>NC_140942.1:57451380-57958495 GCF_014529385.1 Adiantum capillus-veneris | reverse complement strand
TGTAAACCCCTCATCTACGAAATATCGTGGGTTTAAATGTATTTCGATGGAGCCTAGCATCTTGGAGACATGGTGCAGCTTGCTTCTCGTCATGTTTCAATGAGCCTATCTTGGACAAATGGTGGAGCATCTTCTCTCCATGTTTCAATGGACCCTAGCTTGGACAAGTGGTGGACCTTTGTTTTCTCTCTATGTTTCAATAGAGTTAGCTTGGACAAGTGGTGGACCTTGGAACACGTACATATTCTTTAATATAATTACATTAGAGTGGAAAAGTGGTGACTCTTGAGACCAAACCACTCAGGCTACTACCAATAATAGCTTGGACAAGTGTTGACCTTGAATGTAAACCCCTCATCTACGACATATCGTGGGTTTAATGTTTTTTCGATGGAGCCTAGCATCTTGGAGACATGGTGCACCTTGCTTCTCCTCATGTTTCAATGGAGCCTACTTGGACAAATGGTGGAGCATCCTTCTCTCCATGTTTCAATGGACCCTAGCTTAGACAAGGTGGGACCTTTGCTTCTCTCTATGTTTCAATAGAGTTAGCTTGGACAAGTGTGGACCTTGGAACCAAACCCCATGTAAAACCTATCATGGTCACTCCAAGTAGTAAGAAAGAATAACCTTTAAGATGTAGCCTTATAGGTTGGACAAGTGGTGGACCTTAACACCCACATATTCTTTATAAAAGCGGTGAATCTTGAGACCAAACCACTCAGGCTACTAGCAATAATAGCTAGGGATAACCATTAAGATATAGTCTTTCAAGGAGAGATAAAGAATAACCATTAAGATATAGTCTTTCAAGGAGAGATAAAGAATAACCATTAAGATATAGTCCTATAGGTTGGACAAGTGGTGGACTTTAACACCCAAATATTCTTAATATAATGACAGAGAGTGGAAACGTGGTGAATCTTGAGAGCAAACCACTCATGCTACTAGCGATAATAGGTTGGAAAAATTGTTGATCTTGAATGTAAACTCCCCATGTACAAAATAGCGTTGGTTTAAGGTATTTCGATGGAGGCTAGCATCTTGGAGATATGGTGCAGCTTGCTTCTCTTCATGTTTCAATGGAGTCTATCTTGGACAAATGGTGGAGCATCCTTCTCTCCATGTTTCAATAGACCCTAGCTTAGACAAGTGGTGGACCTTTGCTTCTCTCTATGTTTCAATAGAGTTAGCTTGGACAAGTGGTGGACCTTGGAACCAAACCCCATGTAAAACCTTTCATGGTCACTCCAAGTGGTCAGAAAGAATAACCATTAAGATATAGTCTTATAGGTTGGACAAGTGGTGGACCTTAATACCCAAAATATTCTTAATATAATGACACAGAGTGAAAAAGTGGTGAATCTTGAGACCAAACCCCTCATGCTACTAGCGTTAATAGTTGGACAACTGGTGGACCTTGAATGTAAACCTTCCATGTTTCAATAGAGTTAGCTTCGACAAATGGTGGAGCATCCTTCTCTCCATGTTTCAATGGAGCCTAGCTTGGACAAGTGGTGGACCCTTTGCTTCTCTCTATGAGAAAATAAAGTTAGCTTGGATAAGTGGTGGACCTTGGAACCAAACCCCTATGTAAAACATATCATGGACATTTCAAGTGGTGAGAAAGAATACCCTTTAAGATACCTTTATAGGTTGGACAAGTGGTCGACCTTAACACCTAGATCTTCTTTATATAAACATAGAGTGGAAAAGTGGTGAATCTTGAGACCAAACCACTCATGCTACTAGGGATAATAGCTTGGAAAGTGACTGACCTTGACGTTAAACCCCCACATGTAAACAATATCCATGTAAACAATATCGTGTTTTAAGTAATTTTCAATGGATCCTAGAATCTTGGAGACATGGTGCAACTTGCTTCTTTCCATGTTTCAATGAAGCCTATCTTGGACAATGGTGGACCATCCTTCTCTAAATGTCTCAGTGGAGCCTAGCTTGGACAAGTGGTGGACCTTGAAACCAAACCCCCATGTAAAACATATCATGGTCATTCCAAGTGGTGAGAAAGAATACCCTTTAAGATCTAGCCTTATAGGTTGGACAAGTGGTGGACCTTAAAACCTAGATCTTCTTAATATAATGACATAGAGTGGAAAAGTGGTGAATCTTGAGACCAAACCACTCATGCTACTAAGATAATAGGTTGGACAAGTGGTGGACCTTGAATGTAAACCCCCCATGTACAAAATATCATGGGTTAAGGTATTTCAATGGAGCCTAGCATCTTGGAGACATGGTGTAGACCTTCATGTTTCAATGGAGCCTATCTTGGACAAATGGTGGAGCATCCTTCTCTCCATGTTTCAATGGACCCTAGCTTGGACAAGTGGTGGACCTTTGCTTCTCTCTATGTTTCAATAGAGTTAGCTTGGACAAGTGGTGGACCTTGAACCAAAACCCCCATGTAAAACCTATCTGGTCACTCCAAGTGGTGAGAAAGAATAAATTTAAGATATAGCCTTATAGGTTGGACAAGTGGTGGACCTTAACACCCATATTCTTAATATAATGACATAGAGTGGAAAAAGTGGTGAATCTTGAGACCAAACCACTCATGCTACTAGCGTTAATAGGTTGGACAAGTGGTGGACCTTGAATGTAAACCCCCCATGTTTCAATAGAGTTAGCTTCGACAAATGGTAGAGGATCCTTCTCTCCATGTTTCAATGGAGCCTAGCTTGGACAAGTGGTGGACCTTTGTTTCTCTCTATGTTTCAATAGAGTTAGCTTGGACAAGTGGTGGACCTTGGAGCCAAACCCCCATGTAAAACATATCATGGACATTTCAAGTGGTGAGAAAGAATACCCTTTAAGATATACCCTTATAGGTTGGACAAGTGGTCGACCTTAACACCCAGATCTTCTTAACGTAATGACATAGAGTGAAAAAGTGGTGAATCTTGAGACCAAACCACTCATGCTACTAGAGATAATAGGTTGGACAAGTGGTGGACCTTGAATGTAAACTCCCCATGTACAAAATATCGTGGGTTTAAGGTATTTCAATGGATCTTAGCATCTTGGAGACATGGTGCAGCTTGCTTCTCTTCATGTTTCAATGGAGCCTATCTTGGACAAATGGTGGAGCATCCTTCTCTCCATGTTTCAATGGACCCTAGCTTAGACAAGTGGTGGACCTTTGCTTCTCTCTATGTTTCAATAGAGTTAGCTTGGACAAGTGGTGGAACTTGGAACCAAACCCCCATGTAAAACCTATCATGGTCATTCCAAGTGGTGAGAAAGAATACCCTTTAAGATATAGCCTTATAGGTTGGACAAGTGGTGGACCTTAACACCCAGATCTTCTTAATATAATGACATAGAGTGGAAAAGTGGTGAATCTTGACATCAAAACCACTCATGCTACTAGTGATAATAGGTTGGACAAGTGGTGGACCTTGAATGTAAACCCCCCATGTACGAAATATCATGGGTTTAAGATATTTCAATGGAGCCTAGCATTTTGGAGACATGGTGCAGCTTGCTTCTCTTCATGTTTCAATCAAACCTGGCTTGGACAAATGGTGGAGCATCCTTCTCTCCATGTTTCAATGGAGCCTAGCTTGGACAAGTGGTGGACCTTTGATTCTCTCTATGTTTCAATAGAGTTAGCTTGGACAAGTGGTGGACCTTGGAACCATACCCCTATGTAAAACCCATCATGTGCATTCCAAGTGGTGGTAAATAATACCATTTAAGATATAGCCTTATAGGTTGGACAAGTGGTGGACCTTAACACCCAGATCTTCTTAATATAATGACATAGAGTGGAAAAGTGGTGAATCTTGAGACCAAACCACTCATGCTACTAGGGATAATAGGTTGGACAAGTGGTGGACCTTGAATTTAAACCCCACATATACAAAATATCATGGGTTTAAGGTATTTCAATGGAGCCTAGCATCTCAAAGACATGGTGCATCTTGCTTCTCTTCATGTTTCAATGGAGCCTATTTTGGACAAATGGTGGAGCATCCTTCTCTCCATGTTTCAATGGACCCTAGATTGGACAAGTGGTGGACCTTTGCTTCTCTCTATGTTTCAATATAGTTAGCCTATATTAGACAATTAGTAGACCTCGAATCTCTCCATGTTGTCTAGAGCTGAGCTTGGACAAGTGGTGGACCTTACTTCTCCCTTCCCTTAGTTTACTAGCTTAAATGATCACTATGTATACTTGCTTAGATCTAGCTTGAACAAGTGGTGGAACTTGTATTCACACAAACTTAATCCATTACAAAAAAGTATATGTTAAAATAACATTTGGTTTTTTTTGTTTCAGGAAAGATGGCTCCAAAAAAACAGGTTGCAAGGGAATGGTATTTGGACATACATGGTATAGAGGGTGCACAATTTCATAAGGTGCATCTATTTATCGCCAAAAAGGAGAATGACAGCTTGTTTGAAGATGTTGGACAAGTTGTGGAAGCATCTGTCTCTGTAGTTGATAGTCATCCAGAGGTGGAATGCATTGACATTCTAGTTCCAATGAATCTAGAATTTCAACTATCTCCAGGAGCATATGCATTGGAACGCATGTTTAGAAACAAAGAAGAGACAATGTTTTCTCGAGGATGGAAGTTTGCAGAATCAAATCCAAATATCACAGCAGATCAACTTCAAAGCTCCATCATTGCCACACTACAACGAAAAAAGGTGAAAGCTTCACGACCACCATCCACAAAGAAGCAAGCAAAAGTGCAGAAAGTAGAAGCTAAGCGAACTAGTTCCATTTTGGATGTAGACAAGGCATCTTTGGCATCCTCATCAACAGAGGGTTCAATGTCAAAGATGAGAATTGTGGATCCAGATGTTTTAGAAGCTGAGGCCATGAAAGGACAAGAAAAAGATACAGGTGGAATGAATAAGTACATAAATTATTTTCCTTTCCAATATAGGGAATTTGATATCCCTATTCAAAATTGTTGGCTTGCTCCTGATCACTATAATGCACGTATTATGGATAAAAAACACGCTGAAAGTGTGTTATTTGGATTTTCACGGAGTACGACCAAGCCTGCAGCATGTGCATATTTGATGCCTGTTCGAAATGCAAAATCAAAGAAGGGGACTCCTTTGGCAGTAGAAGAGGTAGAGGAGCAAAAAATTAAAGATTATCATTATTGGATTCTTGATGGGCAGCATTCAATCTATGCTGCAAAAGTTTTGCTTCACAATGAACAAAACAACAAAGAGATCTTTGAAAGACTGATTAGCGTGTATAAATTTAGAAAGGCTCGCATTGTTGTGAATGCTCCTCCATTTGTTGCAACTGCTATATCTGCCATTGCAAATGAGGAGGCTCAGGCATTGTATGTCAAGCAACCTTACAGCCAAATATTGAGACATTTACGGAGTCAATGGATCTTCTCAGGACGACCACCAAAGGCAGCAAGTGGAATTGCAGAGGGACATGCATCTCGTGCCGGATGGGATGTAAGTTATTTTCTTTGTCTTTTTGATAGTGTTTAATTAACAAATCTTGCTCAATAGTTTAATTATTTCTCTATTTCTTTTTAGGCTTTTCTTCGATTGGCAAGAATGAGTGCAGCAGCAAGTTGGATTGCTAAACAGGCACACATGGTCACGTACTCTGATTTAGTTTATGATTGCTGGATAGAAATCATTGAAAATCTAGAAGAGGAGAATAAGAAACCCCCAACAACTGTATTTAGATACCTTTGTGGCCTTGAGGAATCAGAGGTAAAGACTATTCAAGAAGAGATTAGAGATGAGAAGATTTTACTGTCAAAGAGTGCAAAGGATGGTGATGCAACTGACATGTATGATCGAATCAAGCAGTTGAAGCAAGACAAATTGATTCAAGATGCACTTCTTGAAGGCTTCAACAATTTGAATGAGTCTTCACCATGTAAAGACTGGGAGGAGGTGGTCAAAATGTATAACATCAATGATGTTGTTTATAAAACAATTTTAATGCTATGCGAGGAATGGATCAGATCTAGTTTGACGCGTGGAACAAAGAAAATGGCTTTTCCAGATGGAGCAATAAAATACATGCAATGGGCAATTCACCTTCAAAAGGAGAAAACTGAGCCTAGAGATTTGCCATGGTCAATCTATGTGGTGAGCCTACAAATGGAAGGCAATCTCTACTTGATGCGCCACTTCAATAATAAAGTGCCTATTGGCTTATGTGTTTTAGATATGACAAAAAACGTTGGAGGCAATTTGAAGTGGAGTGAGGAGACATTTAACAATGCTTTGGATGGGATCTTGGCTATTGCTGGAGGGTCAACAGATCCTGGATTTGTCTTTCTTGCATTTGTGGATTTCACTAACTTCACAAAATTGCAATGTGCCTTTCACGCCATGGGAGATAATCTGAGCTACCATTGTTGTGGTGCATTGCATCACTTTCCATCAGCTCCTTGCAAAGGAGCAATTCAATTCCTAACAGTTATTGCCTTCTTGGGACAAGGCAATGCATTTGAAGACCTGAGAAGAAGATCAGAGGAACATCCCATGCCAATTGATTGTTCTCTTCTTCAAGTAGCAGATAACGATATGTCAGATTTGCAATATTTGGAGGCCAAAAAAAGAGCTTTGGTCAAGCACTACATTCGTACATATTGTTTTGAAGACCGCAAGCTTGTTGATGTTTTTGGTGATGGCTCCTTGGTTGCACAAGAAGGAATACAACAGAAAAAAGAAGTTATCTGCTTAATTGATAGTGTGGAGGAGGCAAAAAGCATGGAGACCATGCTGCTAGACTTTGTTAAGTCTCATGAAGATATAGAAAAATGGGCTGGACTTCAACAATCCACTTCGCAATCAGGCGACATTGTGCCTGTTACAGAGGAGTGCTCTCCACAAAGAGAAGAAGAACAACAACAACACCATCCTCTGTCAATGGAGGACTTTTTGGAAATGGAGACACGTATGTTTTGAGTTTCTTGTGCATGTTAGTGTTTCTTGTTACTGATTTGATACTCTTAATGTTAGATTTTGCTTTATATAGTATTGATTGAGTTTGTATTTTTTATCTCAAGCATTCAAGGTTTGAATGTAAATAGTAAATTACTTGAGTTTTTGAATGGTGGATCTGTAGACTAAAACTATAACATTTAATACTCACAAAGACTTAATTACTTAAGAGCTTGAACTCAATAAGTTTTGGACCTTTTATCAATACCCCCTTGATATGATACATTAGATCGTAGCATGGTTAAATGGTGATGCTTCATAAATTGAACCTAGCTTAGACAGGTGCTGGAGCCTAAATTTAAACTAACCTTGCTAGAAGGGAGCTTATGTTTGGACTTTGAGAACTAGCATAAGTAATCAATTAGAGCATAGATTAGACATGTGGTGGTGGCCGGCCTTAGAGACCAAAATCTTAATGAGCTTGGAAAGGTATTTAAGTACTGCAATTTACTTAGTTTTAGTACTCATTAAATGCATAGCTTGACAAAAGGTGGACCTTACATGGATCCTAATTTCAAGAGGTGTGGTAGACCTTCAAAACAAGCTCATATAGCTTGGACATGTGGTAGACCTTGCATGAAGACTAGTTTAGACAAGTGTGGTACACCTTGTAACCAACACCCATTTGTTATATTAGCTTGGACAAGTGGTGGACCTTGCTTTTATGTTTCAATGGAGCATATTTTGGACAGGTGGTAGACCTTGTTTCTCTCCATGCTTCAATGGAGAGAAACTTTAGCTTGGACAAGTGGTGGACCTTGTTTTTATGTTTTAAAGGAGCATATTTCGGACAAGTGGTAGACATAGTTTCTCTCCATGGTTCAATGGAACCCACCTTAGACAAGTGAAGTACCTTGAAACCAAACCCCCATAATACAACCTACTAAATAGGTTGGAAAATTGGTGGGATATGAAACCATCCATGATAGAGCATAGTATAGGTGAAAACGTAGTGGTCCTTATATCAATTACCCATGCATAGCTTGGACAAGTGGTGGACCTTGATTCTCTCTATGTTTCAATGGATCCTATCTTGGACTAGAGATATATCTTACTTAGTTCCATGCTTCAATGGATTGTAGCTTGGATAAGGAGTGGAACTTCAAACAAAACTCCACAGCATAGCATATATTAACAATTCATGGGTTTTATAGAGATTGTCTTGCCTATTTTGGAGAGTTGGTACACCTTTATTCTCCATTCTTCAATGGATCTGAGGTTGGACAAGCGGAGCTGGAGAAGTGGTCAACCTTAAAATGAAACCTCCCATGCTACAACCCATCATAGATCGTATATGTAGTGGACCTTGAAACTCTTTTATGTCCCTAGCTTAGAGAAGCATTGCACTCTTGATTATCTCCATACATGAAGGCAAGGTTGGACAAGTGGTGGACCTTCAAACCAGAATCTCTATGCAATAATAGGCAAGTGGTGGAGCTTGTTTTCTCCATGTTCCAATGGAGCCTAGCTTAGACAAACAATGGAGCTTGCTTCTCTCCATGTTTCAATGGATCCTAGCTTAGAAAAGTGGTGGAGCTTTGCTTCTCTCCATGTTCCAATGGACCATAGCTTAGACAAGTGGTAGACCTTGAAAAACACCCCCCGTATACAACATATTATGGGGTTTTCATGTTTCAATGGCTCCTAGCTTGGACAAATGGTAGAGCTTGCTTCTCTTTATGTTTCAATGGATCCAATCTTAGCCAAGGGGTGGACCTTGAAACAAGAATCCCCCCCCCCCCCCCATGTACAACGTATTATGGGTTTTGAAAGCACTGGGAGAAAATAATAGCTTTGATAAGTGGTGGACCTTGCTTCTCTCCATGCTTCAATGGAGCCGAGGTTGGACACATGTTGGAGAGAAGATGGTTGCCCATGAAATAAGACCATGCATGCTATAATCAATCATATGTTGTACACATGGTGGACCTTGCAATTGTTTTATATGCCTAACTTGGACAAGTGGAGGACCCTTGATTACCTCCAGATATCAACAACAAGCCAAGTTTGGACAAGTGTAGTACCACCAAACCAGAATCTATATGCTACAATAGAGTATAGGTAGGACACGCGATGAACCTTGATATCAAACCATCCATGCTACTAGAGATGATAGGTTTCACATGTGGTGGAACCTTGTATCAATGTTCTATGTGTAGTTTTTGACTAGTGATAGACCTTGAAACTAATCCCTCTAGGCTACAAGAAAAAAGAGATGGATGAGGAGGCTAGACTACTTTTGTTGCATCAATGCATCCCATGTTACCACATATACTATAGGGTTCTTGGATAAGTGTTGGATCTTGTGTCAATGCTCCATGTCTAGCTTGGACAAGTGGTGGACCTTGGTTCTCTCTATGCTTCAAATGGGCAATAGATTGGAGACACAGTGGCCTTTTTTTTCCAATGATTTTATTTTTTGGAAACCTTGGAGGCACCATGTAAGAGGCACTCTAAGTCTTCCATACAATGGACCTATTGGACTATAAAATAATGATATCTTTCTTTGATATTGTCATTATTTTATGCATAATATTTTCTTCTTTTTGCAGACACAAAGGAGTTAAGTGATATAAAAACTAGATGTATTTCACACTATGATTGGCATGAAGATCCTTTTGGGACACCAACTTTTCCTATTCCCAAAGATGTAATTTTCCATATTAACGGTGTGGATTTTGAAGTGCGACTTTCATGTATTGAAGGAGCTGGTTATGGGCTATTTGTGCATACTACCCTGGAAAGTGGTTTGACTATTCTAAACTATGGAGGGCATAAGTATAGATTTCAAGACTGGAAAAAGATATGCAAAATATTTCCAAGAGCTTATAAATATTCTCTTCTAGAGGATCCAAACATAGAAGAAGAGGAAGATCAATCATACATTATTGGTTGTGTAGAAGAAGGAAACGTGTCGGGCTATATAAATAGTTCTCACAGTACAAATGTCTGTCCCAACGTACGCTATACATTTGATCCAAATTTGCCACCTTGGCATAAATGCACCTCTTCACACATCAAGTCAGAAGAATATGGCCATGTATGCATTGAGACTATTTGTCAAGTTGAAGCAGGAGAAGAGTTGTTTGCTGACTATAACTTTACTTGACATTGTAAAGTATTGTACATGGATGGAAATCTCAAGTACATGCATCATTTTCATTTTTCATGGATGAAATCTCAAGTGAATATAACATTTGATTATTGTTTAGTTTATGCTCAACGAGAATCTAGAGTGCTCTTATGCTTTGTGTGTTGTCTAACATATTTGACTACCTTGGCCATAGAATCTTGATTCTACTCTAGATTTGTGATAAATCTTACCAAAATTTAATCAATGTCTAGGTTGGACAAGTGGTGGGGCTTCAAACATTACTGTCTTAAACAAGTGGAGTTATCTTACTTGAATAAGTGGTGGCCTTTGAATCCAAATCTAAGCCAAATCTCTAATTATTTTCTTGTAGTCTAGGTTGGACATTTGGTGGACCTTGTATCCATGTTTCCTCAACAAGGGTGGCTTTTAGTTTTCACTTTAAGTACTCATCTTTAATAAAGTGTAGGATGGAAAATGTTGAGTTAGTAGATTGTATTTTAGACGTACGAATGCTGAAAATGGTTGCAAGGATTCTAACAACGACTTTACCTTAAATAAATTTCTTACTAGGAGTTCTACATATAAATATGGTGAATAAAATTCTAGTGGTTTTGAGATACCATTTGTGTGTGTGTTTTCTTAGATTCACAAACTGGGATGGATAATGCTCCTATGGTTCAGTCAACAACTATAGAATCCATAGATTCTATGGTTTCTAAAGTGCCCAAGATGGATGATATTTCTATACTAGAGTCTAGTGTTGTGCAACTTGAGCAAGCTTCCAATAATGAGAACCAAGAAATCGATGCTTCAAAAATGCAACATACATCAAAAGAGACTGAAAAGTCCACTCACGAGCTATTGCCAATTGGTACTACGTCATGTAGCGTAGATGTTGAGAAATCCATGCTTACAATTATATTGGATTTAAATGGTCTATTGTTGAAACGTTCCCCTCAACCATCCTCACACCACAACTCAGTGCAAATGGATTCAAAAAGATATATTATACTCAGGCCAGGTTGCATCCAATTCTTGAAGACTATTTTACAAAGGTTTAATGTTGCAATTTGGTCGACAGCTACTAGGAATAATGTGTATCAAATCCTTGCAGCACTAAACAACTTAGCTGAGGATACATTGCCTTTCTTTGCAATTTGGTCGCAAGATGTTTGCTACACCGCTCAAACTCAAAAATTGTTTAGACCCGACAATCCAAACGTTGAGGCAATGTTCAAGCCTCTAGCCAAAATTGCCATGGGGTTTGAATGTGATCCACAAAGAACAGTGCTTATTGATGACTCTCCTTACAAGGGATGTATTTCACCAGCAAACAATTGCATTTTTCCACCACAATTTGATGCTGAGAAGATGGTTGACAATATGCTCTTGGAGGAGCTACTGCCATACTTGATTCAGCTTGATGAGAGAAGGGATGTGCGTGATTTAATTGCTTCTAATCCTTATGGACAACCTATAGTGACAAATGATAGTGAATACAAACAAATCATGGAGTATTGGAAGCAGAAAAATGATGTTTGGTCAGCTAAGGTGTTCTTTACAAGAAGAATACCACCTGCAAAAGGTGACAGAGATGAAACTATCATTGAAGATGCAAGTGACACAAGCCACCGCAATGAAATGAGAAGAGCCCAAATACAAGAGATCTTGGCAAAGGAGCGTACACCCATTGAAAGCATGAAGGCATCACACAATTGACCACTTTAGCTAGGCAATTGGGTTGTAACACAAAAGGAGTTTTGAAGGCAACCACAGCAAAGGCTTATATAAATAAGGTGAAAGCTGAGAACAATCTTCTAAGGCTGGATAGAAAGCAACCCTAAGGTACTAGTGACATGTCATATATTCTTGATACACATGCTTGAACACTCATGTGCATGGTATCTAACAAATCTTTCTTTTTATTCCTTCTTGCAGGATCTTACAAAGGATACTACTAGATGGAGCTCAATCAATAGAGATTTTGATATTTTTGCTCAAAATAATGAAGCAGTCACCTACATTTTTTGTTTATGAATTTCTTGAGAGACTTTATTTTAGTTTGTAATCATCAAATGAAATGAAAAGTATCCTTCTTATTAAGATTGTTGATCTTTTTCTTGTTCAAACCTTTCAATTGTGATTTATAGTTTTGTTAGCATGAGATTGTGCTTTTTTAGTTTGAAAAAAACTGTCAAAGATCCAAGTCTTTTTGGCTTTACTTAAGTTATTGATTGTGAAAGATCCAAGTCTTTTTGGCTTTAATTAAGTTATTAATTGTGAAAGATCCAAGTCTTTTTGCTTTACTTAAGTTATTGATTGCCTATGTAATAGTCCTTAAAACAATATCGGATGGCTTTCTTGCTCCCATGTCTCACATTGGTCTTTAGGTAAGACAAGTGGTGACCTTGAAAGTATGGTCTCATATCTCGATCAGCACAAACCAATTAAGACTCTTTTGGAGCCTAGATAGGACAATTCGTGGAACTTATGAAACTTATTATTGAGTTAGAGTCTAGTTTAGATAAGCAAAAGATCTTCAAACCAGCAGTTGACTTTCTTACTATTCAATATTCAAAGTCCCTTGAGGCTAACAAATTACATACCCACTTGTAACCTAACTAATGAGTAATTATATAGATCTAAGCAAGTATATATAATGAGTCTTCAAACTAATAATCCAAGGGAAGAGAGTAGCAAGGTCCACTACTTGTCCAAGCTCAGCTCTAGACAACATAGAAAGATGTTAGTTCTACTAATTGTCTAATTATAGGCATGGAGAAATGATAGAAGGTTGACCACTTGTCCAACCTATCATCTCTAGTAAGATGGGAGGTTTGGCCTTAAGATTCACCATGTAACCAACCTATACATCATTGTATTATGAAGAGTAAAAAAGCAAAGCTCCACCACTTGTCCAAGCTAGTTCTAAAATCCACATGGAGATAAGCAAGCTCCACCATTTGTCGAATCTCTCTTCCATTAAAACATGAAAAAACTCATCTATGTTGTACAGGGGGACTTTTTTCCAAGGTCCACCACTTGTCCAAGCTAGGATCCCTAGTAGCACGAGTGGTTTGGTCTCAAGATACACCACTTGTACACTCTATGTCATTATATTAAGAAGAACTATGTATTAAGGTCCACCACTTGTCCAACCTATAAGGTTATATCTTAAATGGTATCCTTTCTCACCACTTGAAATGCCCATGATATGTTTTACACGGGGGTTTCATTCCAAGGTCCACCACTTGTCCAAGCTAACTCTATTCAAACATAGAGAGAAGCAAAGGTCCACCACTTGTCCAAGCTAACTCTATTCAAACATAGAGAGAAGCAAATGTTCACCACTTGTCAAAGCTAGGCTCCGTTGAAGTATGGAGAGAAGTAACCTCCATCATTTTTCCAAGATAGGTGCCATTCAAACATGGAAAGAATCAAGATCTACCATGTCTCCGAGATTCTAGGCTCCATTGAAACACCCTAAAACCATGATATTTTGTACATGGGGTGTTTACATTCAAGGTCTACCACTTCTCTAACGTATTATACCTAGTAGCATGAGTGATTTGGTCTTAAGATTCACCACTTATCCACTCTATGTCATTATATTAAGAATAACTGGGTGTTAAGGTCCACCACTTGTCCAACCTATAAGGGTATATCTTAAATGGTATCCTTCACCACTTGTCAAGGTCCATCACCACTTTTCCAACCTATAAGGTTATATCTTGAATGATATTTTTCCTCATCACTTGTAATGTCCATGCTATGTTTTACAAAGGGGTTTTGTTCCAAGACCCACCACTTGTCCAAGCTAACTCCATTAAAACAGAGAGAGAAGCAAAGGTCCACCACTTGTCCAAGATAGGCTCCATTGAAACATGGAGAGAAGGATGATCCACCATTTCTCCAAGATAGGTTCCATTGAAACATTGAGAGAAGCAATCTCCACCATGTCTCCAAGCTAGGCTCCATTGAAATACCCTAAACCCATAATTTTGTACATGAGGGGTTTACATTCAAGGTCCACCACTTATCCAACCTATTATCCCTAGTAGCAAGAGTGGTTTGGTCTCAAGATTCACCACTTGTACACTCTATGTCATTATATTAAGAAGAAATATGTGTTAAAGTCCACCACTTGTCCAGCCTATAAGGTTATATTTTAAATAGTATCCTTTCTCACCACTTGAAATGCCCATGATATGTTTTACATGGGGGTTTCATTCCAAGGTCCACCACTTGTCCAAGCTAACTCTATTAAAACATATAGAGAAAGAAAGGTCCACCACTTGTCCAAGCTAGGCTCATTGAAACATGGAGAGAAGGAACCTCCACTGTTTCTCCTAGATAGGCTCCATTGAAACATGGAGAGAAATAAGCTCCACCATGTCTCCAAGTTGCTAAGCTCCATTGAAATACCCAATACCCATAATTTTTTGTACATGGGGGGTTTACATTCAAGGTTCACCACTTGTCCAACCTATTATCCCTAGTAGGTTTGGTCTCATGATTCACCACTTGTCCACTCTATGTCATTATATTAAGAGGAATTAGGTGTTAAGGTCCACCACTTGTCCAACCTATAATGTTATAGCTTGAATGGTATTTTTTCTCACCACTTGTAATGCCCATGACATGATTTACATGGGGGTTTTGTTCCAAGGTACACCACTTGTCCAAGATAAATCTATTGAAACATAGAGAGAAACAAAGGTCCACCACTTTTCCAAGCTAGGCTGCATTGAAACGTGAACCTTAATACCAAATTATTTCTAGTAGCATGAGTGATATTTTGTACATGGGGCGTTTACATTCAAGGTCCACCACTTGTCCAACCTATTTCCCTAGTAGGTTTGGTCCCAATTTCACCACTTATCCACTCTATGTCATTATATTAAGAATAATTGGGTGTTAAGGTCCACCACTTGTCCAACCTATAAGGTTATATATTGAATGGTATTTTTTCTCACCACTTGTAATGCCCATGATATGTTTTACATGGGGTTTTTGTTCCAAGGTCCACCACTTTTCCAAGATAACTCTATTCAAACATAGAGAGAAACAAAGGTCCACCACTTGTCCAAGCTAGGCTCCATTGAAACATGGAGAGAATGATGCTGCACCATTTATCCAAGATAGGCTGCATTGAAACATGGAGAGAAGCAAGCTTTACCATGTTTCCAAGCTAGGCTCCATTGAAACACTCTAGGGGGTTTTATTTCAAGGCCCACCACTTGTTTAACCTATTGTCCCTAGTAGCATGAGTGGTTTGGTTTCAAGATTCACCACTTGTACACTCTATGTCATTATATTGTGTTAAGGTCCACCACTTGTCCAACCTATAAGGTTATATCTTAAATGGTATCCTTTCTCGCCACTTGAAATGCCCATGATATGTTTTACATGGGAGTTTCATTCCAAGATCCACCACTTGTCCAAGCTAACCATATTCAAACATAGAGAGAAACAAAGGTCCACGACTTGTCCAAGCTAGGCTCCACTGAAACATGGAGAGAAGGAACCTCCACCATTTCTCCTAGATAGGCTCCATTAAAACATGGAGAGAAGTAAGTTCCACCATGTCTCCAAGATGCTAGGCTCCATTGAAATACGCAAAACCCATGATATTTTGTACATGGGTGATTTACATTCAAGGTCAACCATTTCTCCAACCTATTATCCCTAGTAGGTTTGGTCTCACAATTCACCACTTTTCCACTATATGTCATTATAATAAGAGGAATTGGGTGCTAAGGTCCACCACTTGTCCAGCCTATAAGGTTATACCTTGAATGGTATTTTTTCTCACCACTTGTAATGCCCATGACATGCTTTACATGGGGGTTTTGTTCCAAGGTTCACCACTTGTCCAAGCAAATTCTATTGAAACATAGAGAGAAACAAAGGTCCACCACTTTTTCAAGCTAGGCTCCATTGAAACATGGACCTTAATACCAAATTATTCCTAGTAGCATGAGTAATATTTTGTACATGGGGGGTTTGCATTCAAGGTCCACCACTTTTCCAACGTACTTTTCCTAGTAGGTTTGGTCGCAAGATTCACCACTTGTCCACTCTATGTCATTATATTAATAATAATTGGGTGTTAAGGTCCACCACTTTTCCAACCTATAAGGTTATATATTGAATGGTATTTTTTCTCACCACTTGTAATGTCCATGATATGTTTTACATGGGGATTTTGTTCCAAGGTCCACCACTTGTCCAAGCTAAATCTGTTCAAACATAGAGAGAAACAAACGTGCACCACTTGTCCAAGGTAGGCTCCATTGAAACATGGAGAGAATGATGCTCCACCATTTATCCAAGATAGACTCCATTGAAACATGGAGAGAAGTAAGCTCCACCATGTTTCCAAGATGCTAGAGTCCATTGAAATACCCAAAACCCCTGATACTTTGTACATGGGGGGTTTACATTCAAGGTCCACCACTTGTCCAACCTATTATCCCTAGTAGCATGAGTGGCTTGGTCTCAGGATTCACCACTTGTCCACTCTATATCATTATATTAAGAAAAATTGGGTTTCCATATCTAAATGGATCTTTGCTTGGATAAGTGGTAGACCTTGAGACCTAAATACCCATTCTACACTAGAGCATTGGTTAAGCCTTATACACTTCAAGCATACCTTTAACAACAAGTAGTAGTTATTAGTTGACTTAAGTCTAGTTGAACTCCATGGTATTGAGACTAAGAGAGAGTGTAGCATAAAAAAGAGTCAGGATTTTAATTTGACTTTCTTTCTATTAATGAGTAGATCATAGATGGATTTTGGTATCTAATAAAACCTTAGGGTAGACAATGTAAAACTCATGTCTATTGTTGTGTTTGCATTAAGTGTTCTTGTTCTTTAATTTCAGAACCATTACAGAAAAATGGATTGGCTATATGCTGGCATAAATTGAAGAAAACTATTGAATTACCCATCCAACCTCCTCCAAGACCTTGTCCAAGGAATGAATCACCTCCTTATCACCTACCACTTGCTTTCAAGGACATCAAAAGAGTACTTATCTTGGATCTAGAGGGGTTACTTCTCAAGACAGTTGAAATGAAACATGGAGATTCTATGCCATCTTGGGCTCAACACATGCGACTTGTGGAGGACAAAGATGAAGTTTATCATGTGGTGCGACCAGACGCACAAAAGTTTTTGGATTTTTGTGCTGAATACTTTGAGCTATGGATATGGAGTTGCTATAACTTAACAAGGGTGCAACGCATCACACAAAAGTGTTTTCCTGAGCAGTATACCAAGTTCAAGGTGTTTATGAGTAACAAAAATTGCCAAAATCCAAATATCATGTTAGGATTTACAAGGGTTTATCACAAAAATCTGAGTGATATTTGGAAGATATTTGAGGATTTGGATGCAAACAATACCTTAATTTTTGATGACACTCCATATAGGGTGATGTGGAACATGCCAAGGAGATATCTTATATTTCCAAAGATGTGGAGGCAAACTTCCGAGCAACTTCAAAACTTCTTGCAGAGAACCATAATTCCATGGTTGGTAGGATGGTTGTATGCAAGAGATAAGAGAGTCTATACATACAACACAATTGTAAATCAGTATAGTGATTCTGAGACAAATTATGTCCTTGGTGTGTACTTGTCAACACGAAAGCATTGAATAAATATGGCTATAAGATGCTTTTTTTATTCTAGTGTGTATCTTTCAACATTTGTATACTTTGATATAGTCTTTTTTTTTAAAAAAAAAGGTGTGTCAATTTTATGAACACTTGAATGGAGTGCACCCTACTCTAAGGGGACTTCAATGTACTATTGGAGTGCATCCTATTGTAAGGGGACTCTGATGTATTGCTAGAGTGCACCCAAATTTTTGGGGACTCATTTTTTATTTGATTGGGACCTATGTTGGGTCATATAGTAAAAGAAATTCATTTTTTGTCAATTCATATCGAGGTTGCATTTATTTGGAACTATGAAAGAATTGATGTTTGATGTCAAAATAAAACTTGTAAGTGTGGATCAGAGAATTCATGGACTTTAAATATGTGAGAGGGATCTTTTTCTTAGGCACAAATGTTTGCTTCAAGAATTTTGTCATTACATACTTTATGTGAAAGAGTTTTGCTCCAAGATAGACTCCATTGAAACATGGAGAGAATCAAAGGTCCACCATTTCTCCAAGCCAAGATCTAGTTGTCCAACCTATAAGGTTATATCTTAAATGGTAATCTTTCTAATCACTTGGAATACCCATGATATGCTTTACATGGGGGTTTTGTTCCAAGATCACCACTTGTCCAAGCTAACTCTATTGAAACATAGAGAGAAGCAAAGGTCCCCCACTTGTCCAAGCTAGTCTCCATTGAAACAAGGAGAGAAGCAAGCTCCATCATTTCTCCAAGATAGGCTAGCATGGATAAGTGCACCTTGAAACCAACCTTCCTATGAGGCAATAGAGCATATGCTACATATTTTATGTATGCCCCATGCCTCAAATTAAGAAGTTATAGATTAGAAGTGGACCTTGCTTAAATGTCACATGCAATAAATTAAGGAAAAATAGCCAAGTGGATTGTATTCCTCAATGGATCCTTGCTTTCACAAGTTGTGAACCTTGAGTCACTTTTACATTAACTTGGACAAGTGGTGGACCTAGAAACCAAGCTCTCCATGTTGAGATAAGTTGTAGGTAGGACAGTAGAACATAGACAACGATAATGGATGCAATATACTCCTCTCCTAATAATCCAATTGATTGAAACCATGATATTTTAGTTGTTTTCATTGTGTATTGTATGTGCATAAAGTGGAATGAGACCTTAAGAAAACTCAAATTTTTGACAAAATCTCTATATTTTATACATGATATATTGAAAGTTGTCCAACCTGGGAATTGGGATTTTCCCACTTTACCTAATATGGTCTTTTGAGGTGTGCGGATTCGCCACCTTTTGTATGAGAAGTGAGAATACTTGCATGTATCCTTGACCTCGTTATCTTCCTTACTACATGCACAAGTAGCGAGCCCATTCTCACTCACTCACCACTCTTCTCACCTTATTCTCTGACCACCCCATTCCACATTTGGGTGTGGATCTTGAAATTTTTTTCCGTGGCATGTTTCATTGTGTATATGTATGCGTCCTAGCTGCATATCTTGCTAGGTGGTGCCCCTATTGCGTATTCCCCATCATGAGGCCATTGTGCATAGTCTTGGTGTAGAGGCCACCGGCTCTATTTTTTCACTTCCGTCTCTCACTACATTTGGATATCATGAAAGCCACCAAAAATATCATAGAAGAGCTAAAATTGGCTAAACAACAGGATTTGACAATTTTTGTAATTTGGTCATAACTTACAACTTTAACATTTATTTCTCCCTAGAAGCATCAGGACATGTTGAGGACTACTAAAGACAGTTCGCTAGCATTATAGACCTCACAAAAATGAATTCTAGAGTGGTATAGTTGCAAAAAGTTGAAAAAAGCCAAAAAGAGGACCCGTTTTTTCACACACTTTAGGTTGTGAAATGTTGTGCAAGGACAAGGTTAAAGATGGAATTGATATTCCAAAAAAATTTCAAGTTTTTTTCAGCTCATGAGACAACTTTCTAGATAGATAGCACCCCAAAATCCATTTTGAAACTCTTGACATAATTCAAGGAAAATGGTCACTTAACAAGACATAAAAGTGTCCCAATACCAACCTAGTGTTAAAGGTAAGAATTTTCTCTACGGGCAACAACACTAGTGGGTAGGGGTGAGATACATGAACAAGTGGTTGATGAAGGGGTTGGGATATGGCTACAAATGAGCTCCTCTAAGATGATATAGTATAAGAAAGGAAAAAATAACTTTCTGCACGTGTATAGTGTTGGAGCTATATATGGCTCATTCTATTGAACTTGGTCTCACCTATATATTTGTATCTTGTCCTCAATATGAATCAGTCTTTGGGAGCGTATATGCTGTGTCTCTTGTCTCGTCTCTCTCTCTTTCTCTCTACATCTCAACATGGTATCAGAGCGGTAATGATCACGCGCCGATTCAATTCATGGTGACAACAGTATGTGTATGCGATTCGCATGTAAGATTCAAAATTGTTACAAATTTTATTTTTTGAGCGTTGATTCTTGTTAACTGTGGTTGTTTTGTGTTAAGAAGAATATGATTAGTGTTTTATGTGGCGTTTATTTCTAATTAATCTAATCATTGATTACGTTTTCTTGTTAATGACACCCTTAACTTCATCTCAATTTTTCTTGCTGTTCTGCTCAAAATTTAGAGAAACGGAAAAAGCGCAATGGAGCATAGCACAATGTGGCACTTTTCATTCAAAGCTTGTTCGTCTCCTTGAGCTCTTCGATTTGAGTTCTAGGTTTGCGTCAATCGGAGTTCGCAACAAAAAGTTATGTGGTTTTTACTGCAATTGAGCTTGACGCAGCTTTCTTCGTCCTACTTCTTCGTGAAGTGTCCGCGATCGTTTTTCTTATTTTGGCGTTAACTTTTTCAAGAAGATTTAGCTTTTTGCTATTCATATTGTGGCCGTCAATCTTGCGTCTCACGCCACTCTATTTTGAGGACTCGTTTATTATTAACGTCTCCTTTACCCTGCCTTTTTTGGGTGACGTCTCTCACATCTTTGGACGTTCCTTGAGCATCGTTCTTATGTTTATCGTTGACAGAACGCATTACTCATATCTCTCTCATTCTCAATTGCGGCCTTCACCATATATGGTGTGCAGATTCTGCGATCTTATCTTATACGTTGTCAGGAGTTTTTTGGAGCAAGGGATTGCGCATATGTTCATACCCATGCATGGTGCATCAAATGAAGAATTGCCCATTTTCCAGAGCCAGGTGGTTACGTGGGGCCCACATGTGTACAGGTAGGACAGCATGTACATAGTGCATCGATTTTCATCGATACTAGTACTAGTGTGTGTTTTCTACAATAAAGTGAAGTTGGTAGCGCCTAAAACTTCTCGAGGAAGCTATCCGCGGGCCGATGACGTGAGGTCAGCAGGTGCGTCAGATGGCATCTAGTGGCGTCAGGAGGGCGAACGAGGTCAATATTTGCACGCGGATGAGGACCGACATTACGTGGGTGTTTTCTGGTGAGAGTTATGCAGAAAGGTCATCATTAGGACCACTTTTTGGGGCCACTTCACGTGGTGGTGAGATGCATTATTGGAAAAAAGCTGAGTGCCAGGTGTGCGAATGATGCAAAAAGGCACTGCGAGGTCAATTTTTGGCCTGTTCGGGGTCCGTTTGAAGTCATCTAAAAGGCCAAGGGTGCCCAACTAATAAAGCTAAGTGTGGGAACTGAAAAAACAGAGAGAAGACCAGAAAAAATGTGGAGAAGAGAGGAGGAACAGCCGCAACTGTGTTTTTGCTCATTTTGGAGCCTGTTTTGGCCGTAAACTACTCATCCGAGGTCGGATTTGAGCACTTTGACATTGTAGACTGGGGTTTTGGGCCGTTCCGGACGCGATGGCGCTGTCCATTTTTCCAAATTCCCCACTCTTTTCCTGTTTTTTTTCTGTGTAAGTTTCTCCTATGAGCGAAGTTTCTGCTCTATTTTGTGATTGTATCTGGCTTATTTTACCCATATTGTGTGAGCTATTTGCCCCATTGGTGTTGGCCCAAGCTCAATTGTATCTAAACATCAGAAATTCTCCTCTTTTGAGCTGAGTTTTTTGGGTGTGTGTGTGTGTGTGCGTGTGTGTCTGTGTGGAGTGGGCAAGTGGATAGTCTCTCTTCTCTCACTCCAGAGGTGTGTTCCCTATCTCGGCCAGGTGTGTTGTGTAAGCCGAGTGGTGCCCCATAGTGTGTATGTGTATCTTTCCAAGAGTGTGTGTCGGGTCGTTATAGAGGCGTTGTGTGTGTTTTCATCCCGCTCACATTCTTTTGGCGCCCCCACGGAGGATCTTCTTCGAGTACCTTCTACTTCGAGCTTCAAGCTTCGAGATTCGGGATTACAGGTTATAGGTTACAGGTTACAGGAACAGGTACAGGTACAAGTGATTCACACAGGTACATGTAGCTGGAGTACAGTGATATACTAGCAGTGATGTCACTTGCAGTTGTTGTGGGTATGCATCACTTGACGTCTATTTGAGCGCATTGTCTGCTGGATTGTACGTTACTGGTGGAAACTGCCATTGTACGCATTTGTGGAGCCATACTTGGTTGTATTTGGCAGCCCCAGCCATTTCTGAGACTTGGTCTGGAAGATAGTCATTTTTGAGACTTGACTATACGCGATTTGCATTAGCCTTCGTGTGAGGGTCGATAGCGTGAGGTTTTTATTGAGCTGGGGGATTCTCAAATGTGGAGATCCTTTCGGTGATACAGGTAGCTGGAGCACCCTTTTTGTGACCTCGCCATAGGCTATGTACTAGTGAGTCCTACTTGATGCTCGGGTTCTATTGTTGACAGTTTATGCATACATAGACAGTCTATATTTTGGGTTCCTACTGCTCTACTTCTGCAGAAACTCTGTCGAAATTTTCCCAAGTTATGATGGCTGGTTTTTTGGTATTTTGAGCCATTTATGCTGTTATGCTGCTGAAATTTTGGCAAAATCAGAGGTTGAGTCAGGTGTGCCTTCTTGGGAGCTTCATGGTTGGCTTTAATGGATGATCAAAATGTCCCTCAGTTCACTCCTTTTCATTTAACTCAAAGAATTCAGATTAATGTTCTTGTGTCCAGGAAGATCTTTTTCCAGCAGCGCATAGTCTTTATGTTTGGGCCAAGAAGATTGAGAGAGATCCTGGAATGTCCTTTGCCTGTTGTAATTCCGATGATCAACTATGAAAACTCATTTGATGTGCATGTGTTTGTTCTCATCTAAAGCTGAGCTCCATTGAGGTTTCTGGGGATTGGGTAGTAAAAAGTTTTGGGTTCTTGCACGTGTGTTCAAAGGGGTTCTCAAAGCATTGTAACTTGGGTAGCCATGGCTTTCTCTTATCCGGAGTTTCATGGAAGAAGGGATGAAGATGTGGAAGAATTTTTGGAAAAGATGGAGGTTGCCTGCATTAGCAACCAGATTCATGACCCTACGCAAATGTTACGCCTTCTCCAAATTTGTTTGAAGAGTGATGCACGAGTTTGGTCTAAAGCATTTGAAGAGGAGTTGCCTGTGGCTGATCCACCTGTAAGGTTGAGTTGGGACAATCTACGACATGGGTTGGAAGTGGAGTTTGTGAAGATAGAAGATCCTGACAAAGTGTGGCAAGAAGTACAGGCTTTGGTGCAAAAGGAAGGTGAGCCAGTAGATGCTGACATACGTAAGTTTTCATTGGCATGGGAGAGAATGTGCAAGGCCTTAGCACCACAGGTACCCCCGCCTGACATGATGAAGAAGGACAGGTTCTTGGCTGGTCTTTGGGAGAATATACGTTGGAGAGTGGAGCTAAGGAAGCCTAGGACATATGAGGATGCACTAGAGGTAGCAAGGAACAAAGAGTGGAAGCTGAGGAAAATGAGCCAGTTAGGGGTGGAGTCTTTGCCAATGAGGTCTGAATTTCAGCCTATAGAGTCTTTACAAGGGCGCATGTCAGGGGTTCATCATGAACCAGTAGTTCCTGTTACTACTCAGTTTATGCCAGCAGTGGTCACTACAGCAGTGCAAGATGATGGGCTAAGGCAAGACATGAGGCAAATGGTAGATTTGATGAAGAATCTCAGCCTAAACATGCTAGGTCAAGTGGGAAATAATCGAGGTCGAGGGAGGTTTGCAAATCAGCAAGGAGGTGAAGAAAGGCCTAGGAATGGTGTTGGACAAAGCAATGGTAGGTTTTGGAGGCAGACGCCCACATGTTATAATTGTGGAGAGTTGGGTCACATCAGCCTGCAATGTGATAAGCCACCAAGGATGGGGGGAGACATGTATCCATTGCCAAGACAGGTGCTAACTAGGTCAAATGATTATGGCATCAAAATTAAGGGAGATGAAGGAACTAGTGGACTGACCCAAGAGGAAAAGGGAAAGACAAAAGTGCTAAGTGTAGTCACCTTGGAGAAGGCATCAAAGCTAGAGGATACATTAGTGATGCCTATTGGGAAGAGGACCATAGAGGATAAGGAAGGAAGAAGTGCCCCAGGTCCTAGTAAGAAGAAAGGAAAGAGCCATGAAGGCGAGGATGTCAAGGCCAAGAGGAAAAGGACAGCTCGTCGAAAGTTTCATGTTTCAGATTTTCCACTAGGGAATGGGCAATTAAGCTATGACTTGAAGGAGGATCTGACGAGCAGGAAGGCAGATGTTACTTTTGGACAGCTTATAGAGATGGTGCCTAAGCTAAAGCGACAGTGGAAGAGGATGGTTAACCCAATGGAGAAAGAGCCAGAGAGAGGTTCAGTAAAGGTGTTGGCAATGGATGAGCTACCAGACATTTGTCCAATAGTAGATGTGTGGCATAAAAGGAAAAATTTGGGACAAGGTTATGTGGATGGCGGAGCCCAAATATGCGTCATAACACACTCATGCGTTGAGAAGATGGGTCTCACAGTGGCTGGGGTGTCAGGGTCTCGGAACAAATTGGCAAACCATCAAAAAGTAAAATGCTTGGGTGTTGTAAAGAGCTTAGAAGTGGAAGCATATGATGCAAAGGCAGTGGTTGATTTTCATGTGATGCCAGCAGGGTTGGGAGCATATCCTATTATACTGGGCAGACCATGGTTACGTGCAGTGGGAGCTGTTCAAGATTGGCGACATGGTACGATTAGCCTCTATGGAAAGACACGTACCAAGAAGCTTTATAATATGGACACAAGGAAACGATTAGAGGAGCTTTATGAAGATGAGGATGAGTCTAGTGATGAAGACTCTTCCACGGTGACAGATGAGGACAGTGATAGCAATACCAGCAGTGATGAGGATGCTGATGTTGCATGTCTTTTGATGGATAAAGAAATCCAGGAGTGTGGTTTAGTCGCATTTGCGAAGGAAGTTGAAGATGAAAGTGAAGGGCCTTATGAAGTGATTGAAGGGCTGATGCAAACCAATATTGAGTTGTCAAAGAAGCAGGAATTAATGACACAAATGATTAGTGGAGACCTCTCAGCTATGGAGAAGGATATATATTTGCACATGTTGGCTAGTTTTCCTGATTTGTTCATTACTTCATATGAAGAGATCAGAGGGTTCAAGGGCAAAGAGATGCATATAGAGCTGAAAGAAGGTGCTAAGCCAGTGTGGCAAAGGCTAAGAAGGATGGGTCAAGAGCAAATGGAAGCCTTGCGGGTAGAGGTGGACAAGTTATTGAAGGCAGGGTTCATAGTCCCTGTGGAGACCACAGAATGGGTGAGTCCAATAGTAGTCAGTCCAAAGAAGGATGGGAAGTGGAGGATTTGTGTAGATTTTAAACCCTTAAATGCAGCCACTAAGAAGAACCCATATCCTCTTCCATTCATCAATCAGATCTTGGATTCAGTGGCAGGTTATGAGAGGTACAGTGTGTGTGATGGTTTTTCAGGCTATTTTCAATTGAAGATTGCTCTTAAAGACCGCACAAAGACAAGTTTTATTACACCATGGGGCTGCTATTGCTACACAGTATTGCCATTTGGGTTGTCAAATGGACCTTCCTTCTATCAAGAGAGAGCAAATTGGGTGTTGGAACCATTCATTGGTAGTTGTGTTAAAGCTTTTATGGATGACTTCTGTGTCTATAGCAATAGGGTTGATCACCATGAGAAGCTGCAGATGGTATTGGCTCGATATGATGAATGTGGAGGACAACTAAATCCAAAGAAATGTCATCTAGCACAGCCAAGGGTGAAGTTATTGGGCCATATGGTGTCAGAAAATGGCATTGAGGCTGATCCAGATAAGGTGAAGTCTATTATTCTTCTTCCATCACCTATGAGTACGAAGCAATTGGCAACCTTTATACACAAAGTGAAGTACATGGCACGGTTTATTCCATTGTCTTCGCAGCTTCTTTATCCATTACAGCAAGTGGCAAGGCATGATCCATTGCAATGGGATGACAAGTGTGAAGAAGTGTTTCAAGAGGTTAAAGAGGTGTTAGGGGGGTTGTCAGCCATGCAGGCTCCTGATTGGGAGAAAGTTTTTTATGTAAATCCATCAGTAGGGGATGATGCCATTGGAGCCATGCTATTGAAAAAGGGGAAGGGCAGCCATTATATGAGGCCAGTGTATTGTGCAAGCCGAGTGAAGTTGGTAGCGGAGAGAAAGTTATCGGAAGTAGAGCTAGTGATGGCCAGTGTAATATTTGCTTGTCGACGATTTCGTCATTACTTGCTACCACGGCCTTTTTTTTTCTTGACGAGTTATGCCTTTTTGCCACAATTAATTAATGGTATTAACATGTCAAATGTGGTGAAGAAATGGGTAATTGAGCTGCAAGAGTTTGAGTTCTCTTTTCTAGTGGAAGATAGTACAAGGGCTACCCTAGCTGATTTGTTGACCTACAAGGAGAATCCCCTTATTGTTAAGGAAGAGGTGGTGAGAAAGGTAGTTGAAGAAGTGCCACAGATCAGCAATGCACATGTGTTTTTCTTTGATGGTTCATACAGAAAGAGCCATGATGCAGCTTCAGGGGGTATAGCACTTTATGATCCAGAGGGGAAGCTAGTATGCAAGAGAGGGTTCAAATTGGATGCGCATAGTAACAATGAGGCTGAATATTCTACATTGGAAGCCGGATTACACATTTGCTTGAAGCATGGGGTTTGAAGGTTGAGCATAAAAGGTGATGCCTTGTTAGTGGTGAAGCAAGTGCTGGGTGTGTGGAAGAGCAAGAACACCTCATTGAAGGAAATGTGCTTCAGAATTAAAGGCCTGTTAAAAAAGTTTGAAGCATGGAGCATCAGACACATTGAACGTGCTCTAAATGGAGAGGCACATGAAGCAGCTCAAGGCATGATTGGGGAGCTATTCGTGTTGAGGACCAATTTACCTCTTTATCATGGCCGGGAAAGTTTGGCTCAAGAAGAGGAGTTTTTGCTAACAGGAATCATTCCAAAGGAGATTCAGAAGTCTAAGAAGTATGGCTTTGTGCGTAGAGCATACAGGTACAAATTGATTGGTGATGTCTTATACATGAAAGGGGCTGATCTCGTGTTGAGACGTGTACCTTGGCGGGAGGAGCTTTACAGAGTGTTGGAAGAGAATCATGAAGGCGCATGTGGTGTCCATTTTGCTCTAAAGATCACCTTGCATAAGATTTTGCAAGAGGGGTATGTATGGCCTAGTTTGCACAAGGATGTTCACCATTGGTGTAGGTCTTGCAATAGGTGTCAAGCATTTGGGAAGAGAGTGTTGAAGGCAGAGCTACGAAAAACCATTATGGCGTTTGATGTGTTTGAAAAGTGGGGGATTGATGCAATAGGCCCATTACCTATCACAAGTAGGGGCAAAAGCTATATCTTGACGGCAGTGGACTATCTCTCTAGATGGGCAGAGGCTATAGCAGTAAAACAGATCACTGCAAAGGATGTGGCAAAATTTGTGTATGATGAAATATGTTGCAAGTTTGGGGTGCCATTAGAGCTACTTTCAGATAAGGGGCCAGGATTTAGAGCTAAACTGCTAGACTTCTTATGCACAAAGATGAAGATTAGGCACCAGCATACCACTCCTTATTACCCGCAGTGTAATGGCTTAACTGAAAGATTCAATGGTGAGTTGGTACAGATTCTTTCGAAAGTGACAGAGCACCAAGGAAAGAATTGGGATTTGGAATTGCCTAGTGCATTATGGGCTTACCGTACTTCGGTGAAGACAGGTACAGGGTTTACTCCATTTCATTTGGTGTATGGAAAAGAAGCACTATTGCCTGTGGAAGTAGAGTTGCCTGCGGTCAAGATGTTAGAGAAGTTTCTTGGGCCGCCTAGTGATGCATTCAAAGAGAGGCTCTTGCAGTTACAAGAGGTCCAATTGGATAGGATGAGCGCATTGGAGCATTATGGGCAGATGCAGGATAAGGCTTTGGCAAAGATAAATGAAAAGGTCAAAAGTAAGGGTATCAAGAAACATGACTTGGTTTTGCGCTACAATAGTAAGCTGGACAGCACCTTCCAAAAGAAGTTTCAAATTAAGTGGGAAGGCCCTTTCAAGGTAGTAGAGTGTTTTCCAAATGGCACATATCAGCTGGCTAACCTGGATGGTGTTTTACATAAGTCAAGGGTAAATGGGTTGCGTCTTAAGTTGTATCATGCCAGGTTGATGATGGTGGAGCAAGATGAGTTTTGTGAAGACCGAGTGATGTCTGTGAGGGATGAGGAGACCTGTGATGCGGCGAGTCTCATATCTCTCTTTGCTGCTGCTGATCACGAATGATCTAGCAGGCTAGAGGGTGGGCAAATTATGTCAGGAGTTTTTTGGAGCAAGGGATTGCGCATATGTTCATACCCATGCATAGTGCATCAAATGAAGAATTGCCCATTTTCCAGAGCCAGGTGGTTACGTGGGGCCCACATGTGTACAAGTAGGACAACATGTACATAGTGCATCGATTTTCACCGATACTAGTACTAGTGTGTTTTTTCTACAATAAAGTGAAGTTGGTAGCGCGTAAAAATTCTCGAGGAAGCTATCCGCGGCCCGACGACGTGAGGTCAGCAGGTGCGTCAGATGGCATCTAGTGGCGTGAGGAGGGCGAACGAGGTCAATATTTGCACGCGGATGAGGATCGACACAACGTGGGTGTTTTCTGGTGAGAGTTATGCAGAAAGGTCATCATTAGGACCACTTTTTGGGACCACTTCACGTGGTGGTGAGATGCATTATTGGAAAAAAGCTGAGTGCCAGGTGTGCGAATGATGCAAAAAGGTGACAACTATGCACTGCGAGGTCAGGTTTTGGCCTGTTCGGGGTCCGTTTGAAGTCATCTAAAAGGCCAAGGGTGCCCAACTAATAAAGCTAAGTGTGGGAACTGAAAAAACAGAGAGAAGACCAGAAAAAACGTGGAGAAGAGAGGAGGAACAGCCGCAACTGTGTTTTTGCTCATTTTGGAGCCTGTTTTGGCCATAAACTGCTCATCCGAGGTCGGATTTGAGCACTTTGACATTGTAGACTGGGGTTTTGGGCCGTTCCGGACGCGATGGCGCTGTCCATTTTGCCAAATTCCCCACTCTTTTCCTGCTGTTTTTTTGTGTAAGTTTCTCCTATGAGCGAAGTTTCTGCTCTATTTTGTGATTGTATCTGGCTTATTTTACCCATATTGTGTGAGCTATTTGCCCCATTGGTGTTGGCCCAAGCTCAATTGTATCTAAACATCAGAAATTCTCCTCTTTTGAGCTGAGTTTTTTGGGTGTGTGTGTGTGTGTGCGTGTGTGTCTGTGTGGAGTGGGCAAGTGGATAGTCTCTCTCCTCTCACTCCAGAGGTGTGTTCCCTGTCTCGGCGAGGTGTGTTGTGTAAGCCGAGTGGTGCCCCATAGTGTGTATGTGTATCTTCCCAAGAGTGTGTGTCGGGTCGTTATAGAGGCGTTGTGTGTGTTTTCATCCCGCTCACAACGTCTTCTCGCAACAACATACGGCTATGAATATTCTCGTCAACGGATTTCCTTCTGGCTAGCGTTCTGTTCCTCCTTTCCAAGGTCAAGGATTTCCAGGCTGGAAAGAAAAGATGTTGTTAATTCTTGAAGGCGATGAACTCTCCGATGTTGTTCTTGGAAATCGTGTTTGTCCGCCTCAGCCTGTTGATACGGATAATGATAATGTTCTTATCACTGAAGGACCTATATTTGAAGATTGGAATGTTGCCTATACAGATTGGCAACGACGTGATAAAGCAGCTCGTCGGTATATTATTTCTGCTCTTACTGATTCCCTTTTGCTTGATATGTATGAAATGCCTACTTCCCACGACGTATGGAAGTACCTTATTGAAAACTTTCAGAAGAAATTTGTTACAGAAATACTTTATTTGAGAGGGTTGCTTAACAAGTTACAATATGAAGTTGGTACTGCCATGACGGGACATATTGAATCTTTCAAATCTATTATTAATCAACTTGCTGCTGCCAGTGATCCTGTTCCACAAAAGCAACTGATTACACTTCTCCTTGATACGGTGAAGTACTCTTCTTATGATAACATTGTTACTATTCTCTCTAATAAAGATGGTCTTGATTTCGACCAAGCTTGCATGTCTTTAATTGAATACTCTCAACGTCAAGAACGTCGGAATGCTGGTCACGATACAGCTATGATTTCACAAGAGGAGACCGAGTCACAACAGATAGAACGTGCTTTTTATGCTCGAAGGCGTCCATTTCAACGAGGAAACCGTAGAGGTGGCCATCGCGGTAATATTTTCTCTTGTCTCAAATTTCATAATAAGCAATGTTCTTACTGCAAAAGAAATGGCCATATTGAAGATGATTGTTGGGCATGTCAATATGATGAAGAACACAATATTACCACAAAACAACCACGTTTATCTAGAGACTCTTCTTCTTCTTCTTGTGAATATTGTGGATGATCTGATCATCCCACTCATATGTGCTATAAGCGTTGATTCGACACAGATCGGAATAGAGCACATGCTACTGAATATCAAAACAACATTGTACCAGAAATAAGCTGTGTCCTATGTTCAGTTGCTCCAGACGGAATACTTCATGTAGGTGATGGATCACTTTTTATTGTTGATTCTGGTGCTACAGGAAATATGACATATCAGTCTAAGTGGCTCCATAACTATCATCCACTGCCAGTTCAACGTGTTGTTTATCTTGCTGATGATACTACTTGTCAAGTAAAGGGTATTGGAGACTTATATCTTGGTACCTTATCTTCTTCCACTCGAATTTTGCGAGGAGTATTACATGTACCAGATCCTCAACGTAATCTTCTTTCAGTTGCTGGACTTGTTGATCTTGGTCTGCTTGTTGGATTTGATCATACCAAATGGAAAATTGAGAAAGACGGACAGACTATAGCCACTACTCCTCGAAACGGTAATTTGTTTGAACTCTCTCTCAACGATGCTGTAGCAAATATTTTCACTGCTCCAGGTGATCATGATTGCAAAGTATGGCATCACCGTTTTGTTCATGCTGATTTCTCAAAACTCCTTGATCTTTAACGTTGTGATCTCGTTCATGGCATGGATCTTAAAGCCCATCCCCATATGGGAGTTTGTGAATTTTTTGCTCTTGGGAAACACAACCGTAAACCCTTTCCTCTTTCAGATACAACTCATTCTCATGACATATTGGATCTTGTTCATACTGATATATGTGGACCTCTACCTTCTTCGAGATCACAATATCGCTACTTCATTACTTTCATTGATGATTTCTCAAGGTATATGACTATATTTCTACATAGACAAAAATCTGAAGCCTTATCTCTTTTCAAAAAATTCCACAAGGCTGCGGAACTTCAAACTGGTTGTCTCCTTAAATAGCTTTGTAGTGACAATGGAGGCGAATATGTTTCTCGAGAGTTTGTGAGTTACTGTGTTGACAGTGGAATTCATCATGAACACACTATTCCATATTTGCCTCAACAGAATGGTGTTGCTGAACGAAAGAATCGCACTATTCTCAATGCTGTAAGATGTATGCTGATTCATTCTGGCTTATCTCATGTTTTCTGGGTTGAAGCTACTTTGACAACAGCATTTATTCAGAATCATCTTCCTACTACTGCACCCTCTGGAAAGATACCCATCACAGCATGGACAGGTGACATTCCTTCTGTATCTCATCTTCGAACCTTTGGATGTATTGCTTATATTCATGTTCCTAAAGAAACACGAACAAAGATTGATGCTCCTGGTCTTAAAGTTATTTTTATTGGATATTCTAACACTTCCAAAGGATACAAATTCTATGACCCTTCCTCCAAGAAATTAATTGTGAATCGTGATGCTAGTTTTAACGAACAACTAATGGGAGGCTGATGGTCCATGGATGATTCTGATGATACTAAATCATTGCTTCAGGCTTTTCCATTTCTTTCAGAAGATGAAACTCTTCCTATAGAGCAACTTTCCTCTTCACAACCATCCATTCCAAATGTTGCCAATGATGATATTTATATTTTTGTTGATCTGCCTATTGATTTTGAACATGGCTCATGTCATGTTTATGATGACGATATTGCTGATAATGCTTTTTCTACTTCTGAAGATCCCGTTACTTATGATGAAGCTATCTCTTCACCACAAAAGGATCAATGGCAAGAGGCTATGGAAGCAGAGTACGATTCTCTTATCTCTAAAGGTACATGGATACTAACTGAATTACCTCCTGGTCGTACAGCTATTAAATATAAGTGGGTGTATAAGACAAAAGAAAAATCAGATGGATCTTTTGACAAGTTCAAGGAGGGTTTAGTTGCAAAAGGTTACTCCCAAGAAGCTGGTGTTGATTATCAAGAGACTTTTTCACCAGTTGTTCGCATTACAAGTGTTCGAGTTTTATTGGCATTTGTTGTTCAATTTGATTTAGAATCTCATCAAATGGATGTGCGAACTTCTTTTCTTAATGGTGACTTGGAAGATGAAATTTATATGGAACAACCAGAAGGGTTTGTTATTCCAGGTAAAGAAGACCTTGTTGCTCAGCTTCATAAGGCACTATATGGTCTCAAACAAGCTTCGCGAGCCAGGTATACAACATTTGATCTTTTTCTCACCTCTAAAGGATTCATCTCTTGCTCGTCAGACCCCAATTTATACATAAAATGCCAAGGTAGCAGTTTTGTGATTCTTGCTCTTTATGTGGATGATACCATCCTTGTTTCCAATGATTTGGGATTTCTTCAGCAAGTGAAAAAGTTATTGTCTTCTGCATTCGATATGCTGGATCTTGGAGAGATTCACTCTTGTCTTGGCATTCAAATCCAACGGAACCGTACAAAAGGTATTTTATTCCTTCGACAATCAAAGTTTATTGCAGATACTATTCAAAAATTTGGTATGGAATCTGCACATTCAGCCAACACACCTTGTCTTGGAAGCTCTACGAAGAATACTTCTGACAATGGCGGTCAACTTGTCACAAATCAACCTTATGCTAACTTGATTGGATGTCTTTGGTTTGCTGGCATGAACACTCGTCCTGATATTCTGTTTTCTGCTAATTATCTTGGACAACATCTTGCATGTCCTTCTCTTAAGCATTGGTCTGCTCCAAAGCGTGTATTGAAATACTTGAAAGGCACTATAGATTTTGGTTTAGTCTATCGACGACAACTCACATCGGATTCTATGAAATCTCTTTCTCTTTTGGGTTACACAGATGTAAATTGAGCAAGCTCACATTTATCTATGCGATCTACTAGTGGAAATTGCTTCTTTATAAATGGTTGTCTTGTTTCTTGGACCAGCAAGAAACAAGGTTGTGTTGCAGTTTCTACGACTGAGTCAGAATATGTTGCCGTAGCACTTGCAGCTCGTGAGTTGATTTGGGTTCGACAAATGCTGGTTGATATTGGTCACTCTCCTCTTTCTAGCACACCCTTGCGGTGTGACAACCAAAGTGCTATTAGTCTTGCAAAAGACTATGTTCAACATAATAAGTCAAAGCACATTGCTGTCCATTATCATTATGTCAGGTATGAAGTACGCAAAGGAACCATTATGGTTGAACACTGTCGAAGTGACCAGATGATTGCAGACATTTTGACCAAAGGCCTCAATGAGTCACGTTTCATACTCTTGCACTCGGAGCTTGGAGTTTCTTCGGCCTCACTCTTTCTAGATTAGCTTCTTTGCTATTGTAATAGCTTTGTACATATAACATTGTAATCTTTTAGGTACCATGCACTATGCACACTCCACATTTGCACCTTGTGATATCTAAGTCACTTGAATTTGTACATAGATGCACAATTCACTTTCACATCATCACCGCTGGTTCATATTTCACATTGTATAGGGGCTTGGGTTTTTCCCTTGAACTCCCCAAGGGTTTTTTCATCCAAAGCTAGAGACCTTTGTTTGAGTGGGGGTGTTGGAGCTATATATGGCTCACTCTACTGAAATTGGTCTCACCTATATATTTGTATCTTGTCCTCAATATGAATCAGTCTTTGGGAGCGTATATGGTGTGTCTCTTGTCTCGTCTCTCTCTCTTTCTCTCTACATCTCAACATATAGTCCATTAGAGGGTTTCTTTGGGCTCTTTGATGACCATTTCTTTTCAGTACTGAAAAGAATTCAAATTTGACAACAAATAGAAGACTTTAAGATTTTTGCAAGTTAGGATTATGATTTCAACCTGGCTAGCACCCTCTAGGTTCTTAGCTAGAAGATGAGGAATTACTAATGACTATTCCTAGTTTACCCTTGTCTCATGCTTCAACATGTACCTAACTATGTAGAGTTTTCTAGGTGAAAAGATAGTAGAGCATATGAGGATGTGGCCAAGTGACTAGGATGGTGTTCACAAACGTGCTTTGTATCATGTCTGTGGGAATGATGTTTCTACAAAAAAGGATTAAAATTTTTCTCAATGCATAGAGAATGTTTGATGGTTCTCATAGGATGAATTGCTCTCTCAAATTGTGCGCCATCGTTAAGCTTAATTTACGTTGAGACCAATTTATCCAAATGTCACTCGATTTTTAAAAAGCTCAAAAAAGTTTTCTCGGGGTTTGGACTTCCTCAAGAAACCATGGCCACCATTGTATATGTGGCATTGTGCTATATACTTCTTTGGCTACTTTTTGATTTTCTTTATCAACATATTGCCATTTTTAGTCCAAGCAAGCTAGAAAAGATCTTGAATTTATGAGAAACTTCCCTTGGCCTCAAATTACATGTTGAAACCCACATGTCAAGCACTATGGATACATTCGTTATGGATATACATGAAACTTACTATTTTAAGAGGAGATCAACCGGTTAGACTTTCCAAGCAAGATGACCGTGCCACTTCAAAAAACTTGACATTTGTACAGTCCTAAATCAAGTTAAGCATTTATTATCTGAGAAAATGTGCAAGAGTGCTGCGTTTAGGGCCTCATCTCCCCATTAAGGTATGCACACAATTGGAACCATGGAAACCTCTCACACATATGACATTATGTACATTGTAGAATTTGGTCCCGCATAACAAAAGCACTAAGAATGAGGTAGATATTTATTTTTCTTATTATACACATGTAAGCAATATCAAGTTTTGTGATGGTTGTGATATTATATTTTCAAAATTTTATTTATGTTTCTATTCAAACTCTATTGAATCTAATTTAACTCTTGTAGTGTGTACCACAATACGCTTGTATAATCATAGGAATGGACGTTCTGAAGATGAGACAAGCACCATTTCACATCAATAATAATATTGCAAGGTTCGTAATTATTATCCAAACGTCCACAACAATGTGTTTACTTGGACAACACAATTAGACTATGGGGCACAAATTTTGTTTCTTAGAGTTCCTAGGGAGACGTAGTGCTGACCTTCCACCATACTTTTGTATGACACTTGTGTGTGAAATTTATGATTTTATGCATGAAGTAAAATTTAACTATTGATAGTCATTTTTCGGCTCTCCGTATTTATCATAGTAAGAAAAATCACTTTAACAATATGGCTATCCTCACCCACTCATATGTACATATGTGTTATGCGACTTATTATTCGGTGGAAGAAACCTCAACTAGCTAGTTATCTCTAGTTAGGAGAGACAAAAAAATATATAAATAACTCAAGTTTGTATATAATATTTCAACTTTAATTTTGGTATAATTGTAGTGTGTTTTTTATGTAAATATTTTGAAAATATGTATATATACCTATGTTGAAGTGTGGATTTTTATCGAGCCTACGTACGTTAATTTTTACCATTTACTCTACATAATAATAGAGATACTTGTATACTTGTGTCTACTTGTATAGAGATATTTCAAATAATAATACCAAAATGGCTATAACTTACCATTGGTGTAACTCCACCCCAACACAAATCCATAAACAACTAGTTTTATTTGTGTGTATATAGTTTCACTATTGTGATTTTTCCCTTCCTACAATTATTCTCTTTCACTCTCATAAATTAAAACCCCAAAAATATTCATCTTTTTATGGTAACCTCTTAATGAGAGAGACTTATTTTAAATCTAACCCCTTTATATTTTTATGCCTATATTATTCATATTTTGACTTGTACACATTTTTTAGACCCTCAATATTTGATTTTCTTACCTGTATTATTTACTTATATCATAAGCTCAACAATATCTTCAATTATAGACCCACAAAATAAGGATATGTGGCATGCATGCATGCTGTAATTCCAAGGGAAAACCCAAGGGAGGTCATGGACCGGGCAAGGGGCCCACTGCCAATGGAGGCGGGATCCTATGGGCAAGGTCTATAAAGGGAGGTTGGGCGAAGGATCAAGTACGACAATTCCCTCAATCTCACACTGGTATTAGAGCTCGGGGAGGGGGGCAGATATGGAGGAGGGGAACAGGGGCATGGCCTCTTGTTCTCTCTCTCTCTCTCTTTATCTCTCTCTCTCTCTCTCTCTCTCTCTCTCTCTCTCTCTCTTCTCTTTCTCACACCCAAGAATACTATGGTGATATCAAGAAGGGGGATTCTTCTCTCTCAATAGATGTGCTTGCATGCCTTGGCATGGTCAGGAGCAGGGATGGGCCATGACTGATATCAACCTCCCCTACACCTCCAAACAGAGATGGATGTGAGAATGCCCGCTTGCAAGGAACAGAGGCTCGCGGTCCAACTGCACAGAATTGCTCGTAGTTAGGATCAATGGGTTTGTGTTGCAATGGGGGAGGTTTTTCACCACAGCGGGATTCTTCTCTCTCAATAGATGTGCTTTCATGCCTTGGCATGTTCATGAGTAGGGATGGGCCATGACCATTATCAACTTCCCCTACGCGTCCAAAGAGAGATGGATGCGAGCATGCCCGCTTGCAAGGAACAGAGGCTCGCGGTCGAACTCCATAGAATTTCTTGTAGTTAGGATCAATGGGTTTGCGCTGCAATGGGGGAGGTTTTTCAACACAGGGGCTTATGCTCTTGTGGTTTTCCATTGTCTTCTCCCACTCTCCGCTGCAGGCCCGCCATCGCCATGCAATGTTTTTTGCCATAACCCACCCTAAAGGGCCGTGCCCACAAAATTTGTAGGAGTCACCCACTAAGTGAGACTAACACTAGGGCTAAGGAAGTACATGGGTGGGGATATAGTGCATGCATGACATTCAAAGGCTAAGAAGGCATCATGCAAAGGTTGCACTATTCGATCGCCAACTGAAACGTAGTTGACTAGCACCTAAGGCTCAAAACATTTGGCATGCAAAGGGGAATTGAACTCAAATGATAGCTTCTCAAGGAGATGAACAACTATCATATAACCGTAAATCCCATGTCAAAGTCATGCAAGGCATGCTGAAGGCAAATAATCATGGGTATGTCATGCAAGCTTGTAAAAATAATTGATGGTAGAATTAATTGGCAAATGTATTGCTAAACAGACACCCAACCACGCTTCGTGGACTTCTAAGAGTTGGTAAGCAAGCCAGCTTTAATGTTTTCAATTATAAATTCATTGAATCTCGAAGATATCTCTACATTATAAGAAAGTGCAAGCAATGGCAAGAATGACAACTTGCTCTTTGGAGATATTTGTCCTCAACATGGGGCAATTTGAGCATGTTCGGTAAGTCTTGAAAATTTTTCATGCATGGCATGTGAGATCTTTAACGACTATGAGCATAGTCGCAGGCCAAATAAATTATACTATCAAGGGTCTCCCGTTATGGATGCCAAATTCCTAGTTTTGGCTTGGAATCTTTTGGTCCTAGGAAATGTTTTCTCCTTGGGTGCAAGCAAGGCCTGTAGCATGCTGGTACATGCAAGGTATGTGGCATGTAAGGTGCAGGTATTTGGCAAGGCCAACCATTCGCTACAATTTCAAGACGTTGTAAAATAAGTTTGTTAGGACAGGGCTCCTAGACGGGTCATCTGTCATTAATGCAATCAGACAACAACAGGATCCAACCAGTGTTGGCAAAGGATGATCGATGAGTTTTCGACGACCTCACTAGAGCAAGGCTCCGTCTAAAAATACAAGGTATATCTCTTGCAAGTTTTTTCTTGCTTTTTCAATACTTTGCACAGTTTCACAACGTCAATTATCTGTGAATGCTCGACATGGTCGAGTTTCTTTTGCTATGACATTGTACATTGGCAAGAGTATCCGTTCGCTATGAGAACCAAAAGTCCATAAGTACTTATGCAAATCAAGGCTTCCCTTTTTTCATTTGCATCGTGGTTTCCATAGTTTGGAATATGATATTAGCACACCAATTTGGGAAAAACTTTCCCATATGTTTGCACATTTTTACATCCCACGAGTGTGTACATAATACATATGCTACCTCACTCAAGGACTGTGTATGACTATGAGCCCGATTCGAGCGAACTACTAGAAACCTTGCCACAAGTGTGTAACAAGGTTAGTACATTTCAAGTTATGTTTGTTCTTGTCTATGTTTTACTTTTCATTTTGGAAAAGATCTCTCTATTGTGCAAAGAAAAGTGCTTTGTTGGACTTCATGTGAAGCGCGGATTCTCTTATGTGCTAATATATTATCAATGAGTACTTCAGATCAATGATAATGGCACACATCTTTGGCACTATGTGGATATAAGCTCACAGTTTATGCAATGGTGCATTGTGATGTATCCATGCTAATGTACTCGTGCAAGGCACGTGAACCAAAGGCATACATGGTTGAAATTGTCATTGAATCCAATGGCTTATTATTCTATTTTTTTCCTTGGTATGCATGGCATACTAAAATGATGAAGGTACAACACCCATTATTGCATACTCTTTCGCTATAGCACTAGCTACTCTGTCAAGGACGAGCTCAATTATTGATGTTTTAAAACATTTTGTGTTTGTGTTTATTCATAGGCAAAGTCCCATACATATGCACCTTCTCGTTACAATCACAATCACATACATGGTAAGTAAGTCAAGGTGTGATTTATGGTACCTCTCCGAGAGTGTGGTACAAGTATACTGTTGTACGCTTATATGATAAGCTAAGATACAAACATGGTCTACACTAGATCATATGTAAGAGGCATACAACACATTTGAATAAGGAATTTTGCTCAGCCCAACATTCTCTCTCTCTCTCTCTCTCTCTCTCTCTAACTCTCTCTCTCTCTCTCTCTCTCTCTCTCTCTCTCTCTCTCTCTCTCTCTCTCTCTCTCTCTCTCTCTCTCTCTCTCTCTCTCTCCTTCCTAATTCTTTGCGAGAAAGGTGAAACTAGGCATGATTTTTCTAAAATTATTCTATGTGAATATGGTAACAGGAAGTGCTAAGAGCCACTTTTGAAGGGCTAAGAGCCACATATTTTGGAATGGCTAAGAGCCATATATTTGTAATCCATCAGTGACTGATTTCAAGATGTAAAAAATCTATTTAGTTGAGTACCCATTGATTTTAATGAACAAACAAGTGTCTTGACTTTACTAATTTTTTGGGTTTTATTCTAGCACCACACACTTTCAGTATCAAGATCAAGTTGACTTTTTGAAAGTCTCAAACTCAACAATGCGCCTCTCTACCAAGGTGTATAGATGAAGCAAGCAATTCAGACAACACGATTGTTAGAAAAACTCTTAGATTATGGATTTTTGAGTCTAGAAAAGATCGCATTGTGAATATGATTCAAACTTGAGTGGATCTTCTATTTTATCTACAGCATTAAGAGTGTCTGTACGAGTACCATTTTGGGATAAGACCCAGTTCATGATGACTACATCACACTTACGTTTTTAAGGAAAGAAGTTCACCAACTGCCAAGGGGTAGTGGAGAACTTTAAGCTTCCGTAGTCTTAAGGGAAAACCCAAGGGGGGGACACGAACACAGGTGAAGGGTCCACTGCTAGCTGAACAGTTTCCTTGCAAAAGTGAAACCAAAGGGGTTTTTTTATATTTATATTACCCAAGGGGTTTGGATTGCAAAGGCAACACCCCGGTTACATGTGTAATACTCCTTGAATTCCGAAGATTTTCAATTAGTTTTTGTATGCCTTTGCATGCAAAAAATTTGGGTAGGTGCATTTGCGTACAGGTTAGTGAACTCTATGTTCAACCTCCAAGTACGCATCTGATTTGGTTTTGTTTCTTTTTTAAATATGTTTTTAACTTTTCAAGTCTGATGCATACCATTCTATGTTTTCATCCACTTTTGCTCTTAAGAGAGATGACAAGGTCATGTAAGAGCTAAAAAATTTGGGTTGTAGTGTCCAAAAATAAGTTTCTCCATTATGCAGTTATAGACGCACTTGTAGGGTTTGTTTGGCACATGTTTTCACATGAGATACAACATGGTCTAGGAACTCAAGGAGTTCAGTATAGCCAATGTGGACCAAGTCTACTGAGGGTCCCTCTCACTCCCATCGTAGAGTGTTTGCAGGTACCTTCACACACAAGTACATCTTGTACTCGAAGGATCTTTTTTCAGACACCCTTACATGAGACATATTCCATATGTGGAGAATATGAGTCTCTAGGATTGAAGTTGGCGCCCACTATTTTAGTTATGTGTCACAAAAAAGTCCCTAGATGCTGGTCGACTATGTTTTCTAGACTATTTTCAGCACCTTGTATAAGGAACAATTTTCGTGGCAAAAAATTGTCGGATGCAAGTGCTCCTAAACAACATTAACCGGTGGTTGTTTATGCATATATCAAGGCTATAAGGTGTTAATGAAAATGTTTCATTTTTTGTACCTAGAAGTGATTAATGTTTCACCTTCTATTATGGTTCAAACATTGAGCGAGGCTAGCAAATGATTGCAGCATAAAGTCGTTAGTTCCTTTTTAGAACTATTAACATTCCTCTTTAATATGTTCTAGGAGCATCACATTCGCCATAAGTATTGGAAATAATGAACTTGGATATACTGGTTCGGATCCGTTTTTGTTAAATGCATGCACACTAGGTGTTATGGGCTCTAGTTTTTTAGCAAAGGCTGATTTGGAGCGGAATGCATATTCATTGCATTAGTGCTATGAAGAATTTTTCACTCCATGTGCAGTATCTCTATGAGATTACTTTTGGATCTACCAATCACCAATAGAGGTCATGGCTTGGTTTGGGTGCTTGTGGATTTTTCCAGTTAACCACGATGGTTATTCGGGACATTGTTGATTCCTCAACAATGTTGTACAGTATTGTGATTCCCATTTACCGCTCATTCTCGATGATTGTATGTAAACCGTGGAGAAATACACCTCAATCGTGTCAGTTATCCAAGGGGATAGGTAGGTTAGGCAGACTACAAAGTATATCTTGTGCTAAAGGATATGCGAAGTACATATGTTAGCACCAGCCAATGCAATTAGTAAGCATTGATTGCGCTAGTTTGTGCCTCATGATTAAGTCAAATTTTCAACCTTAAACACTGGTTATGGTGGGGTTGTTTACTGATGACAAATGATAACAAGTCAAGGACTTATATTTTGCTGATAAGTTATGTCACCCAGTTACTTTCATGGAAAGTGCAAAGAGGTATTCTTTCAGGTACATCTTAGTTGTGATAACTTGTTTAGCATACTCAATTTATTTCTACATGCTATGTTGTATAAGCGCCGGTTACACAAGGCAGTTGCAAAGGGACAACAATGTGGAAAATCAAAATGTTACTCTTGGTTTCATGGAACCTCCTACTGACACATGTTTTGGTCATGCAAACAGTTGGATCCATGAAGGATTCCACCATGGAAAACATTAGTGTCACTTATAAAGATATCACCACTTTTGTTTTTGAGGACGACAACGCTTCTCCAAGGGGGGAGTAATGTAATGCCAAGGGAAAATCCAAGGGAGGTCACGGACCGGGCATGGCTAGGGGCCAACTGCCAACGAGGATGAGATCCTAGGGGCAAGGCCTATAAAGGGAGGTTGGGTACAGGATCAAGTACGACAGTTTCCTCAATCTCACACGTGCATTATGAAGGGCTCACTCTTGGAGGCATTCAAAAGAATCATCCAAAGAGGGACCCCCACAAGGACTTTGTGGAGTGGAAAAAGACAGTTGGTTTTGCAAACTTTTTAAAGACCACTTGATCTCTAAATTTGAAAAGGTGATAAATACAAGAATTATAGCTCATGAGCTAAACTTTTGCCTCAAATTTTTTCATATTTTTTTGAGCTATGGGTTGTGAGGTATGATTTAATTGGTGGAGCCCTTCTGCCCATGCCATGCAGCCACACTCCCTCTTACACTAATCATTTTCCTCTTTCACACAAACTTCTCCACTCATCATCCCCATCTCTCTCGCCTCTCCTCTCTGCACCCTACTCACCTTCTCCTCAACCTTGAAAAATAAGGGAAACCATGGTGAACTCATGCCTCCTACACACACTTCCATTCCAAAATTGACCACCTAGTCTCATTTTTTCTCCTCCAAATTACCCATATCTATTAAAACACCACAAAATTTAGCTTCTTCTATTGAAGAGCAGCATCATGGTGATGATTACTCATCTTCAATTACCTTGGCTCCCAAGGAAGGCCAAGAATGGATTAAAAACGTGCCGTCAAAGCTAGTGGACCGTGAACAACCATCAAGATTGACCCTACTCAAGACACTTGGAGCATCAACATTGTAAGAAATCCATCTTTTCCTACCTCTTAAGAATTTTTCTTTCTTATTTGTATCCTACATGGATACTCCCATTGTAAATATCCTGATCCATTTGTAAATTAATAAAAATAGTCTCTACTAAAATCTACTAACACTAACCCACTATGAAAAGTCCTATCACCTCCATTTCTCTCCTCTCTCTTTTATTCATCTATCCCCACCAACTTCTTGATAATTCCAAGAAAAGAATAGAAAAAATGATAAAAATCTAAGCCATCCATGGTTAGAAGAGTAACTCTAGCCCTCAAAAATATTATAAAATGAGGGTGTAGCTAGCACAAAAGGAAAAAATCCATAAGCAAGAGCACCGTGCTATAGCTTTAGAAGCCAAGGTCAATCTCTTGAGTAGGAGCTCTGAGTGAAATCTCATTGGATTATGCCCATGCATTTGTTGTATTAGGAGTGATGGCAAGGGAGTTCCATGCCATTTTAAGAGAGAGTGATCATCTAATTGAGATTAGAAAGCCCATATTTCTCCCACAAGTGTAAGCCAAACATTTTACTGAATCAAGGAGGTGGAACTGGACTAAGAATGGCTACTATGTCTCTTTTCTAGCATGAAGTCATGGAAAACAATGATGTGTAAGTGTCTTGATGTTTTATTTAAGTTCTTGATAGCTTGTCTTCGGGTGTTGTTATTGATTTGGCCATAAATCCCACATGCTGTAAGAGGGCAACAGGGTGGAGAGGACTCCGTTGGCCTTAAGATAGTGATTGAGGTGGATTGCCTTGTGATGTGTTGTGGTGTACTTTACTAAAGACATGTTGAACAAACGATGATCTCACTTTGATTGGTCATGACTGATTTGTAAGAAGATATTAGTGCAAGAAGAACACTCTTCCCCCTTCTCTCTCTCTTTATTACGTGTATATCTATGTTTGCTTCATCATTGTCAATACTTTTCAAAGAATCCTGAGCTCTCTCTCTCTCTCTCTCTCTCTCTCTACGCATCCTAGTTTGTATCCAGAACTAGGTGGTGCCCCAGATTTGTGTAGGTTTAGGTTGCAGGTTTGTGTGTGTGTGTTTGTTTTTTTTTCAACCCCAGCCCAACTGAATAGCATGGGAGCCTAGAAGGGTGCTTAGTGGACAATCTTCTTTTATTGCCCGCCTCAAATTGGTTCCCGCATTGAGTAACAACTTGTGTATGTTTTTGTGTAGGATCCCTCTTTAGAATAGTCAAGTAGTTTGCATGAATCATGAGAATTTTTATGACCCTTTCATTCCCATTGCAAGGCAAAAGTTACACATAATTGTTAGTACTAAGTTTCAATTTTAATGTGTAATTTATAGAATTTTAGGTTCTCTTAGGTTAGCCAAAATAAACACTTCGGTAAATCCTTTTATTTTGCCTCTCATTAGGTACGATCATAGTTTGGAGGTATATATCTTTGTTCTATTTTAAGCATTAGCTTATGTATAGAGTATAAATAATGGCCCATAAATTTTTCCTTTTTACTTCACACCACCTACGAGAATAAATATTGCACTCAATAGAAAGATACATTTTCAGCAACGTATGGTGTTTATGTTTGGGACTAAAATAAGAAGAGAAATTATTGCATCTCCACAATCTGTCATTCTACCTCTCATCAACTACCACACTTCTTTTTTGTCCAAGTTTGTTACAAAAAACAAAAACGATCATTTGTTCGAACAAGGAATGTGTGTGCAATGAAAGCTCCATTTTTACAGATCTAGCCCTATTACCAACTGAGTTGCAGGAGTAGGTAGTAAATCATTATTAGAATACGAAAAAGAAAGAAAATGAATGCCTCTATAGCCTTGCACAAGTCACACCATCGGAAGGAAGAACTATTGCACCGTCCAAAACACCTGTAGAGATTTATGAGAAACCCTCCAAGCCTAGAACACACTAAAAATCAAGACAAATAGAGGGAATTATGACAAATCTTGTCTTGTAAGGATGTCCATAGAGTATTCATAGGGAAAAAACAGATGAGAAGTGTCCTTTCTCTTACTAAAAAATGAGCTCTCTCGAAGTTGTGCAAGTGTTTCCGCTATTAAAATAAGGGCTTTTTGATCATTTATTTCCAAGAATTTTCTCTTTATTCTTAGCTGACAAGGCTCTCCATCAAGGAATCTTTTAATTGGCTCATTAGGAATTTTTTGGGCAAAAATTGAGTTGTCAGTGACCCTTTGACCAAGGAATGGGGTGGGTGCAAGTGGCCAAGGACCAAAAACATTTTCCAGGCACCTGTCCACCTCGGTGTGAACTCCCAAAATTCACCCCCTCTTCCCTATGAGCCCACAAGCCCCTCCATAGCCAAGCCTTGTGAGCTCCTTTCACTTGATACACCCATAATAGGCTCCCCCTTTAGGCTATATATCCCCTATTCTCCACTTTTCCCTTCCCATGTGGGATAATCCCCCCACTACATGGAACTTCCTCCTCAAGCTTCCCAATTCCCTCATGCCCAAATTTCCAGATTTTCCCCAAAGTAGGAGCACTTTTTGAGCAACTTTCTTGAAGCATAGCTTGCAGCTCCCATCACCAAATTACACACCATAACACAGGCTCGAAGCCCGTCATTTAGGCTACATCTAGGATTCTTAAAACACGGTTGAAAATACTTATAAAAAATAATGTTTCGGAGATTCAAACTACTCAAAACATCAGCACCTAGGCTTGCTTTTGTACATGAATTTTTAAAGGACCACTTTCAAAACTTTTAGGGCTATGTACACATATAAACACGGTTGAAAATACTTATCAAAAATTATGTTTTGGAGACTCAAACTACTCAAAACATCAGCACTCAGGCTTGCCTTTGTACATGAATTTTTAAAGCACAACTTTCAAAACTTTTAGGGCTATGTACACGTATATACAGGAGGCTAGTGGGCAAGCTTTTTGGCATGACTAAGTAGAGGTTCCTATGGTGAACAACTATTGTAGCTCATTCCCAATAACCTCATCTACCTTCTCAGATGTTTCCACACTCTCTTCCTTCATTGATAGCATCTCATCTGTCACAGTTGTCATCAAGCGTGCCAGATATTTATTCATTCTATAACCATTAACAAGATATTTATGTTTTGTACCACTCAAATCTACCCACTGATATGTTCCATTATCAAACTTCTTCACAATAGTAAAAGGACCTTCCCATCTGATTTGAAATTTATTTTGAAGGTATTGTTTAGTTTACTGTTGTATTGCAACACTCGATCTCCCTTTTCAATTCCTTTATCCTTCACGCATTCGTTAGATTTTAGCTGAGCCTTCTTTAACACTTCTTCATAGTAGCTCAAAGAGAAAACTTTATCTAATTACAAAAATTGTAGATCCAAAAAACTTTTCTACCAAGTATTTGTTTGCTCTTCATCTCCTAATGATAACAATTTGAGTGCAGGAATCTCCGCTTCAATTGACAATAAAGCTTCCTTGCTATAAACCAAGTGGTAAGGAGAAAATCATGTGCTCGTTTTGATAGCAGTTTTGTAGGTCCATAATGCACAAGGCAACTCCAAATCCCAAGTCTTCCCATGTGTCTGGGTCATTTTTGTTAATATCTTCACCAATTCTCCATCAACCTTTCATTGAGATCATTGCATTGGATAATAAGGAGAATTGTACCCATGTTGTATAATGAGCTCCCCTTCAAATCCTGGTCCTCTATCAGAAAGTAGCTCTAGGTCTACACCTAACTTGCAGCATATATGTTCATAAACAAATTTCCCCATTTCTTTACTGGTAATCTGTTTGATAGATTTGGCTTATGCCCATCATGATAAATAATCTACTATTGTCAAGATGTAAGCATTTCTTTTGCTCGTTATAGGTAAGGGTCCAATAGCATCAAGACCCCATTTTTCAAACACATCAAAAGCTAGAACTCTTTGTTGCAATTTGGGTTTCAGGATTCTCTTTCCCATCTTCTAGAAAGGCAAACACGAATGGAACCAATTGTTAACATCCCGTTGAATGCTTGGCCATACATAGCCTTCTTGCAAAATTTTATGCAACATGATCTTCATGGCAAAATGGTCTCCACAAGATCCCTCGTGGTTTTCTTGCAAGACCTTGTAGATTTTGTCTTTCCAAGGCACAAGAGGCAAAACCAAATCACTTTCTTTCATGTACACCACATCATCAATCATTTTGTATTTCTTGGCTTTCCTTATAAATGCAGCATTCTTGAAAGATAGTAAACCTTCAGATAGGACACCTGTCAACAAAAACTCCATCTCCTTTAAGCTAGGATTTCACCTTGAAGCATAAATTCTCTAGTTTACAATTCTTATTCTTCCATACTCCCAATACTTGCTTCACGACCAACAAGGCTTCTCCTTTGATCTATAAGAGTCTAATTCCCAACCGTAAGCAATTGTGCTAACCACCTTCAAGAGCCATGTACTCTGCTTCTTTGTAACTTTTTGCATCAAGTTTTAGCCCTTGTTTCCTTCCAAGCTTTCCTTCTGCATCATAATTGACAATGACTCCTGAAGCAGCATCATGACTTCTTGGATAAGTACCATCAAAGTATAATAGTGAAGCACCAAAAATGGCAAGAGTCTCGGCTTTCTTCTTTCGCACCACCTCTTCTTTAACCTAAACAGGAGTGCCTTTATAAGTGAGTAAATTTGCTAGGGTAGCCTGAGTATTCTCTTCCACCAAAAAGGTGAACTGAAACTCTTGAAGTTTAATAACCCATTTCATGAGTGTTTTTGATATATTTGAATTATTGAACAACTATGGAAGCAATGAATAACTGATGAGAAAGGTGAATGACTTTTATAGCAAGTAGTGTCTCAATTGTCTGCAAGCATAAACCATATTAGTCATCACCAATTCATTTTCAGAGAAAGCTCTTTCATGAGGAGTATTTACTTTTCTAGCATAATGAAGAGGCTTCATATACTAAGATTCCTTTCCCTTTGCAATAACATGGCCTCAATGGCATCATTTCCCACTGATGGGTTAACAAAAAACTCCTTTTCCCAGTCAGGAACTTGCATAATGGGTAGTGTACTTAAAATCTCTTTGAATCTATCAAAAACATCGTCACAATCATGAGACCACTTCAAGGGGTCATTCTTTACTATTTTTGCAATGGATTTAGTAGATGTGATGCTAAAGGTATGAAAAGAGATAGATATTTAACCTTCTGTATGAAAGTGGCCAAATGTTTGGTATCTTTTGGAGATGATAGCAACAACAAAGCTTCCACTTTATCTGGATATGCTTCAATCCTAGAATCCTCACCGTTGGCTATGCCAAATGACATTATTTGCGGTTTAACTGACCCCCTCATTCATCATACCTTGAAAAAGTCATTTCAAGCTTTTGAACATGCTCTTTCCTTGAACCGTATACACAAAAATCATCTATAAATCCTTTTACAAACTTCCCAAGGGACCAGGCAAGGACAAAATCTACTTTTCTTTCAAAAGCAACGGGCCCATTTGTCAACCCAAAAGGAAGGCAACAAAAGCAAAAACAACCCCATGGCATGATAAAAGTAGTTTTTTTTTGGTCTTCAAGAGCAAGGAGAAGCTGAAAATATCCTAAATAACCATCATAGACACTATATCTTTCAAAGCGAGTCGCTGCATCTAAAAGTTGATCAATGAAATGCAAAGGGTAAGGATATTTCTTGGTCACTGCATTTAATGGCTTATCATCAACAAAAACTCTCCAACACCCGTCTTTCTTTGAAGTGACCACTACAGGGCTCACCCATTTATCATTCTCAATTGGCACAATGAACCCTGCATCCATAAGCTTATCCCCTTCTTCCTTTAAATCATTCATTTTCTCCTTACCCATTCTTCTTAATTTTTGTCGTATAGGCTTTTCCCCTTCAACTCATTTGATCTTCACAGGATCCCCAACAAAACCCCTTATTTCTTCATATGAAGTGATGAAAAGATTTGGGAATTTGTCCAGCTTTGCTAAGTACTCCCTTCTTTCTCCTTGTGTCAAAACAGTACTCCCTTCTTTCTCCTTGCATCAAAATAATACTCAACATATTTTGAATCAACTCTTTCTTCACTGGCAATTCTTGTTTAGGCTGCATCAACTCTACAAATTTCTCTAAACGGCTTGAACAGTTTATATTTCTTGACACTTGCTATATTTCAACCACTTCTCCCTTCTCCTTGTCAAGCAACAAGAATGACATTTCACCCTCGTCACTAGAACTGGAAGCAAAACTACTTTCTACATCTTCATAACTATCTTCACTCGTAACCCCGGATTCATCATTCACATCCTCTAGTGCCATAGACTGCTTGGTAGTCATATCAAACACCCTCTTTTCACCTTTCTTACCATACACATAGATTGTGCCCTTGCCCCAATCTTGCACAACTCTCAACCAAAGTCGTCCCAAAATGAGCGGGAAAGCTCCCAGACAAACTACCATAGCATGAAAGTTTATGATAACCTTCACGTTAAAGACTTTAACTTCCAAATTCATAATCATTCCCAAACACTTCACTTTGACATGGTTTTCTAGTCCAAAACCCAGAGCTTTTGCATGTAATGAGACCTAGTCTCTCGACACATGACTCTGTGATCACACAAACTTGAGCACCTCTATCAATGTAGGCCTCTCCCATGCGCACACCTTCGTGCCAAGAATTCACCACAAGACAAATGTTGGATAAATTTACCAAAGCCAACACTTTGACTTGTCCAAGCTTCGGCTCTTTCTCTGGATTCACTGCCTCTTGAGTTTGGGCACTGTATTCATCAACTGTCCAAAAGTACAATCTACTTTTCTCCTAATCAGGTCTTCCTTTAAACTAGAAGATGTTTGACCTTCTCTCAAAGGTAAATCTGGCACTTCAAACCGTCTACGAGGTCTTCTCTTTCTCTTGGCTTTTGCATCTTCACCCTCTTTCTCTTTCCCTTTCTTTCTGCTAGGACGATGAGCGGCATAGCCTTCCCTCTCTATGGGCTGTTCTACAGCTTTTTCATTTAAGCCAAACAAGATAGGGTGTGTGGATCCATCAATAGTCAAACCAATGGTATTATTCAATGTACATCATGTGCCTTGGAATCTACAACCAATTCCATTGCCAAAAGCACTATTGCCAAAGCTTATAGGTTTACTCAATGAAAAGATAAAGATGGGGATTTTGGAACCTTCATGTGCCCCCTACTCAAGCATGTGGTTCACTGTACCAAACGAAAATAGAGCTCTATGCTTCATTCATGTAGCATGTCAACAAAGTCACAATCAAGAATATGGGTATAGGGCCAATTGTAGATGAGTTTGCAAAAGCATTTGCGAGCAGGGAAATATATTCTATGGGGGATTTGTACTCAGGTTATGATCAACTCCAACTAGTAATGGAAAGCAGGGACTTGACTACCATGAGAACACGCTTGGGTTTGGTAAGGATGTGCACCTTACGCAGGGAGCAACCAACTCAATTGCGTACATGATGAATGGATTAAAGTTCCTTTTCTTGATGAGGTGCCAATCAAAGGATCTGACTTAGCTGAAAAGCATGAGGCTCTAAATTCGAGGGGGTGCCGTAAATATGTGGCGAACCGTATCAATGATTGTGACAAAATTTTAACAAGGCTAGAAGAATTGAACCTTACATTATCTGGGCAAAAGTCAGTGTTTGGGGTTGAGGAAATATTTATAGTGGGACATCTTTGTAATCCTCCTTGTCCAACTAAAGTGTATGCAATACAGAGGATGAACAAATTATGTGTAAATATCACTGAGGTGAGAAGGTTTCTAGGTGCATGTATCTTCTATCTCATATGGATTCCACATTATGCACATGTCGCACATCCTAATTATCAATTGCTAAGAAGTAACCAAAGGTTTAAATGGAATGATGCACATGTAGAAGTTATGAGAAAGTTGAAGCAATTGTTGTTGTCTTCACCAACTTTGAGGAAGATTGACTTTGACTGTGGAAGATTGGTGATTGTGACAGTGACACTAGTCCAACGGGATTGTATGGGAAATATGACAAGATGATGAAGAGAAACACATGTATGTGGTGAGAATTGGGGCCAAGGTTCTAAGCTCTAGCCAAAGAGCATATCCACAGGTCAAAGAGAGTTATGGGGAGTGGTTTTCAACATTAAACTATGACAAAGAGTACTTCATTGGAGAATTTGTAGTTGTGGAGATTGATCGCTTACCACTTCTAAAAATGATTTCAAGCGTCTCTAATCCTGATATTGCTATGCTTAGGTGGATTGCTTATATAAAGTCCTTGAACCTAGAATTGAATCATATTGCAGGAAAAGATAATTCAGTGGGGTAGATATGATTTCAAGGTAAAGGTATGAAGTTGAGGATGATATGATTGATGAGGAGGAAGATGTGGGCACAAAATTATACACAATTTATCATGGAAAATGTGGAAATCTATTCATTGTATCTTCGCTTGAGTCCTTTTCATAGGAGTTTTATTAGGATGAATGGTTGCTCATAGGTCGCTACGTCAGTACTGTACAAAAGCAAGATGATTGGGCTGAATCAGAATTCAAAAGGATCAGAAAGAAATCATATGGACTCTTCTTGAGGGATGGCTACTTATGCAAACATCCTAAGAGAAGACATGGGACTTCATTGCAAGTAGTATGTGATAAGCCTACTCAGTGTTTGTGACTCTCATCATGGACTCTCATAGTCAGAGGTTTTGCACCTTTCGAGCTAGCCGCACACATTCCAATAGCGTTATCCTTATAATGCCCTTATCAAAGAAGGGTTGGGAAAGGAATTTGAATTTTCTTTTTGGATTAACAAATACTATATCTCCATACTTGCACTCACTTTCCTGAAATGAACTGAATGCATGTCATTCGGTGGATGATAGCCAAATGTTTTAGTTTTATTAGTGATTGGTCATATATTCATTTTGTCATCATTATCATGTTTGAATTTTTAATCCACAATAGGTGACGGGATGTGTACTGCTACATGCCAAAGATGGAAGAAACTATATTGGACATTAGACATGTTGAGGGAGGAAAGTATCAGCATGGGTCATCCTTGCTCCACTTTTTATCACCTAGTTCTAGAAAATTAATGAAAAGGATTCTCTCAAAAGGCAATGGTCCTTTGAATACATTTATCTACAAAGGTTTGGCCAAGAATTTAGCCTATCTTCATGATGGAAAAGGATGATGACAATATATGTCATTTTGATGGATGAAAACTACATGTATTAGTTTCACACATATTAGTAGTTGGCCATAGCTTCATTCTCTCCTGATTACTATGTTGCATTTTGTCATCCACCATGGGCGAGGGGTAACACTAAAAAATAAGTTTGGACCTCTAGAAATGGGATTTCTATTTGGGTGGTGCTACATCTTGCAACTTGCCAACAGCTATGGCCATCACACTGACTCAATGGGGATGAGTTGGATCACCCCTTCCCTTGATTAAGCATGGGATTTGTTCTGTGCACCAACTCTTATGGCACGTGCACTATCTCTTTTTCAGTCATACCATATGTGGCATAACCCATGTGATAGGCCATTTGATATCAAGTGTAGATTACTACCTTAGGATAATGATGTATATGATGGTGATGTTCCACCCCTTGATGTCATCCTCTATTAGTGCCTATAAGATAAATTCACATGAAAAATATATTTCTTAGGACAAATGCCTCTACAAGAAAAGAATATAAAGTATGAACTATTAAAAAAATTCAAATCTAGATGCAATAGATGAAGAAGAAGGCAAGTTCCAAGGAAAGGTGTAGTAGAAAATTGAAGAATTGATTAAGGAACACATATTGCGTGTATATGAGATGTGAGGGATCCTTGGCCTCATGATTGAGTCTTTTTTGGGATAGCTCAAAATCTTGGTCCAAGGTGATTCATTGTTTGAGGGGAGAAACCTTATAAGGATAAGGGTGGTGTGTCCATGGTGGGAAAGCGACTGAGGCAAGGCTGACTAGTGTACTATGTTCTAGGTCCCCCAAAAGATAGGTCATGGGACCTATAAGAGGCAATGAAGTCTATAGTGACAAGCATGCATTTTTCTCTCTTAGAATCTACTTAATTATGTCGCCATTGCGCTATGAGCGAGTTTTCTTAATGTGCTTTTGGGACCAAAATTGATCGTAACTTCCAAGGTACACGAGGGATAGTGAAGATCACCATAAGTGCAACAATACTAGGATCAACACAACTTATCTCGTTGGCTGTGATGGGGGCTTTTCACAAGCCAAGCTCCCATACCCCTCTTCTCTCGTCCCCACCCCATGAAAACCCCCTCTTAGGGAGGGAATGATAAAAGACATTGGAAAAAGTAAGAAAAAAATAAAGTATGATTATGTAAATATATGAGAAAGGTAAAATAGGCCACCTCATGCCTGCGGGGCAGCCCATCCCCACCTTGCCTCCTTTTTCTTCATTGTTGCCCCGCCGTGTGTCCCTTTTTCTCTCCTCCACTCAAAAGGTCAACCCCCTCTCTCTTCCCCTTGTCCTTTCTCCTTTCTCTCTCCCCTCAAGCTACCCCACCTCTCACCAATAATTCATTATAACTCACCAATAATGCACCCTAACTCACATGCAACCTACCCTATCTTCCAAAATAGTATACCCCACCCCCTCTTTCTCTCTCCTATCAAATCCTATGACCCAAATACCCCCTTGTCTCTCTAAAGGGCGCCATATCTCTTGTCTTGTAGCTAAATAACCTCCCCCACACTCACACACACTCAGTTTCACTAAAAACGATGCCCACAGACCCATCCCCACCCAATGGTTACTTGATTTTTCTTGTGTTCACACACATCTGCACACAGATTCACCTCTGAGCACACTCCCCTCTCTCCCCTCTTGTAATTACTTTATTCTCCATGTCACCTCTCACTTTTTTTTCATCAACCCATCTCTCTCTCTTAGTCTCTCTCTCATGAGACTGCTGTTCTAGCACATATACACACAGCCAGACAAGTGGGGCCCACAGTCACATGGCCTATGTAGATAATGATTTCTTCATTTCTAAATTCTAGAATTTCTCCCCCCCTCCTCCCCTATATAAAGAGGGGTTACCATCACACTAAGGACACACACAACATCACCAAAGAACACACTATGCACTGTGTGTGCCTAGTGCACACATACACACACCCACACCATCACCATCACCATCACCGCAATCACCATGCTTGGCTTGAGCATGACCTCTACACCCTTGGCTATGGAAGATGAAGGGAAACTAAATGAAGGATGATGGCCATAATCCTCGTGCGAGTCTTCGCCATCAACTCCCACCTATCTGCCATGTGCTCTACCACTCTCTCCCTTCTCATTCCCATTTCATCACCTAATTCTCTAAATAAACCTTGAGCCCATGTGAGGTGTGCGGAATCGCCACCTAGTCTTTTGTTTTGGAGTGAGCTTGTGTATGTATGAAGGGTGTGCGGATTCGCCATCCTTTTCTGATGCCTAAGTACTAAGCCGATATACCCCCTCCCTCACTCTCTCTCTCTCTCTCTCTCACTTGATCTCATTCCCTTTCCTTTTCATCATTACTCCCAAGCATCCATCTCTCTTGGATGAAAACTTTGTTATGGTGGTGTGTTGTTTGCGTCCTAGCCGCTGAAGCTAGGTGGTGCCCCCTGTTTGCTTTACCATGACTGGCTCGAGGCGCTCCATTTGGTCCCCGGTGTTTTAGAGGCTGTCGGGGGTTCGGGGTTCGCTTTGCTCCTGTCATTTGGTGCCCCCACTGAGGATCTTTTCATGAAACCCTTCAGTTTACAAGACTGAAACCCTTAAACTATTGTGAATGGATGAATAGCTAGCAGGATTTGCTAATTGGATGACAGAAGAAGAAGAGCTCCAAGCACAACTAGACGAAGTCCGCATCTCCATCGAAGCTCGAGTGCCAGGCGTAACGGTAATCAATTTGCAGTGGGAGAGTCAACCAACACGCCAAACCCAGTGGATATACATAGGCCAAGTGCCAAGAAGAAGAAGGAGACGGTCGAAACCATGTCCGCAACCTACAACCAACCCACAACAACAAAATGGAAGGAGCTCTACACAATAGAGAATCAACACTATTCTACTTTGAGAATCGGGTAACTCAAGTCACCGAGGTAATTATCACAGTCAGTTTTCAAGTCGCACCTGATGCTGCAGCACAGATAACGGAAGCATTGGGTCACACTCTCATTAGAGAAACTAGGGATCTACTAAGTTTGTTTCGGGAAATAACACCACCCTCTCCCACAAGCTTGGACAGTGACTAAGCACCTCTAAGCTTCACATGAATCAGTACAACCTACCTCAAGACAGATCACACATACCAACACATGTACGCTCAATCAAGGTAATACTGGATTTGAAGGCTCACTACCAGCACGTCATTGACACCATGCCGGGTGGGGAGCGGTTTTTGGAGGTTCTGGCATCAGATCAACCATTTGTCTTACCTTTGGTACAAGGCAATGTACCGTTTGAAGTTTTAATCTATGTCCTAGTATAAGAGGGTATACACGCCTCCTTGTAAAGAAGAAAAAAAAAACTTTTGCAAGTTAAGCAGTGTGTCTTTCTAGCTCTCTCTCAGTAATCATGGCAAGTGTAGCATTTCCAACATTTAAAGGAAAGAAGGGGGAGGATTTGTTAACAGACTTCCTAGATGACTTTGAAGTAGCATGTGTAGTGAGCAACAAAGATACGGATGAATCCCGGGTTAGAATCTTTAAACATATCATGAAGCTAGAAGGTAGATCATGGTACAATGCACTTCCACAAGCAACCAAGGATGACTCCGAACCCTTAAAAACCGCTTTTAAGAGGCGCTTTGGGGGAGGTACCACTTCAGAAAAGTTGTGGGACAAGTTGAGAGACTTGAAGCAGGAGGGTCTTTTAGAATATGCCACGTATGAGTCCAAATTTTTAGATTTGTGGGAACGGTGGGTTGAGTCACTGGCAAGGCGGGAAGCCGCACCCGATTTCCTATAAAAAGATCGGTTCATGCATGGCTTATGGCCGCTTCTCAAGGAGAAGGTGAAAGGTAGATTCCCGGCTACGTACGAGTTAGCCGTTGAAATTGCTCGCCTTAAGGACAAGAAGCTGTGAATGAAAGCCAAAGAAACCGAGTCAACAAAAACAACAATATCACGTCGACTAGCAACTACGATAGCCACCATTCCACCACCACCACCGGCTCTTGGGGTAAGAGATGACCAACAAGAATCTTTAAGGATCTTGGGGTTAGAATCTTTAAGCATCTCATGAAGCTAGAAGCTAGATCATGGTACAATGCACTTCCACAAGCAACCAAGGATGACTCGGAACCCTTAAAAACCGCTTTTAAGAGGCGCTTTGGGGGAGGTACCACTTCAGAAAAGTTGTGGGACAAGTTGAGAGACTTGAAGCAAGAGGGTCTTTTAGAATATGCCACGTATGAGTCCAAATTTGTGGATTTGTGGGAACGGTGGATTGAGTCACTGGCAAGGCGGGAAGCGGCACCCGATTTCCTAAAAAAAGATCGGTTCACGCATGGCTTATGGCCGCTTCTCAAGGAGAAGGTGAAAGGTAGATTCCCGGCTACGTACGAGTTAGCCGTTGAGATTGCTCGCCTTAAGGACAAGAAGCTGTGAATGAAAGCCAAAGAAACCGAGTCAATAGAAACAACAATATCACGTCGACCAGCAACTACGACAACCACCATTCCACCACCACCACCGGCTCTTGGGGTAAGAGATGACCAACAAGATATGTTGGCCCATATTACTGACCAACTGCAGAATTTGTCTGTCCACTTAATACAACAAGGGAGGATTCAAGAAAGAGATCAAGACCCTGGAAGAGCACGAAGACAAAACAGGGAGTATCATTGCTACAACTACGGAGAAGACGGTCACGGTATGTACTACTGTCCCAAACCACGGCAAAACTATAATAGAGGAGGTAGGAGGAACCAATTGTCACCCCCTAGAGAAAGAACACCCCCACCCCGAGCACCACCCCCACCAACACAAATTCTGCGTCCACCCCAGACACCACTACAAGCATCCATCCCACCTCTTCCACCAGCCCCACCACCTGATCGCCCTGTAAACATCATAAGGCTAGAAGAGAAAGGAAAAGCCATAATAGTGGATCCACCCAGAGCAAAGGAGAGGGACAAGGGTAAGGAGAAGGTAACCTTTTTAGAACCACTTGAATCCATGACTGTGAAAAGAGATAGGAGGGAGAAAGCTACACAATCAGATGATGAGAGAAGCATGAGAGGAGAAACTAGCAAGAGGCCATCTAGGCCACGACGGAAATTGGGCATCACCGACTTCCAGCTAGGGGAAAGTTCCAAGCCCTATGATCTAACATTGGATGTGGCAGAGCAAAGATCGAAGATTACATGGCCACAGCTGCTACATCTTGCACCAAAAGTAAAACGACAATGGTCTAAAATGGTAAGTACAAGACGCTCCAAAACAAAGGTAGCCGGAGCAATTTCGGGATGCAACATGGATGACATCCTTCCAATTGTCGACGTAAACATAAAAGGAAAGAGGGTTGGAAACACCTACATTGATGGAGGTGCACAAATCTGTGTAATGAGCGAAGCTATGATGCTTCGATTAGGGCTCGAGGTTGACAGGCCTTCTCCATGCAAGGCAAAGATGGCAAACAACACAAAAGTAAAGTGTGTAGGTGTGGTAAGTGCCGTGAAAATCAAAGCTTTCATCAGTGAGGTAGAGGTAGATGTTTTTGTAATGCCTACTAAGGGGGAGGGCTATCCACTAATTTTGGGAAGGCCATGGTTGATGGCCATGAAGGCAAAACAGGACTGGGGTACTGGCCTTCTACGCATGACCGGTAAGAAAGGGGAGACAATCTACTATGACATGAGGATTGGCAAGCAGAAGCAAATGAATCTGGAAACATCGGCAGATAAAACCACTAGCGAATCTTCCAGTTCTGAGGAGGAGACCACATCCACCGACGAAAGTGACAGTTCCATTTATGTGATGGGTATCATTATGAAGGATCCACAAAGGGTAAGCACAACTGGTGATCCATCACCAAAAGGGAAACCCAATGAAGAGGAGAGAAAATCGCCTGGCCTAGGAGGAAGTAGGTTGAAGGGTATGTTGTCTACGGAATTAACACTTGAGGAGAAAGATAGTTTTTTGCAAATGTTGATGGGATTTTCTAACCTATTCATTGACAACTATGAAAGAATCATAGGCATTACAGTGGTGGAACATCATATTAAGCTGAAGGAAGGGGTAAAACCAGTTGTGCAAAAGCTACGACGATTGGGGGTCATAGAAGAAAAGGCACTCTTGGCCGAGGTAAGGAAACTGCTGGAGGCGGGATTCATCTATCCTGTAGAAAACTCAGAATGGGTGTCACCCGTAGTGGTGATGCCTAAAAGAATGGTAAGTGGAGGGTCTGTGTTGACTACAAACCACTAAATGCAGCTACAAAGAGATACCACTTTCCTCTCCCTTTCTTGGATGAAATTCTGAATGAAGTAGCGGGTTTTGAATGCTATACCGTCTGTGATGGTTATTCTGGATACTTTTAAATATGCATAGCCTTGGAAGATCAGCTAAAAACCACTTTTATCACGCCATGGGGTTGTTTTGCATATAAGGTTATGCCATTTGGTCTCACAAATGCACCTGCCACATTCCAAAGATATGTCACATATGTTTTTCAACCGTTCTTTGGAACATCCATAAGAGTGTTCATTGATGATTTTTGTATATATAGCTCCCGTATTTCACATTTAGAAAAGGTAACTGAAGGTTTGGCCAAGTTGCAGAGCCTAGGTGGGCAATTAAATGTGGATAAATGCCACATTGGGGAGAGTAAAGTCATTCTACTAGTCCATGAAATTTTAGCAAAAGGTATCAACGCCGACCCAAGTAAGGTGTCCGCACTCATAGCCCTACCTTCACCAACGACCGCACGTCAACTGGTCTCTTTTCTACAAAAGGTGAGGTACTTAAGTAGATTCATACATCTACTATCACAACTTGTTCTACCACTGCAACAACTCACTCAAAGATCAACTTTCACTTGGGACGAGGAAAGCGAACATCACTACAACAAGGTAAAGGAGGTCTTAGCCACTCTGCCAACTATCTCACCACCTAAGTGGGATGAAAAATTCTATGTCACCTCAAGTGTTGGTGATGACTCATTGGGGGCTGTGCTACTCCAAAAGGATACGACGACATCTTTCATAAGGCCAATCTACTTCTCTAGTCGAATGATGACAGCAGGAGAGAAAGGTTTCACCCATGTGGAACACTTAGTCCTAGCTCTTAGATTTGCAACTACAAAGTTTAGGTCATATTTGCTACCTAAGCAATTTGTGATTCTAACCACGGATGAAATATTTCCCTATGTTGTACAACACATGGATGTGTCTGCTAGAATTACTAAATGGTTAGTTCTTCTGCAAGAGTTTGACTACACGGTACAGGTAGAAAGCACGACAAGGGCAAGTTTGGGGGGACTCATGACCTACCAAGTCTTTGAAAGGAAGGAGAAGCAATCTAAGGAAGGAGAAGTCCAATTACCTCCAGTACCACCAATGGTAGAAGGAGCATACTCTCTCTACTTTGATGGATCCTACAAGCGAGCGTCCGACAAAGCAGCTGCAGGCATAGTGGTCTTTGATGACAAAGGGACAAAGGTATTTTCGTTGGGCCAATTGTTAGATTCACATTCTAACAATGAAGCTGAGTATGCAGCACTAACCAAGGGTTTACAATGGTGCGTCTCACAAGGTGTACAACGCCTTAATGTATTTGGGGATGCTCTACTTCTGGTAAGGCAAGTAAATGGAGCATGGACATGCAAGAATCCTAGTTTAGGGACTCACTTAAGTGGTGTAAAAACCTTGTTGGGTAAGTTTGAAGAAGTTCAAATACACCATATCCCAAGGGCTCAAAACCAAGAAGCAGATGCCCTATCAAGTGAAAGACTACAGGAAGTGGTGGTTGGAGCAATAAAACTAAAGCTCCCTCTATTTCAAGGAAGTGATGCGTTGCCTGACATCCTGCATTTTTTGGAAACAGGGGAATGCCCATCAGATTTAACAAAGGGACAGAAGCAATGGCTGACGCGGAAGGCCACAAGGTATTGACTCATCAATGACGGTTTGTACTGTAAGGGTAAGGACCAAATACTCAGGAAGATCCCTCTCTCTCAGGAAATCACGGGAGTAATTGCTAGCTGTCACGACGGGGTTTGTGGTGGTCACTTTGCCCTAGACATAACAAGTAGGAAAATCTTGCAGGCAGGCTTCATATGGCCTAGCCTCAACCGTGATGTACACCACTGGTGCAAAACATGTAAGTTGTGTCAAAAGGCCGGCACTAGGTCACTTATGCCTGAACCACAGATACCTATTCTCTCATATGGCCCATTTGAAAAATGGGGTATCGATGCCATTGGGCCATTACCTAGGGCCAACTCAGGAAAATTCTACATTATCATGGGGGTCGACTACATGACTAGATGGGCAGAGGCTACAGCCACCACTAGAATCACAGCGGTAGAGGTAGCTAAATTTATCTACGAGCACATATGCTGTAGGTTTGGAACACCTTTAGAGATCATCTCTGATAGAGGGCCAGGTTTCAGAGCAGACTTGGTAGGAGAATTAATGCAGAAACTGGGCATTACAAGGAGGCACTCTTCACCATATTACCCTCAATGTAATGGCCTAGTTGAAAAGGTAAATGGAATGGTTTCTAAAATTATTACCAAGCAGGTAAACAATCATCCTGGAGACTGGGATAAGTATCTACTACCAGCTTTATGGGCCTACAGAACTTCATTTCGTACATCCTTGGGATTCACACCGTATCATCTAGTATTTGGTAAGGAAGCAATCTTGCCCATTGAAGTGCAACTACAAAGTCTCAGAGTAATGGCAAGCCAGCTTCAACAGCCCAACATGCATTTGAGAGATCACATCATCAACTTGGAAAGACTGGAGCTGGACAGAGAAGAAGCAATAAATTATTATGCAGCACAAGCAGAGCATAGACGGCTTAGCTTTAACGAGCATCTCCGGAAAAAAGAATTGAAGAAAGGAATGTTGGTGCTCCTTTACGACAATCGCTTCGACACGCGCAAGGATAAGAAACTCCTACTCCGATGGGAAGGTCCTTTCATCGTCAGGAAAAAGTATGACAATGGAATCTACCAGTTTATGGAGGCTGATGGAAAACTTCATAAAACCAGGGTAAATGGTTGGCGACTTAAACCTTATTTTCTTCGATTTGACCAGGCTCCACCAATTGACATTCCAGATGAGGACACACCATCAGCCGCCACCTCCGACGATAATGATCAAGCAGATGAGCTAGAGACATGAATGCCTCTAGCCAAAAGGGGAGGGCTAATGATGGGAGCTTTTCACAAGCCAAGCTCCCATACCCCTCTTCTCTTGTCCCCACCCCATGAAAACCCTCTCTTAGGGAGGGAGTGATAAAAGACATTGGAAAAAGTAAGAAAAAAATAAAGTATGATTATGTAAATATATGAGAAAGGTAAAATAGGCCACCTCATGCCTGCGGGGCAGCCCATCCCCACCTTGCCTCCTTTTTCTTCATTTTTGCCCCACCGTGTGTCCCTTTTCCTCTCCTCCACTCAAAAGGTCAACCCCCTCTCTCTTCCCCTTGTCCTTTCTCCTTTCTCTCGCCCCTCAAGCTACCCCACCTCTCACTAATAATGCATTATAACTCACCAATAATGCACCCTAACTCAGATGCAACCTACCCTATCTTCCAAAATAGTATACCCCACCCCCTCTTTCTCTCTCCTATCATATCCCATGACCCAAATACCCCCCTCTCTCTATAAAGGGCGCCATATCTCTTGTCTTGTAGCTAAATAACCTCCCCCACACTCACACACACTCAGTTTCACTGAAAAGGGTGCCCACAGACCCATCCGCACCCAATGGTTACCTGATTTTTCTTGTGTTCACACACACTCCCCTCTCTCCCCTCTTGTAATTACTTTATTCTCCATGTCACCTCTCACTTTTTTTTCATCAACCCATCTCTCTCTCTTAGTCTCTCTCTCATGAGACTGCTGTTCTAGCACATATACACACAGCCAGACAAGTGGGGCCCACAGTCACATGGCCTATGTAGATAATGATTTCTTCATTTCTAAATTCTAGAATTTCTCCCCCCCTCCTCCCCTATATAAAGAGGGGTCACCATCACACTAAGGACACACACAACATCACCAAAGAACACACTATGCACTGTGTGTGCCTAGTGCACACATACACACACCCACACCATCACCATCACCATCACCGCAATCACCATGCTTGTCTTGAGCATGACCTCTACACCCTTGGCTATGGAAGATGAAGGGCAACTAAATGAAGGATGATGGCCATAATCCTCGTGCGAATCTTTGCCATCAACTCCCACCTATCCGCCATGTGCTCTACCACTCTCTCCCTTCTCATTCCCCTACCCTATCCTCCCCATTTCATCACCTAATTCTCTAAATAAAGCTTGAGCCCATGTGAGGTGTGCGGAATCGCCACCTAGTCTTGTGTTTTGGAGTGAGCTTGTGTATGTGTGAAGGGTGTGCGGATTCGCCATCCTTTTTTGATGCCTAAGTACTAAGCCGATATACCCCCTCCCTCACTCTCTCTCTCTCTCTCTCTCTCTCTCTCTCTCTCTCTCACTTGATCTCATTCCCTTTCCTTTTCATCATTACTCCCAAGCATCCATCTCTCTTGGATGAAAACTTTGTTATGTTGGTGTGTTGTTTGCATCCTAGCCGCTGAAGCTAGGTGGTGCCCCCTGATTGCTTTACCATGACAGGATCAAGGCGCGCCATTCGGTCCCCGGGGTTTTAGAGGCCGTTGGGGTTCGGGGTTCGCTTTGCTCCCGTCAGCTGCAAAGAAAAAGCCTTACCTTGTCTTGATAAAAAGTTTTGTAAAACACCTCTTCTCTTCTTGTGTTAAAAACTCCCCACAATGAACCTTTGGTTCTTTTGGAGATTCAATTATGGAATTGTGTCCGGTTCTTTTTGAATCCCTAAGATCTAGTTGCAAAGAGGTTTCTTATAGCTTTTTCTTAGAATTTGATGGTAAAGGCAAGGCCACTAGTCTTAGTTTCTTTGCTACAATTTTGTACTGGGTTTCTACCTACACTTTTAGTCCTTCATTCACATTGAATCATTTCTCCTTTTCAAAAGACTTAATATCATTTCATACATTTTGAGAGTGTATGCCTTCCATCAATGGTCACCTATGCGCCACAGAGATGTCTTTTAAAGCTTTTGGCAGCTCTAATCATCCAGCCATGGATAGTTTCTATTGGCCACTTTCCCTTCTTCTAAATACTCTTAAACACATAATATTAGTTTTGGGGCCATGATCTATCAATGCAACATATAGCTCCTCAAGATCACCCACCTTGACCAAAGTTTTCATTGTAGATCTTTCAAAATGACTTTTATAGTAGTGGACTTTATGTGAGGCATTATCTTCATCATCGTCATCCAAAAATCCAGCACACATATCTATTCTAAAAGATTGGTAGCATCCTACCACATTATCATCACATTTAATGTCTTATACATGTATTTCTTTTGCCTTCTATGGCTCTCCTTTACCTATGATTATGGAGGGATAGGCTCAACAAGAGTCTACCTCATTCTTTTCATGATATCTATAATATCCTCATGGAAATCACGCTCAGCTATTGCAAGAAACTCACCCAAAGTAGACTCAGCTTTACTATTCAAAATCCTTTCCTCCAATATATGTTTCAAGTTTTTAGCAACTAATATTTGATTTTAACCTATAAGTAGAGTCTTTCTCTTTTTTCTTCCCCCAATCTTTCATTTTTCTATAGATACCTCTTACATTGGTACCTCGGGAGGGGGAGGAACCTACAATGAAGCCTCATGAGAAGGTCTGGATCCTTTCTTCCTCCAACTCTTGTTGTTATCAACTTGTTCTCTTTGAAGTAGAGAGTCCTTCAACCCCGTTATCTTGCCTCCATTTCTCTCTCACAATTGATTTGCTGGTATATCACTTTGTGCGATAAGCATGCACCAAAAAAGAGTCCAAGATCATCCCAACCTATTGTGAGTTTTATACAATCACCATCTTCATGTAATACTTGTTTAGTATGCCATATGTGGATCTGTGATTGAGACAAATTGGTCTCAGACACGTTTATGCGTTTTGTTTACTATGACCCATAGGTGTTGTCTTGCTTCTCTTCGTCATGGTTGGAGAGCATTTAATCACTTTTCACTTGGTGTATGGCATATGTGGATGAGGGACTGAGTCTCTGTTTTGCACATTGCTGAAACAGCTTCATTGATGCATTTTTGCAATATTGTTTGTGCTGCCAATTGATTATGGCTAAGATGTTTTGAGTTTCTACACTGAGTTTCTAAGATTTTAGGGAAAACACTGCTGAATTTTTATGTGTATCTGCAGTTTTAATTTCTACTCATTTTTCAGGGGAAACCCTACCAAATTTTTCCCACATTCGCACCATGTTTTATGCATATCTGCAGCTTTACTCTGTGATGGTTTAGTGGTCAAGTTTGACTCCCACTTTGATAGATTTTGTCAGCTTGGACATAGCTACGTGTTCTTGTACCCACTCTCACAGAAGTGAGGATTGGATATGCTCGTGGCTCAGGCAATCACAGGCTTTACAAGTAATTTTCATATTTTTGCAGGAAGTTTTCTTGTGGGATGTGTTTTGAGATTTTCTGCTCACTAATTGAGTTTATGGTTATGCACTTTATGCTTGGTTGAGTTGTTTATCCCAGATTGTGTGCATACATATGGAAGATTGTGGAGTTGTTTTATGCATATCTGGACATCAATTTTGATGTGTTGATCGTGTTTTTTATGATTGTGTAGTGGTGAAGTTGATTCCTCACTTGGACATTCACTTATGGTAGCAGAAATGTGTGAGTTTCAAAGTTGATGGATGATGACTTGTAAGAGACAACGGTCTCATAGTTGCTGATATATGCGAGGTTTGCATTCTGGTCACACATGTCACATTAGACGCCATTGTTTCAAATATATGAGGCAACAATAGATATCTATATGTGGTGTAGATGAGGTTTTGACACACGCTAGATTGGTGGCTTCATATGCCAGTGATGACGATGTTACATTGTCAAGAAGTGCGCAGTGCGGCTAGGAAAGCGTAGGGTCTCTAACTGTAGGAGTTTGCAACAAAATCAAGAAACTCCTAGAAGTTTTGAAGCTAAAAACACACTCAAAAAGAAAAAAACTGGATCCATGAAAGACTTACTTAAAAAAACATTCCAAGATCAACTCAAAACTCTTGTGTGTGTGATGATTTAGTGTAGCCTCGCTCCCACTTGCACAGTTACAATGTTTTTTTGCCCTGATAAAACCCTAAACAAACGCTACAATTCCTTATCGTATCCATTTTGTGGAAAATTTAGATCTTCATTAGACACTCCCATCAAGTATTTGAAGTGGGTAAATCCTAGTTGGTGGCCTCATAGCCTCGAATATAGGGTTCGAACAACACTCGACTCCACTAGCAGACCCATAGGTGTAGGCTTTGTATCCCTTCTCAGAGGAACTCAAAGTGCTGATATTGATTCTCTAAAATGTTCCTTCAGTTCTCATAGTCATGGCACCATGCATGAAGTGGCATTTTGAGCCAATTTTGGGTCATTTTTACCATGTTCTTGTCATTTTTAGCCCAAAAATGCTCTTTTTGGCCCGTAAAAAACGCAAACGAGCTGGATGAAAATCCCTAGAATTGTGGAAAACTTCATTGGGATTAAATTTCATCTTGAACCTCATTTTACTTCTTGGCAAGAACTCTGGATAATCTCTTATGCCCGTGTATGAAACCTTTTATTTTTGGCAGAGATCGTCCGCATTGAAATTTCTAGGCAAAACGAGCATGCCACTTCGAAACACTTGACATTCTTACATTTATAAATCAAAGTAGGCATGCTTTAACACTAGGTTGGTAATGGGACACTTTTATGTCCTGGGACACTTTTATGTCCTGTTAAGTGACCATTTTCGTTGAATTATGTCAAGAGTTTCAAAATGGATTTTGAGGTGCTATCTATCTAGAAAGTTTTCTCATGATCTGAAAAAAACTCGACATTTTTTTGGAATATCAATTCGATCTTTAACCTTGTCCTTGCACAACATTTCACAACCTAAACTGTGTGAAAAAACGGGTCCTGTTTTTGGCTTTTTTCAACTTTTTGCAACTATACCAGTCTAGAATTCATGTTTGTGAGGTCTATAATGCTAGAGAACTATCTTTAGTAGTCCTCAACATGTCTTGATGCTTCTAGGGAGAAATAAATGTTAAAGTTGTAAGTTATGACCAAATTACAAAAATTGTCAAATCCTGTTTTTAGCCAATTTTAGCTCTTCTATGATTTTTTTGGTGGCTTTCATAATATCCAAATGCAGTTTTGATTTTCTATGTCGCATATTGTAACATAAAGCTAATATTCCTTAAGTTTTAGGGCACCTAATACCCTATTTTGCATAGTAGACAATGATGGTTGATTTTTTCAATTATAGAAGAAAATGAAACATTCTAGTATATCAAGTATAGCTTTTTCAATATTGTTAGTTTCTTGTGACAACTACATGCATTTTGTAGGTAGTAACCATATCTAGTCATGAGGATCAAATCTGGCTAGATATTGAATAGTTTCTATGGGATTCCACAACTCATAATGTTGAACCCAGTTTTTTCATATTTGCTGTATTTAGCACTTCATATTTGTCCCCAAGGTTCCCCTTGGTAAGAGATGTATTATTCTTTTGACATGATCCATGGCTCCTTATGAACCTAAAGGACAATAGGGAACTAAGAAAACATGCATATATTATTTGTATTGAGCGTGGCTATAGAAACTTTGATGATAGGTTTACAGAATGGTAGAAATTCAACTTTTTTGTACCTATTTCTTTTGGCAAAACAAAAAATAGTGAGTGAGAAGCAATCATATGTTCTGATCACCAACCCATTGAAGTTAACTAGGGAATTTATCTCAAGTCCTACAAAAATCCCTAATCTTATTTTTATGCAACAAAACGTAAGAACTGATTGTTTTCATGAAAATGTACTAGTCCATCAACTTTGGAGGCTTGGTGTGACCAAAAGATGAGAAATTTTACAAGTTTCTTATTTTTTCCATGTGTAGTAGGCCTTGAACTATAACCTCATGAAAGGATTTTACAAAATGAGTGGATCTACTATGGTTTTGGAGGTTTTTTTCAAAACCCTGAAAGGACACTTTTATGTCCTGTTAGGTTACCAACCTAGTGTTAATGTGATAAAACATGCAGCAATACTACTTGCTAGACCTCACCTTCCTGACAAGGTATGTACACGATTGCAATGGGGTGGCATCTGTTTTTGCATTTATCACACCATGTGCATCATGTAGCATTTCGTCCCACATAGCAAAATCATTGAGACTAAGGTAGATTTTTTAGTTTTACATTATTCATGTGCCATGGCATGACTTCCACCCCTTCTAACCGTGCACATCCTTTGACATGTGCCACACATATCATTTGCATGTTCAGTATTCATTTAAGTTAGCATACATATTGATTTCATCATCACTTCCAACAAAGTCGAGTGCTGCATCATCATGTCTTTCTTCGTCTTCATCCATAACATGTTCATCAGAGCCTTGATTTTGACTTGCTGGTGAAATAAAGGGATCCTATTGCCTCTTCTTTTGAACAGTTTGATTATTTTCCTTGCTATGGGAATCTTCATTTTGGTCCCATCCAGCTCATGCAAGGTATAAGTTGCATTACCATGTCCATGTTTAACCATATAAGGACCAAACCATATCTTTAAAAGCTTTCTTATCATTGAATGTTCGTCATACACCAACACCCAATCACCTTCCTCAATAGCTCTAGGTGTGAGCATGTGCCTTTTATCAGATTTGTCCTTATTCTTCAACCTTACATCTTTCAATCGTGCTATTGCAGTCTCAGTATCCTAAGGCCTTCTTTCTAAATTTTTGTATGCACAAAGCAAAAAGGTATTCCTTACTCATTCCATCTTCCCAAGGCAATACATTCCATGTATGAATTACATCCTCAATTGGCATTATAGGTTTTTGACCATACATCAACTCAAAAAGGCATAACCAGTAATTGATCTATGACTTGTATGATCAGCCCATAAAGCATGAGGTAATAGCCTAGGCCACTCTTGCAATTTTCCTTTGCAAGCCTTAGCCGAAGCTTTAATGATAGGAGGATGCGCACTTTGGTTTACGATTCCCTTCAGGATTGTATGTAGTAGTGAGAACGAGTTTAATGCCCAACGTAGAGAAAAACTCCTTGGCTATGTCAACATCCAGCTCACCCCTGTCAACTGTTACTTTCCCAACACAACCATGATGGCTAATCACATTGTGTAAGAGGAATTTACATATCCCTTCTGTGCTTTTTGTTCTTAAAGCATGACATTTGACTTGGTTAATTAAATATTCTCATGCAAGGACTCATTTTCATAAACCCAATGGCATTGTAACCAAGTGTACCACCCACTTATAATGCATCGCCAGTGGGTATATAGGGTGCTAGAATTACGATGACATACATTTGAATACATTTGACAGATTTCACAAGACTACACAAAATGAGATGCATCATTATACATGCCTTTGATCCACCAATACCTCTCTTTGATTTTAGTAAAGGTGGCCCACATACCTCTGTGTCCAGCATGAAGACTCTCATGAAACTTTTGGATAAGGTCCCTTTTCCGGATCATTCAACCCTCAATGGAATCCCATTTCTTTGTTTTGGATTCTTCCACAAGTATCCATCTTTCAAAAAGTATCCATAGGCTTTTCTGTGTATTTTTTGAGCTCTTGATCAGTCCACCATTCTTGCCTTGTCAAAGTGCTCAATCTCGTTGATATAGGTCCTCTGTAAATGACTCAAGTGGATTTGATAGGAAAACATGATCACCCTTTGCATGAGAGCTACGAGAAAGCCTTGTGCCTACACCATAACCCTCGATGACCATTTCTTCTTCATTTTCATATCTTTATCTAAAAAGCATATCCACAACTAAATTATCTTTCCATGCTATACGATTAAATTCAAGATTCAATAATTTTATGTAGGCAATCCATCTCAACATAGCAATGTCAGAAGTTGAGCAGTTTGTGGTCATTCCAAGAAGGGGTAGACAATCCGTCTCCAGTATTACATTTTCCCCTATCAAATAATATTTATCACATTTCTAGGCTATAATCGCTCCCCATAGTTCCCTTTTCACATGTAGATAATCGCGTTGACAAGCACTTAGGACCTTTGCTCCAAATCTCACTACATATCTCTTACCATCTTCATCATCTTGACCAATCTCCCATCCAGTTCGCGTGGGGCTAGTATCCACTGTCACAATCACATGTCTTTCACATTCATAGTTTACTTTCCCCAAAGTGAAACAACTTCTTTAGTTTTCTCATGGCATGGGTATGCATTTCTTCTATTTGGAACTTCTTGTTCTTTCTCAAAAAATGACGCAAAGGTTTTTGCTACATGCGAATCCAAATAGCATAAAAGACATATGCACACAAAAACCTTCAAAGCTCGGTCACATTTATACATTTCTCTTTCATTCTTTGAATTACATTAGTTTTTGCAGGACAAGTCCTTCTACCATATAGACTACACATATGTCCTACAATAAGAATTTCATTCACTCCAAACACTAATTTTTGCCCAGACAAGGTAAGGTACATCTCTTCCAACCTTGACAAAATATTATCATAGTCATTGATATGAGTCCAGAGCCACATCTATATCACTTACATTTCGTCCTTTGATTGGCACATCATCAAGAAAGGGCATCGTAGTGTGAAGTATGAAGTCATATAGGACTTTGTCCATACCATTCATCATATGTACAACTGAATTATTTTCTCTTTGAGCTAAGGTGCACATCCTTACTACACCCAAAGGTGTCCTCGTGGTAGTCAAGTCCTTGCTTTTTCATTACTAGTTGGAAATGATGATAACGCTGAGTACAGATCCCCCATAGAATATATCTCCCTTCTTGCAAATGCCTCAGCAAACTCATCTACAATTGATCCTATACCCAAAATTCTAATTGTAACCTTGTTGACAAGTTGTAAATACTAGATAAACCGCAAAGACCCAATTTTCTATGAATAGTGAACAATCCGTTTCAACATGGAGCACACGAAGGCTACAAAATATCCATCTTGAACTTTTTATTAAGCAACTCAATGAGTTTTGGCAAATGACTCTTTGGAACTAGAATAGGTTGCAAGGTTCAAGGTACATGAGATATAGTGAAGATTCCCATAATAGAAACAATGGAAGGATCAACACACCCTATCTCATGCGGTTGAAATGTTAAATCCTTTCCATGTTTGGCAAGCATATCTTTTTCGCTTATTTCAAACTGTCCTTGCAACCAACCTTTAGATCCTTTAAGGAATCGTGCATAAACTTGTGCCCAATCTTGCTTGGGTCACAAATACTAGTTTGCAAAGCATCTTGTTCCATCTTATTTGTGCACTCTTTTGGTAAATGTAATTCCATTGGCTTCACTTTCTTTGCCACAGACTTATACTTAGTATCCACTCACACACAATAACTTTGTACATTTCTTGGAGCATATTTTCACAACCTCATTCCCAACACACAAATTGCAATCCTCTAAAAACTCCAAGTCTTGCATGGTATCTACAAAAACACTCATCACACACACGTGCAATCCATTCCTCGTCTTCTATCAAACTATTGGTTCTCAAACCTTTCTATACAATATTTACACGTTGTCTTTCACCCCGCTTCAAGTCCTCACACTTTGTAAAATCAATAGCTCTTAATCTGATAATCCTTAGAGCCTATAGAAAACATCTCCTTTTCATATACATCATGCGAGAACGTTTCCCTTCTTGTATCACTGCAATCCCACTCTACAATGGTACATGGCCAGACCCCCCCAGATCCCTACTGTCCTTGAATTCTTTGTTTGTCTTTGGCAAGGGTTTCTCTCTAAGAATTTCACGGCTCTTTTGTTGGTCCACACAAATAGTAAGGAATCGGACTGCATGATTCCAATCCTTGCTCCTTATCCTAGCATAAGTTGAACCATTGTCCATTACCTTTGTTTCCATACGAGTAGCAATGATGTATGACTGCCCAAGGATAAGAGGGTACATAGAAATATCCTGAAAAAATAAACTTTGATCATCTTTCACGTCCCCTATAGTCACCCTTACATTTGGACAAGCTCCATATAGCTCCCCTGATGAGTTGTTTGTTGCACGGACCATCCATCCACGATTTATATCGATTGTCCATTTGCCTTTTTGATTTAGACTCTTTGATATGAGGTTAAAAGTTTCTAGCCATGATCTATCATCACAATGAATGTCTCTTCTAAGTCTCCCACTTTAACTAGGGTCTCAATAGTTTCTCTTGCCCAATGAATCTTTCAGTAATAACTCAGTGGTCTCAACTTCATCTTCATCATCCAACAAGCGAACATTTTTTACTCCTCCCCTAGACTTGTAGCATTCAATAATAGTTTCATCACCTTGCCACCATAGACCTATATTCCCTATGCATTTGAAGTATCTTCTTCACCCTATACATGGATAGACTCAGTAAGATATTGTTGCTTTATCTTGATGCTATCAAGTATTTCTTCATAAAACTTCCTCTTTGCTATGTCAAGGAACTCACACAAGGTAAATTCAACCTTACTCCTGGAAGTCCTCTCTTCCAAAACATTTTTGAGATCAATTTCTACCTCTATATCAGATTGGAGTTTATAGGATGGACCCTTTCCTTTAGCTTTTGTTGCATCCTTCTTCTTTTCTTTAGAGTCTTCTTGCATAGGCACTTTGGGGATAGGCATCTGGTGCGGGGAAGCTAATCTAGGAGGCGTTGTGTCATTTCTAACTCCACTCCTTGTGGCCCATTTTCGTTAAGTATGGAGTCTGATTTATCCCTTGTAATTTTTTGTGGTAAAAACGCACATTTGTAAGGCCCCCATTATGAGGATAAGCCATCATGCGTGAAGGAAAATCACTCGCTGGAAATAAAAATCACTTGCCAAAAACCAAAATATTCATGGCCAAAATTAAGGGCAACTTTAGGGGTATGAAGTAAAAGGTAAGGAGAAAATGGTTTGAAGATTAAATAAGAGCTTGTATGGTTTAAAAAAAGCATCAAGAAAATGGTACTTGAAGTTTGATCGATGGATGTCAAATCAGGGATTCACAAGATGCAACTCGGATCACTGCATCTACAGGAAGAATTTGAGACATGGGAAATTCATCATCCTAATGTTGTATGTTGATGACATGTTGATTGCAAGTGCTAACATGCAGGACATCAAATACCTAAAAGAGGAGCTATCTTTATCTTTTTCAATGAAAGATTTAGGTGCTGCAAAAAAGGTAACTTGGTATGAAAATATCAAGGGACAAGATGAAGAAGACAATAAATCTATCTCAAGAAGATCACATCAAGGAGGTACTAGAAAGGTTTGCAATGAAAAATGCAAAACCAGTTTCTACACCTTTGTCTAGTCACTTTAAACTAACTAAGGATATGTGTCCAAATACACAAGAGGAAATAGCCTATATGTCTAAAGTTCCATATGCTGCATTGGTAGGCTCTCTAGTGTATGCTATGGTATGGACAAGGCCAGATATTGCACATGCAGTGGGAGTTGTGAGTAGGTTCATGGACAACCTAGGTAAAGAACACTGGCAAGCTGTCAAGTGAATACTTAGGTATCTAAACGGGACAACAAAAAATGCTTTGTATTTTGGAGAAACTGATATTTTTCTAGAAGGGTATGCTGATGCAGATATGGCAGGTGACAAAAATACTCGAAGGAGCACTACTGGCTATGTCTTCACAGTTGGAGGCACAACAGTAAGCTGGGATTCAAAGCTACAGAAAGTGGTCTCACTTTCTACCATGGAAGCAGAGTATGTAGCAATGATGGAGGCAAGAAAAGAATTTCTCTGGCTTCATAGATTCTTAGAAGAGCTTGGATTCAAACAAGACAATTGTGTCTTGTACAGTGATAGCCAAAGCGCTATCCATCTTGCAAAGAACTTAGCCTTTCATTCAAGGACAAAGCACATTGAGGTGAGCCCCCATTATGAGGAGAAGCCATCATGCGTGAAGGAAAATCACTCGCCGGAAATAAAAATCACTCGCCGAAAACCAAAATATGCACCGCCAAAATTCAAGGGCAACTTTAGGGGCCTCAGGGGCTTCCGCCCCCGAGACTTTTTTTTTTCCTTCACCAAAATATTCCTTTTCTCCATAATATTATGGCCGGATGGCGGCCGGAAAGTGGTCGAAAAATAACCGGTCAATTGTTCGGTTGACCTGTGACCGGTGGTCGGAAGTCAATGGCCGGTGTTCGAATTCAGAAGCGGACTTGTCTTCTCAAGGGCGGCCACACATGGGCGGATTGGAGGGTCCGATTTGGACCTATCTACACAAGGGCGGCTACACATGGCTGCCTCTCATGAGAGAGGGCAGCCATTTTGACCTATAAAAGGAGGCCATATCTACACACATTATATAGTGTGAAGTTGATTCAACAAGGTGAGTGTGAGGTGGTGAGAGTGAAGCAAGGTGGGAGCTCCATTAAGGGTACAATCCCTTTGTAAACTACTTGTTCTTTTGAAGTACTAAATCCATTGAGTGGCTGCTTTCCAGTGGACGAAGCCTACATTGGGTGAACCACGTATATCGTGTGTACTCTCTCTCTCTACTCTATAATCTCTTGTGTGTGAAATATATTTCTCTCCATTAAATAATCTACTCAAATATCTATTTAGCTACATCTTATTTCCTAACAACTGGTATCAGAGCAAGGTTTGCTCGTAGCTAAGTTGTCTCAAGGAAAGTATTCATTGAATTGAGTGGGAGTTATGGAGAAGGAAGGAAAGCTCAAGATTGAGAATTTCAACGGAAAAAACAACCAATATTGGAAGATGCAGGTTGAAGACTATCTCTACCAGAAGGACCTCTATTTGCCACTAGGCAATCTTGCAAAGAAGCCTGCAACAATGGCACATGAAGCATGGATTGTCCTTGATAGAAAGGCACTGGGAAAAATTGGGTTAATCTTGGTGTCAATGGTGGCCTTCAATGTTTCGGAGATTAAGACCATGGAGGACTTGATGAAGTGACTTGACGACTTCTACGAGAAACCATCAGCATCCAATAAGGTATTTCTTATGAAGCACTTGTTCAATCTAAAGATGGTAGAGAATGGTTCAGTTGTTGCAGAACACCTAGATGACTTTAACGCAAACACAAGTCAACTTTGATCGGTGAAAATACATTTTGATGACGCAGTGAGAGCTTCACCGGAATATTTCTTTTCGTTGGAATATTATGGTCAGACGGTGGCCAAAAAATGGTCAGAAAATAACCGGTCGGTTGGCCGGTTGGCCGGTGGCCGCTAGTTGGAATTCAATGGCTGATGGCCGGTGGCCGAATTCAAAAGCGGCCTTGTCTTCTCAAGGGCGGCCACACATGGGCGGATTGGAGGGTCTGATTTGGACCTATCTGCACAAGGGCGGCTAAATATGGTTGACTCTCATGAGAGAGGGCAGCCCTTTTGGCCTATAAATGGAGGCCATTTCTACACACATTATATAGTGTGAAGTTGATGAAACAAGGTGAGTGTGAGGTGGTGAGAGTGAAGCAAGGCGGGAGCTCCATTAAGGGTATAATCCCTTTGTAAACTACTTCTTGTTTTGAAGTACTAAAGCCATTGAGTGGCTGCTTTCCCGTGGACATAGCCCACATTGGGTGAACCACGTATATCGTGTGTACTCTCTCTCTCTCTCTCTACTCTATAATCTTTTGTGTGTGAAATCTATCTCTCTTCATTAAATAATCTACTCAAATATCTATTTAGCTACGTCTTATTTCCTAACAATTTTGAAGGCCCTTCCTCTCCATTCTCACGCCTGTGTTTCTCTTCGACAGCGGCCTCATTGGCTTGACATTTGGCTATGTACACATGCACTAGCAAAGAGTGCCTTGGAAATCCTAAGTGTGTTGACACATATCACTACCACATGTAAAAAATCCCCCCTAGGAGTGATGCGGTGAACGAGAGCTGGCAAATAATGTACAGGGAAGTGTCGTTCCTTGAGGACGTGATCATTCTAGAAAGGGGAGGGTCGGCGGATATGCCGTGACGGACGTCAGCACAACAAGAACTCACCTAACAAGATTTGTCAGCTAAGGACAAAGCTTGACCCGCAGGCGCGTGGAAGCAAGCATAGGGTGTCAATCTACACTTGACTGACTCTCAACTAATTCCTACAGAGGTCTCTACCCAATGTCTAAGCTACAGCCTTCAAGAGTGAATAAGAGAAGATTTCCTACAACGCTTTCAAGAGCCGAATACCCATCAAACATTCTCGAAACGCCACAGAACTTGAATGAGACCCTACTAACACCAACAGGTCACTCTTCCTAAGGTCTATGAATCAAAATCCCAACCTTAAACACGTGGTGCAAAATCACGTAGGATATCTGGTTGAAATTTACAGGTCGTCGTTTCCAAAATCTAAAGTGCCTAATGACTATCTCTATTCAATGCGAACACGTGGATATGCTGAAATGAAAAAATGAATAACGTATGCTCACTGAATCACCAGATGAAGCTCGTAGGTCAAGCTCGCAAAACCAGACCATACGCCTGCAATTTAGGTATCGATGCGTAGCTCTCGTCAACGGCAACACGCTACACTTCCCCGCACTCAATTCCGACGACTGGTACACGCGGAGCGTCAAGATGAAACTCTCACTCTATCTCATACACAGTACGCTCACTCACAAACATTACCTTTTTAAAATGACAAAGGTTTTTCTTCATTAAGGTCAAAAAGTGGTATAAATATCTTACAATATCAAACCCTATTGTTCTTATTTGACCATCTACTGAATCTAAATGTCAAAAATGGAATACAATCTGGAAGCTTCTGTAAGCCCCACTATTTACAAAGGTGAAATGTTGGTTTTTCTCAATAAATGAATAATTACAAGGAATAATTTTCCATCAAGCAGTCATTCTTCGTTGGGTGTGTCCAACTGCTAACACTCCCCCCCTCCTTGTTCATGTCGTCCCCGACATGGCAGTTGAGCTGCTTCTTCAACGTAGGATTTCTCTCATCTTGAGAAGTGACTCATATCTCGCATGTTGAGCTAGTAGCGTCGGGCAAAATATGTTTGTGCTGATTGTGAAGAAGCCGGTGTAGAAGGCTTCTTCCAAGACCTGGAGGTGATAAGATGGAAAAAACATAATCCTTTGATACAATGCATGTATGAACTCGTGAGAAGGCTGACCAAATAGATTGTATGCACATTTGTATGTATCTTGAAAGCAAAAGATAATGTCTGTTGCCTGGCCTGGTTTGAAGGTCTCGAAGACTACCGAAAGTGTTTTACATGTCTTTCTCATCATGATGCAAGATAGGTCACGTGAGCTAGTGAACAATTTGATGGCACCCCTTAGGCTTTTTACCATGTATTGCTCACTTATTCTCTCGCCTACCTCCAATCCTGGTAGCTTCGGGTAATTTAGCCAAGTAGGTTGGCTTCTCTGCAACATCTCATGGGCTTTCCATGTCCTTATCCTTGGTAGGGGAAAAAAATTGAGGTTATCTCTGATCACTTTTGGTGCCTCTACCAGATGAATTAGATATTGAGGATACTTTGTCAGCCATGCCTTTCTCCACCTGGGCTGAGAGTCCACTATCAGCTTGACTCCTTCAGGTTTGGAGATATCTGCTTTGTACAATGGCACTGTTCGTGCCTTTTTTATTCGTTTTTTGATTGTGGCAGCTTCATATTTTAGCAGAGGATATGGGAGAGAGGGTTGTAGCCATTTACGCTGAAGGTTACTAGCATCTATCTTCTGAATAGTCATCAACTAAAACACCCTATGCTCCCACTCCAATGCTTCTCTGGTTGTGTCTTTGACTGCCTCTTCTATGGCCTTTTACAGCTTCTCTTCTTCTTCTTGTGTCAGATCTTGTGGCTCTTGTGAGGGCCCACTAGGATTTCCTCTTACATGGTGGTGTCCACTGGATCTGACACATTTTCTATGTCAATACCCTCCATGGCTGCTGGCCCGGTGCTAAACTGCTGCTCTTCCGTTTGTTGCTGGCCTCTCAGCTCTTCTATTTTCTTCTAAAGAGTCTTCTTTTCCTCTTCTTCTTGCTCTCCCATGTTTACTAGGAGGTCGTTTAGATCTGCATTTATCTTTTCCGCCTCCTCGAGCTTTCTCTTGATGGCTTCTAACTCATTCTTCATGGCCTGATTTTCTTCTTCTAGGTGGTTTTGCATTACCATAGACCCCTCAGCCAACATTAGCCTTTGATGCTTTTCCAGTGTTAGCTCCTTTTGGAGCTCCTTCATTTGTTCTTCATATAGCTCATTCTCTGAAGTGGTGCTAGTCGAGCTAGTAGCTCTGACTCTAGCAGGAGTTGCCCGTAGCCTTTGGATGGTTTGATCTTTAAATGTAATCTTATCTTTCAGCTCGATCACTTCATCCTGGCTCACTTCATGCTCTATCTCTACCTTTTCTTTGGCATTACTCAGGGTTTCCACTTCTTTGGATTCTTCAGCAAGTTGTAGAGTTAGGTTGTCCCTTTCTCTCTCTGCATCTGTCAATGACTTACTGATTTTCCTGTATTCTTTGTCAGCTCTTTGAAGCTTGTTTTTTGCTTCCTGATTTTCTCGTTCCATCCCGTGGCATCTTTGTAATGCCGCATCCAAACTAGCTTGCAGCTTTGTTTGTTTGTCCATATTCTCTTGGCTTTCTCTTTGTAGTGTGTCGACTTCAGCCTTGATCTGAACTTCATTGGCTTTGAAATTATCAATCTCACTTTTCGTGGCCATTGATCTTTCCCTTACCTCGTGTGAGGTCCCTGCCCCTTGTCGAGAGGAGTTGATAAGTCTCCAATCCTGAGAAAGAAAAACCAATGGACATCGCTTTAGCTACTACGTAGCCACGGGAATGAACCGTTAGTGAAGGATTGGTTTTATTTCGCTATGGTGAAGCGTGATCACCATAAACCTATCTAAAAACTATCTATAATCAATTATAGCTAAAAGTATAAATCTTAGAGTGACCAACCTGTGCGCCTTTTTCCCCATGTTTCAGAAGCACAGCCGCCAAAGATTGTCTGTTTTAAGATTTATGACTAATAAAAAAAAATTCTAGCGTTGGAAAGTTACCCAACTCATCGGGTCCACCCGTCGATAGAATGATACCGTTGGGGTATCATTCTCCCACTTTCCACACCACACTCACCCTTCTCTTGTTATCTAATTACTACCACACTGTTTAAACATACATGTTCCTTTACTTTATTTATGATACTTGTACGTTAAAACAGCCCTTCAAACAGTATTACAAACAATTGTCAAACAAGAAGTCCTCCAATTTTGAACCAATAACCCTTGGATTAGGTTCACTCAAGAATCTCTACTGGCGCTATTATGTCCGATCGGTATATACATTATTTAAAAAAACCCTTGTCCTCATGAGCGTCCCATATCACTTGACAAGTTCTCATTGTGCTAATTTGGACGTACTCCTGTCATAGCAACAATGGTGCCACTCTGGGCGTCATCCTCACGCCACGGCAAAACAAAACCGCAATATCCAGCTGGGCTAATCTGGGTGTACTCCCACCACAGCATCAGCGGTGCCATCCTGGGCATCATCTCATGCCTCGGCAACTGCCACATAATACCAGCGCTAATAAGTAACGAGACTTGAGAGAAACCATACAGAAGGTTTTGGACAAACATTCTTTCCTATAGCAATCTGTTTAACCAGACAATCTTTCCTACTTGTCAATCATATGACGAGTTTCTTGGGGTTAAGCCCCATGGTTTGGATCCGTGTTTTCTTTTTATAAGGTAAATAATATATTCCTATGGTCTCGCATATGCAATGATGCATAACTTGAAACCGCAATACTAACATGTACCATATCTCCGATTGGTCCGATTGGTGGAGACATAGCATGTTCCGCACGAGTTCCACCGTTACTTGTACCGGCTTCATGATCATTAGCGCCTTGTGTTCGAGCACGCTTCGGAGCCATTTTTTTGAACTACACTTATGTTATACACTTAGAACTTTAAATTGGTCAATTTCTCTAGTAATCTCCTTGTTTTCAAAGAGAGTCTGTAATTTGAACCCTTGCCAACTCGGATTCACAGTTAGTGTTGTTGTTCTACATCTAATTTCTATACATCAAATATTTTCTAATCTTAATTAATCAAAAATTAAGTGTGTAAATTACGAGTGAAAGTTTAGGAATGCATTACTTTTATGCGTGACATTTCTAATCCAATTCTAACTTCAATTCTATACTTCAACTAAATCAATTTTTAGTATTATTCAAAATTCTATTTAACCTAATTGACAATAACATTGGTGAATGAGAATTTCATCTTGTATAATAAGAATATGATGAGTTCTCTTATGTATTAACTTTCAATTGACAATATATAAGTTAATAGTGAAGATGTACTAACTAGAGAGAGTAGGTATACTTAGAGAGATTAGAGTAAGAGAAAACATACACACACATCTTTTCTAAAGTTAATTGAATCTTACTATCCATTAGAAAGATTAGAGTAAAAGAGAACACACACACATACTTTTCTAAAGCTAATTGAATCTCACCAATCTATTAGAGAGATTAGAGTAAAAGATAACATACACACACACACATATCCTTCTTAAAGCTAATTGAATGCTCAATTAATACGCACCTTATTAGTCCACTAGAGTTTTTGCTCTCTTAGTGGTTTGTGGACACCTTCTCTCTAAGAGAAGTGGCAGCACTTCATGAGCGCTATAGAGGCAATCTCTATGTCTAAAGTGTGAGCATGGATGCTCTTTTTATAGCAGAAAGAAAAACATCCAACTTTTTTTCAAAAAAATAAATAAATATATATATATATATATATATATTTCCAAAAATCATACCCTCGTTTTTGGTACCCATGAGCTTGACCACTTTGTCATTATCATCAAAAGATAAGTCCACACAAGCCCCCCTCATTAAGATTAGTCAAGAGTAGCCTCTCCTTTTTCATGTGATAGTGTGTCCCACTTTGTCGCCTCCTATGTGATCCATGTGCCTTCATTTGTCATCCCTGTGTATTCTTTTGTCTTTATAATTATTTTATTTATTTCCTTAATGATAATTTACTTTACATTTTTAAGTTAAACTTTACAGTCTTAAATTAACTTTACAGTAGTAAAAGAAAATTCTACAATCAGTAAATAAGTCTTGCAATAAGTTAGTTAGTGATTCATATAGCTAAAAATGTCAGAATTTTGTAGCGTAAATTTTAATTTCTAGGTTTTCTCAACCTACGATTCATAATTTGAACTCGAATATCTTAAATAAGGAGTGATGGTTCAAAAAAATACAAATACGTAATAGAACTTGTGTGCAATTTGAAAGTAGAGACCTTATGATCTCCCCAACTTAGATTTGAGATGCCCTCATCTCAAGAACAGTGAAGGGTAATCCTTAAGAAGGGATGTCTCATCTTCCCAAGTAGTATCTTCTATAGGGAAATCCTTCCATAAGATAAGATGTTCTTTGATGGATCTATTCCTAAGCTTTCTCTCTCGAGTTTCTAGGATAGTATCAGGTTGAGGTTGTAGAACATCTTGAACAGGTAAAATGATTTGCTCATCATCAAGGACATGGTCAGGGTTATATACATAAGGTTTTAACAGACTTACATGAAATACATCATGAACTTTGAGATGAGAAGGGAGTTTTAGTCTATAACCTTGATCACTTACAACCTTGATTATTTCGTAATGTTCACAATATCGGTAGCTAAGCTTCTTATACCTTCCAAGAGACAGATTGCTCTTTTTGGGCTTTACTCGTAAGAAAACTTTGTCACCTTCTTTGAAAATCCGATCAGATCTTTTTAAGTCGGCATACTTCTTTTGTCGATCTTGAGCCGCTTGAATATCCCTTCGAATAGCTTTGGTTTGAGCTTCCATTTCTTCAAGCATTTTCTTTGAGGCTTCTACCCTTATAGTGGGGTCAGAAAAGTTAAGAGGTGATAAACATTCTTGGCCATAAAGAGCGTTAAAAGGTGTCATTCCAATACTTATATGAGTAGAGGAATTGTATGCATACTCTACCAACGGTAGGTATTGAATCCACTTGCGAGGTTCTCTATTGCAGTAGTCTTCAATTACTTGATTAACTCTTTCAGTTTGGCCATCAGTTTGAGGATGATAAGCAGTACTAAAACATAACTGGGTTCTAATAGCTTGAAACAATGATACCCAAAACTTTGAAGTAAACTTGGCATCACGATCGCTGACAATCCTCTTGGGTAAACCATGAATTCTGAAAACCTCCTTCACAAACAGACGAGCAATATCTGAAGCTGTAAAGGTTGTCTTGACTGGGATTAAGTGAGCCACTTTAGTAAGCAAGTCGACTATGACCATGATTGAATCATAGCCAGCTTGGACAAAAGAAAACCCGGTGATAAAGTCCATGCTAATACATTCCCATTTCATTTGGGGAATATCTAAAGGATGTAACTTACCTGGCATCTTTAGTCTCTCTGCCTTAATCCTTTGACAAGACAAACACTGCTTGACATAGCAAAGGACATAGTAACTTCTGCGAATTGCATTGATGGTTTTGGCATAACCTGGATGTCCTGAAGTTGGGCCATCATATGCTTCATATAGGATAGCATTCCTTAGGGTAGAATCCTTAGGTATGCATAATCGATTCCTATAGTAAATTTTCCCTTCTTCTAAGGAGTAATGTAGAGGTTTAGGCTGATTTGATGATACCCTCTCTTTACATAGGATACTAGCAAGTATCAAGTAATCTGTATCTCTGATAGCAGCATCCAAGACCTTGTCTAGAATAGGGTTGTTAGCCATGGAAATTGCCCCCAGAAAAGCTTTACGGCTTAGGGCATCTGCCACAACATTATCCTTACCTGGTCTAAATTTAATATCAAAATCATATTCATGCATGAGCTCTATCCATCTCCTCTGTCTCATGTTAAGGTTAGGTTGGGTAAAAATCCACTTAAGACTCTTGTGATCTGTTACCAACTGGAATTTGCGTCCCAATAGATAATGTCTCCATAGCTTGAGAGCATGAATAACTGCTAGCAATTCTAAATCATGTGTAGCATAATTCACTTCATGAATCCTAAGCTTCCGAGAAGTATAAGCTACAGGCCTTCCTTCTTGAGTAAGGACTCCTCCTAATGCACTCTTGGGTTATCAATTGCAGCATGTAGAGTTGGTCTTTCCTCTTGTTCTTCTCCCAATGTTGGTGCTCCTATGATAGCATTGACTCTGGTAGCCATTCCGCGCCCTCGACCTCGTCCTCCATTTCTTCCTCCACGATTTATTATTTGTCCTCGTCCTCTATCTCGATTAGGTGTATTTGTTGCAGAGACTCGCTTAGGACATACATTCTTGAAATGTCCTAGCTCATTGCATTCATAGCATCTAAGATCTGCATTTTGAGCTCCATTTGCTGAAGTTGCAACTATTGGATGAGTTTGGTGAACTGGGTGAACTTGCCTTTGGTTCCACATCATAGACCGTCCTCTCCTTCGAGCATTCCTTAAATTTCCATTTCGTACCCTTTGAGAGTTTGACATCTCTTTAGCTAAGGGTTTAGCTCTTAAAAGAGCATCTTGCAAATTTACAGGCCTCATGGCTTCTAGAGGAGTATTTAAAGGAGCATTTAGCCCTTGGCAGAAACGGGCTACTTGTTGATCTACGGTCATTGGCAGAGCATAGTGCCTAAGAGTTACAAATTTGGAGTAGTATTCTTCCACTGTAAGATGAAACTGACGTAAGTTGAAGAATTCATTCATCTTAAGGGATTCGTGTGTAGGTGGAAGATAACGTCCTTTGACAGCATACTTAATGTCTTCCCAAGTTTGAGTGTTTTGAGCTACTTGATTATCTTTGCAGTGTTGTTTCCACCAAATCTTGGCATCCCCCGTGAGACAAAACATAGCCAACATTGCTTGGTTATTGGGAGTAGTACCAGCAGCAACAAAATAATCCTCCATCTCTTCGAGCCACACTTCAACATCGCACTCAACTAGGGCTCCTTCCCCTTTGAAAGAGGGAAGTTTAGCTTGCTTGAGAAGTAGCTTTTTCTCTTGAAGAGATGTGTACACCGCACTCTGTGCTATATAGATTAAGTGAAACTTTATTGGATACTCTAACTTTAATCCACTTTAAGGAAAGAATTGATCAGACAATAATACAAACAAAAGATAATACTCATCCAAAATTTATTTATACACATATTATTTGCTACCAAGGTTGGTAGTATTTAGGTACAAGGATTGTAATGTCTCTATATTTTGAGTTTAGTGACTATAAAATGATAGGCTAAAGGATCAAAATAATAAGTTTTGTTTGACCCTTGAAAGCTACGAGATACACATATGGGTCGAATCCTACCACCATGGATAACTTTTGTAACTTGGTTATAGACCCATTGAGTATGAGATATCTTTTCTCCTCCCAAGGTAATGGTAGCATAGAGATTCTTAGTACCAAGGAAAAGATAAACTTCGATGAATTTTAACTCCTCTGTCCAATGAAGTTTCTTGAGATTGGTATCCATGCACCATATCTTGTCAGCATCGATGGTATAGATTCCTCCAGATGGACTCTAGTTGATGCCCCATCCTCTATGCACCCTTGGAATAGGTGGTGCAAACACCCTATCCAAAATCATCATCACCCTTTTTCGAAACTGATAATTTGGTGATTAGCATGCATTTTCAAACATGATGGTGAACACCTGGAATTTCTGGTAGGCTGAATGAACATTTTCCTATATCAGGAAATTTCAGTCTTCAATACCATATAAAAACTCAAAACAATTTTTCTAGGTTCTTCTATTATTTCAAACATTAGCATCCTTCAACATCCAAACATCAATCTAAAAATCTCCCCAAGCTTTAACCTAGGATTTGATACCAGTGTGAGGTCCCGATACCAGTGTGAGGTCCCTGCCCCTTGTCGAGAGGAACGGAGTACCTTTGATAGGTCTCCAATCCTGAGAAAGAAAAACCAAGATACATTGCCTTAGCTACTACGTAGCCACGGGCATGAACCGTTAGTGAAGGATTGGTCCTATCTCGCTATGGCGGAGCGTGACCACCATAACCCTATCTAAAAACTATCTATAATCAATTATACCCAAAAGTATAAATCTTAGAGTGACCAACCTGTGCGCTTTTCTCCCCATGTTTCAGAAGTAGAGCCGCCAAGGTTTGTCTCTTTTAATATTTATGACTAATGAAAAAAACTTCTAGCGTTGGAAAGTTACCCGACTCAGCGGGTCCACCCCTCGATAGAATGATACTGTCGGGGTTTCATTCTCCCACTTTCCACACCACACTCATCCTTCTCTTGTTATCTAATTACTACCACACTGTTTAAACATACATGTTCCTTTACTTTATTTATGATACTTGTTCGTTAAAACAGCACTTCAAACAGTATTACAAACAATTGTCAAACAAGAAGTCATCCAATTTTGAACCAACAACCCTTGGATTAGGTTCACTCAAGAATCTCTACTGGCGCTATTATGTCCTATCGGTATATACATTATTTAAAAAAACCCTTGTCCTCATGAGCGTCCCATATCGCTCCACAAGTACTCGTTGTGCTAATCTGGACGTACTCCCGTCATAGCAACAACGGTGTCAATCTGGGCGTCATCCTCACGCCACGGCAAAACAAAACCGCAATATCCAGCTGGGCTAATCTGGTTGTACTCCCACCACAGCATCAGCGCTGCCATCCTGGGCGTCATCTCATGCCTCGACAACTGCCACATAATACCAGCGCTAATAAGTAGAGAGACTTGAGAGAAACCATACTGAGGGTTTTGGACAAACATTATTTCCTATAGCAACCTGTTTAACCAGACAATCTTTCCTACTTGTCAAACATATGACGAGTTTCTTGGGGTTAAGCCCCGTGGTTTCGATCCGTGTTTTCTTTTCATAAGGTAAATAATATATTCCTATGGTCTCGCGTATGCAATGATGCATAACTTGAAAGTGCAATACTAACCTGTACCATAGCTCCAATTGGTCCGATTGGTGGAGACATAGCATGTTCTGCAGGAGTTCCACCGTTACTTGTACCGGCTTCATGATCATTAGCGCATTGTGTTCGAGAACGCTTTGGAGCCATTTTTTTGTTCTACACTTATGTTACACTTAGAACTTTTAATTGGTCAATTTCTCTAGTAATTTCCTTGTTTTCAAAGAGAGTCTGTAATTTGAACCCTCGCCAACTCGGATTCACAGTTAGTGTTGTTGTTCTACATCTAATTTCTATACATCAAATATTTGCTAATCTTAATTAATCAAAAATTAAGTGTGTAAATTACAAGTGAAAGTTTAGGAATGCATTACTTTTATGCATGACATTTCTAATCCAATTCTAACTTCAATTCTATACTTCAACTAAATCAATTTTTAGTATTATTCAAAATTCTATTTAACCTAATTGACAATAACATTGGTGAATGAGAATTTTCATCATGTGTATATAAGAATATGATGAGTTCTCTTATGTATTAACTTTCAATTAACAATATATAAGTTAATAGTGAAGATGTACTAACTAGAGAGAGTAGTAGTATACTTAGAGAGATTAGAGTAATAGAAAACATACACACACATCTTTTTCTAAGTAATTGAATCTTACTATCCATTAGAAAGATTAGAGTAAAGAGAACACACACACATACTTTTCTAATAGCTAATTGAATCTCACCAATCTATGTTAGAGAGATTAGAGTAAAAGATAACACACACACACACACATATCCTTCTTAAAGCTAATTGAATGCTCAATTAATACCACCTTATTAGTCCACTAGAGTTTTTGCTCTCTTAGTGGTTTGTGGACACCTTCTCTCTAAGAGAAGTGGCAGCACTTCGTGAGCGCTATAGAGGCAATCTCTATGTCTAAATTGTGAGCATGGTGATGCTTCTATTTATAGCAGAAAGAAAAACGTCCAACTTTTTTTTCAAAAAAAAATAATAGTTTTTTTATATATTTTTTATTTTTATTTTTATTTTTTGAAAAAAAACATACCCGCGTTTTTGGTACCTTGTGGTAACCATGAGCTTGACCACTTTGTCATTATCATCAAAAGATAAGGCCACACAAGCGCCCCCTAATTAAGATTAGTCAAGAGTAGCCTCTCCTTTTTCATGTGACAGTGTGTCCTACTTTGTCGCCTCCTATGTGATCCATGTGCCTTTATTTGTCATCCCTGTGTATTCTTTTGTCTTTATAATTATTTTATTTATTTCCTTAATGATAATTTTACTTTACATTTTTAAGTTAAACTTTACAGTCTTATATTAACTTTATAGTAGTAAAAGAAAATTCTACAATCAGTAAATAAGTCTTGCAATAAGTTAGTTATTGATTCATATAGCTAAAAATGTAGGAGAATTTTGTAGCGTAAATTTTAATTTCTGGTTTTCTCAACCTACGATTCATAATTTGAACTCGAATATCTTAAATAAGGAGTGATGGTTCAAAAAAATACAAATGCGTAACAGAACTTGTGTGCAATTTGAAAGTAGAGACCTTACAGCTCTGTTAGCTTGTGCATCACCACATCCCAGTCATTGTGTTAGTGGCTGTGTAGTTCCACTGTATCAGTGGCCATCTCTTTCAGTTTCACTAACCGCAGGCTCTGCATCTGTTCCTTGGGCCTTGTTCTTGCCAATCAAAGTCACAGTGGCTGCCTCTTTGCAACGAGTAGATCAAGAAATATTCTGGAAGTTCTTTTCTTATGGATCCCACTTCTCCTCTTTTCGATTCAGCTTCTTGTTTCTGCTCTTTCTCTTGGATCTTGTCTGCTTTGAATTTCTTGTTCATCCCCCAATTTGTTGGGTTTGTGAGGGCTAAGAGGAGGTGGTGATGGCGATGGGGCTGGACTCGTGCTTGACGGTGGAGTTGCTGGCTTCTTCTTGAAGTCCTGGTCCGCCGCCTTGGTCTTTCTCTCCCTTTCTTGACCTTCCTGCTCTTCCAGTTTCTATCATCGTACTTCGTCCACTTCTTCTTCTATAAATGGGATATTAGGTATATTCTCTGTCTTAGCATCTAGGATCTCGAAGTTTTTGATGTAGTCTTCAAACCTATCTCGGTGCACCCTTCGAGACGATCCCGACATGGCTTCTAGGGAGGGCTTCCACAGCTCACTCAGATCTCCCTTGAGTGCTCTTTCGACTCTGAAGCTTTCCATTATTCTCTCTAGCCGCGCCGATTTTTGTAATTTGGTTTCTTTGATCGACACTTGTACACTTTCCTTCTTTCCTTTCTTTGACTCCGGCGGCTCTTTTCGCACGGTCTCTAACCGACGCTTCAACCGTGTGGCTACTCTGGGTGCTTTGGGCGGTTCCTCTTCTTTATCTTCTTTCAGCTTTAGCCAATCATTCTGTGATGGAGGTTCAGGCCAGTTTCCTTTGGCATGCAACTTGTGTTATTAGCTCACGAGGTACAATGTAGGTGGGATTTGTGTTCCTCATTTTCACTAGGTTGTCATGGATGTAGGTAGCATAATTGATCACTTTTGGCTTGCTCTTCTGCATTGCCCAGGTGAAGGTGGTACCAATGGCTCCAAGTGGCAGTATTGGTTGTAGATTTGGCTCATGATAGCCACTTTGGGTTTGCAATGTCTTCAAAAGTGTAGTTGTTCTTCTTTTCGGAGTACACCTTGACTTCATCACGGTGCTTTGTCACACTATCTCCCTTGTTGGAGATGTCAAGAGCGGCTTCCACCACCCTCTCTATGATGACAATCATGGTATCCGGCTTGCCTTGCAGATCAGTGACTCTGTCCACTCCATCTTCTTTCATAGTGGTTACAAATTCCCACACTCTTTTGATGTCCATCCCCGTTGGCAAAGCTTCAAAGTAGTTATGAAGGTCCAACTTTTCCAGATAATCTCCCATCTTGCTTCTGACAAATTCGTTGAGCTCCCGTAGTATCATGGGTAGCTCTACTGCATTTCCTTCAATATCTTTGAACACGCCTTGGTAGATCTTCAAATCATTGGACTCTAGCAAATCATCCTGAATCCATGTGCTGGTTGGCTTCAGGGTTCCTTATGGGATCACAAATGGCTCTACTTCTTCCAAGTAGTCTTTTATTGTCATTCTCTTCTACTTTGCCGGTGATTTTGCGGCTACCATGGATCCTGTTGCACTCAGTAGTCCGAAGTTAGCCTTTTTTCCCTATCAACTGAGAAACTGAGTTTTAACTATCCAGATGACTTGAAACTTGAGAATAAAACTTAAAAGGAAATAGGAAAACTCTGCATGTGCTCACAGTATCATTTTGGCCAAAAATTATCATATAGACATCATATGCGTAGGATGTCTATCTTGCTTATTTTTGGTGAAACTTGGTATGCTGGTGGGCCTTGACCTGTTGAACATGGCTATGTGATTGGAATTGGGTTTGGGCATCAAAAAGTGCATTTATGGGCAAATTCAAGATTTTGGCTTACAAATTGGTTAGGATGTCCTCAACAAGTGGCAAATGATATTCAAATGGGTTGAAAGTTGATATATAGGCTCCTTGCACCATGTTAATGGCCCCTATGAAGTTAGTTCTTGCACAGTAGGTCATAATCATGCTGGAGATATCCTACGCGTAGGATGTCTTTTTCATAAAAATAGCTTGAAATTGGTTCTGTGGGTAACTCTTGGCATGTGGAACATGGCCCTGCTCTTGGATTTTGATTTGGACAAGAATTGGTGCTGGTAAGAGCATGTGTAGTGTTTTTGGGCCCAAAAACTGCATCTTGGAGGTATTGGGGGCCAAATGTGATGGGAATGGCTTGAAACTTGATATATGGGCTTATGAAAGTGTCATAAAGAGATTAGGAACTGAAAAATATCAGATGGGGGCCAATTTGGTCATTTAGACATCCTACGCGTAGGATGTCTATTTCATCATTCTTCATTTGTGACCCCACAGATAGCTTGGCAATGTGCTCATGAGTGTATTGTGCAAGTTTCATTTGATTTGGGTAGGTCCGTGGCCCATTATTGCCTCTATGCTCTGACTTTGCATTTTTTGATGCATATGAGGTCAATTGTTGTCCAAATGTGATGAAACTTGGTGACTAGCATGTACAGGCTATTCAGAAGCTGTGTGTGATGAGAAATGTTAGGTTTGGTGCCCAGATTTGGCCTTGAGACATCCTACGCGTAGGATGTCTCCTGATGAAAATTATATTGGAGGTGCTACTGGTACTTGCCCTGAGTCCCCCTGAGTCCCTTTGAAGCATTCTTTTAACAAAAAAGTCAAATTGATAGAAAGAAACTCCCTGTGTGGATTTCAGAGCCTTCGAACCGTTTTCTGACTCTTGGAGTGCTTTTTGGCGATGAAATTTCTTGATGTTGGTCTCCATAGCTTCAATGTCCCTGGGGATCCTTGCCATATGGTTTTTGTCGTCTTTGGCTTCATTCAAGCTCCGTTTGGCAATTTCTCGCTCTGGAAGCACGCGTGGTTGCGTTTACATGTTGTCGATGACTTGTGGTGGTCTACCACCATAGGACCGGTTGTTGATGGTCTAGGAAAGCCGCTCGTGAAGTTTGGTGGCAAACGCACACGCGGTTTGGTCGCGAGAGCTATTTGACGCTTTGTGTGTCTGATTCCGTTTCTGAAGTTTAGTGCGGCTTCGGGTCACCGTATGGCCATGTGGGCTATATAGACTTGTCGAGCATGTCGAGATGCTCCTTCCCATGAGTTTTGATAGCATTTGGGCGCCTTTCCGCCGATTTACCATTTGGTGGACTCTTGCGGGGCTCTAGGGATTAGGGTTTTTCCCGATGGTTTTCTACTCCCTTTGGGAATCCAAAAGTGGTCTCCTATACTAGGGTAAGCCACCAATGAAGCCTCGTTGCTTTTGGGCTAGCCGTTAGGTGGTCGCTGCTACCTGTAGGTCTCTACTGTCCTCTTCCCGTGTGAACCCTACGCTAGTTTTCGCGACAAAACAACAAACATGCGCAAAAATCTCAAAGTGGTGAGCCTACCTCTCATGTCTGGAGCTTGTCGGGTGATCGTGTGCATCGTAGAAGCTGCTAGAAGTCCCGTTCGCTCTAGGTCGTAGGAGCTCTCTCAAAAGTCAATAGTAGAAATGAGCTTAAAATGAAGTGAAAATTTCTTATAATGGGGGTCCCCGAACCACTTTCCATGAAATTTGATATGTGCTCCCAAATTCTTGCGAGGTGCGGTTTAGGCTCCAAAATTTCTCGATTTGGACTCCATTTGCCCAATTTACGAGAAATTTGACGTTTCGGTCAACATCTGGCCAAAACACGCTTTCCGCTCCATTCACATAATTACACCCCCATTGTACCATAGGTTTTCCTATAGTCACTGAGCATCCCCATATTTTTTGTTTTTCATTGCAATCGTTTTTCAATTGCTTTTTGTATTTTTGAAGTTTCTCTGCCGAAAATTAGTAAAATTAAAAGAAGGAAAGCAAATTAAACCCAAAAAATCCCTAAAAATCATAATAAATCATAAACATCATCACAAAACACTTTATACACTCACATGAAATTTTTATGGCCGGATTTCTTCATTTTTTTGATATTTTGCCCGAAAAATGGCTATTTTTACTTATATACACACACCTAGGGGCTTGATTTGGCGTTTGGCCCCATATACTTGTAGATTCATGTTGTATAAGGGCATATGTACTTGGATTAGTCCAAAAAAATTTGCAATCAAATGACAACCTTGTAAAATAGTCAAAAAACATGCCCTTTTTTGCTCTTTTTCCATCGGGGGGGCATTTGAAAATGCCTTCCCCCCTCCTAGCCGGAGTCCTCCCGGACGACAAGGTATCCCCTCGGTGTATGTGCCGTGTATGGAGTGAAAAATTGTGCTAATGCTTGGCCGTGTAATGTGGCCCTACATGATGCATACTCGGTCAATGCATGGAGAAATTACTGTTGTGCAAGAGGAGGGTATAAGCAAGATGCTTATTGGCATTCACCGTTGAGGTTTCTTGTTTATTGTTGATTTGGTTGGCGGATTTTCTTTGTAAGTAAAATTTGTAACTCCACCGCTCTCTGTTTGATTGTCTTTCATGCAAAAGTCGCTTGGTTTGCCGCTACAGTCAATATGGCCATGGTTGTCTCCTTGTAGAGAATTGTCATGGCTGAATTGGCCGTAGTCTTTGTCTCTCTTGCTTTCCATTTGTAGCTTTGCTTTGATATTTTTGTAGTCTTATTTCTACTTCCGTTGTTGTCATTGTTTTCCTACTGATTGGCACCCACATAGATCGGTTTGCTGGTTTCTTATGTTGTGTGTGTCTGCATGCCGATGTTGCTTGTACTGAAGGGAGTTCCTGTTGCTTATCCAAATGCGAGTTGCACTTAAGTTGTTACTGAGCATTTTTTGGGGATCCATATCTTTTTTATTCCCTTGGATCTTGGTTGAACTGTCTGCTTCTATTGAATTCTTCTGTTGTGTTGTGGTTTGTTTGCCATGTCACCTCTATCCTTCCACACCCATACTTGTTTTTCTCGTGTTGCTAACCTTGATCTTTTGATTGCGATCGATGTTGTTTTATGGTTGGAGTGAACATGGTTGGCAGTTACCTGTTTGGTCGCCATGGGTATCGTGTTGTTCTTTAGTGGCACCCATCCTTTTGGTTCTTTATCCAGTGATTGTGTTGCTACCATCTAGTTCTTGCGGGGTTGCTGAGCATAGGCTACCATCTGTTGTTCTTGTGCACTACATATAATACAATTGTTAACATAAGCATGTGTGTCAGCATACATAGTTGGCCAACAAATCCCTAATTGTTTCAGTCTCTGGTGTGTTTTCATTGATGAACAATGGAATGCACAATCTTGGACGTGTGCTTCTTCAAGATAACACTTGAATTCCTTTGGATTTATACATAGTTATAGAATCTGCTCCGATCCTAGATGATACAATTGTCCTGCAATCAACTGAAAGTTTTTTGTTTGTTGAATTGTTTGCTGTTTGGATTTGTATTCCTTGTTATCAAACCTACCTCCAAAGGAAAGAATGCTAACAATTTTCTGAGACCATTTGGGTATCATTTCAATATTAAAAAGATACGCTTCAGGAATGTCATCATCTACTCCTTCAGGAGCTTCCCCGTTTTGCAGCCTTGAAAGATGATCCACCCGTAGATGAGTTTTACCCTTTTTGACTACCACTTTGACATCAAACTCTAGCGATATAATAAACCAGCGTACAATTCTCCCTGTATTGCATGGTTTATTTACCAGATACAAAAGAGCTTGATGATGCGTGAAGAACAAAAATTTGTTTGCAAGCAAATAATACCGAAATTTCTTTACAACATAAATCATTCCTAACCACTCTCTTTGAGTGGTCAGTGTTTAACTATCAGCTTGCATAACAAACTAGGAAATCCATTGTTTTGTCTCCAGGTTGAGCCAGAATACTCCCGATTGCATATGGAGATGCATCAATGTGAACATAGAATATCTTTTTTCAATCTGGTGCGTGAAGTACCGGTGCTGATACAAGGTCTTCCTTAAGCTTTTGGAATGAACTTTCACACTCCTCAGCCCAATCGAAATTGACTAACAAGCGATACAGAGGTTGTGCAATGACTGCATACATACATATGAATCTTCGATAATATCCATAAAAATGAAACATCCGGGTTAAGACAGATTCGATATGTTCTACACTTCTCAAATACCTTTTGTAAATGGTCTATATGTTCTTCTCGTAGAAGAGAGAGTATACAAAGATCATCCGTATATATTTCTAAGAATATTCTCAGGTATTCTTTAAATGCATGCGTCATTAACTTCTGAAAGGTAGCCGGTGCATTGGTTAAGCCAAAAGGCATAACTCTATACGCATATATTTTCCATTTTGTGGCAAACGCTGTTTTTTGTTGATCCTCTAATGCAATTGCAAGTTGGTTATACCCTGAAAATCCATCCAGAAAGGAATAAGCTCGTTTCTTGGGCACCCTTTCAAGTACATGTTCTCTAATCGACAAGGGATAATTATCCCTTATGGTGGTTGCATTTAGTTTTTTGAGGTTCACACACACTCGCAGCTTTCTGTTCTTTTTGGGGATAACCACAATGGGTGACACCCAATCTGTATGCTTGATTTCATAAATTAATTCAGCATCCATCAGCTTGTCAATCTCCTCTTTGATTTGTTTAGAAAATGTGTCATTATATGTATAAGGACGGTGTTTGCTGGGTTTGGCATGTGATTTCAAAGGAATTGTACGTTGGCATATCGATGGGTCAACTCCTTTGAGGTCTTTGTAGGACCATGCAAACACATCTTTATCCTTCTTGAGAAGTTGTGTTAGCTGTCCTTCTTCTTCAAGCTTTAAATTAGCTGCGATATAGACCGGCTGAGGCTTTTCACCTGGTTCAACGAGGTCTATAAGTTTTGCATTTTCCGGCCCATCGTAAGATTCCTGGTTTATTCTTTCCCTGACTGGTGGTGTCATTATGATTCTTTTGTCCTAGATGGTGAAGTTCCGATAGTGTGATGGTACATTCATGTTTCCTTTGTCTGACTCCCCCTTACCATCACTTTCTCCCTCAGTCCTCCATACCTCTCGTAATGATCGTTTTAGTTTTTGGTATTTCTTTTTGCGTTCCAAGTTGGTCCACTCTGGGTCTTTTGTTGTTTCTTATTTTGATTTTTGAGATTTTGTTGATTTTGTTTATGTTTTAGCTTTTCGTACTTGTTTTATTTCCTCTTGCATCCTTTCCTTTCACACTCTCGAGAATCTTCCTAATATTGGTCTTTTACACAATCCTCTGCTTTGACAAGCATTAGATAGTGAGTTTTATCTTTTATCCCGGGCATTAGGTTCTCTCTCATTTTGTTTTCTTCTCATTTTCTCCTATAGAGTTCCTGGCGTCTAGGGTGCTGATTGGCAAAATCATAAAACCTGATATTCTTTGTTTTCTCCCCACGCTCGCTTGAGCTGTTTGAACACTCGTTATCTGCATCGTTATTTTCCTCCAAATGGTGAGAGGAGTTATAAAACTCTTCTTGTTCTGGTGGTTCTACAATCTCATCTCCTCCTGGTATAAGGCTTACCGTGTAATAGGGTAGCACATCATAGCCATGCTTATCGCAAAATTTCGTCGTTGGGCTATCTGTAATGGTACAAACATCCAATGTTTCTAGTATGTGTTCCCATTCCAAAGGTTCCAAGGCATCTTCAGGAAAAGGTTCTGGAATATAATCCTTGTCCTCAATAGATCTTTCTAAGACACATTCCTCTCTTTTTAAGCTCCCACAATGTGAAGCTCCGCACATCCATAGCTCTTTTTTTTGCCCTAACCATGCTTAGAGTTAGGACCCTGCCAATGTAGCCGAATCAAACTCTTCCACTATTGTCTGGTTTACATCTTTGTAACTATGGTCTTTTAGGTGTATTTTGGTTATAGTCTCACCATGTCTGAGGTATATGTGGTTGTAACCCCAATCCTGGACCATCTTTAATTGTCTCATGAATGGTCTTCCCAAGATGATCTCGTAATTGTTCTTTTTGTCAAAATCGACTATTGCAAATGTGTGTTCATACTCGATTCTGCACGAGGTGACAATTACTTTCTCTAAGATTCCTAAAGGCTTCTCCATGAACCCATCTGCCAGTTGCAATTTCATTCTGGTAGCTCTCAAAGCCGGTTTTCCCCATTTTTTCCAGATTTCCTTAGTGGCAATAGCGACTCCTGCTCCTTTGTTTAGAATAGCTTTGGAAATTAATCCCTCAAATTCTACTGGTAGCGTGGTGTTTCCATCTTCCCCCTCGCAATATTCTCCAACCTTGTTTAATGGTAGTGGCCTAGTGTTTAGTTGAGACTTGTCCAATTCTCTGATCCCTTCTTGAAGCTTCGAGGTGGGGTCTTTTACTCCAAATGTTTCTAAGCATTTGCCTACAGTGGTCCAGATGTTTGGTCTTAACGTGAGGAGTTGGGCTAATGTGATTGTACATGCCACAGGGGTGGACATCAACTCAATCAACCCTTGTCAATCCATCACACTATTAGAAGAAAGTCTTTGGGATGGGATTTCTCTCACCTCATACTTGGCTTCATACTCTCCTAAGTAAGAGGATAGAGTTTTTAGCTAGTTTGGTTGGCTGTGCCCCGAATTAATTGATCCCTGGTCTCCCCCTTGCGAATGTATATCAAAGTTCATTTGTGATCTTGCCTCAAATTCTTCAATAGGAGGTAAGATCTCATTTTCTCTTTTCTCATGCTATTCATGTGGCAACTCACCCTGTTAACTTCGTTGGCAACGGATTTGCTTCCACAGGTCATCTAGACCGTTACAATCCCTACCCATTTCTACCAATGTTTTAGGCTGGAACCACTCACTTGTCTCATCTGTTGTATTTGGCACTATGATAGGCTCTCCCCTAGACTTAGAGGCCTTCGTGAGTCTTTTCTTCATTTGTACTTGTTTCTCTAAAGTTGGTTTGATAGGGGTTGGAGTCGGTAATTCACGCCAACTTGCAGGTTTACCAAGCGGATTTTCTATCAAGGATTGAGTTGTTTCAATCATCTTTCGACACATTTCAACCTCTGTTTTTCTATTTTAGCATATGGATAAGTCATCCGTCTTTGCTCTTGGGTTTGGTTGTTTTTGAGTCTGGCTTAGTAAGCTTTTAAAAGTGCATCTAACTGCTCATTTACCTTTTCTGCCAACACGGATCCTCCTGATCCTGCACTTTTGGTTCTACTATTTCCTTGGGTGCTATGGTTTTCACAGTGTGTGAACTTAGACTAGCTAGATCCTCTAACTGCTCTAATATATCCTTTGTGTGTTTTAACTCCTCGGATAGAGCCGTTTGCTTTCGTTCACTCCTGGCTTTCATACGCACCTTTCTAGCTTTCCAAGTGCTTCTATGATTCTTCACTTCTAAACTTGGGGCATCGGTTTTTGACTGTTCAATTATGGGCTCGTTCGCCATTCTTTGAGATTGGGCTCGTGTCACTACCTGAATAGGTATTATTGTCTCGTTTTCTCACCCTCCACTGGAAGGCACTGCTTCCAGCATGTTCAAGGTAGTTTTTGCTCCTTTGCTTGGGTTCTGAGGACAATCAGGAATTAAATGAGTAATTCCACACTTGGTGCAATATGCGTTGACTCTAATGATTTCATCATGAGGACGGTCTCTTAGGGTTCTTAGGGCAATCAGGAATTAAATGAGTAATTTCACACTCGGTGCAATATGCGTTGACTCTAATGATTTCTTTCTTGGGTTCTTAGGGGAAACGGGAATTAAATGAGTAATTCCACACTCGGTGCAATAGGCGTTGACGCTAATGATTTCAGCATGAGGAAAGTCTCTTGGCCAATGGTCTCCACCACACTTGTAGCAGGGTCCACACTCGCTGCAATATGCATTGACTCTAATGATTTCTTTCTTGGGTACTCTAATTAGGTACTCTTTCCCACTTTTCAAGGCTGTAACCATACCCCATAACTTTCTCTTTATCTATGGATAGTTTCTTTGGCGAGCACGTAGTACCTTTGCTCCAAATCTTACCACATACCTGTGTCGTTCTTTGTCATCTTGCCCTATTGCCCATCCAATCCCTATAGGACTAGTGTCTATTGTCACAATTACTGGCCTTTGATACTCATATTCTACCTTTCTCAAAGTTGTTGGTAACTGGAGCAACTCCTTTAGCTTTTTCATGGATTTTACATGTGCTTCTGTCCATTTAAACTTTTGATTCTTTCTAATCAGCTGATAAAGAGGATCAACTACATGTGCATAATGTAGAATCCAAAAAACATAGAAGACACATGCTCCCAGAAACCTTCTAACCTCAGTGATGCTAGTGCACGTTTCTTTCATTCTTTGGATGGCATCTACCTTTGTTGGACAAGGTTTCCTACCATATGGCCCGCACATGTGCCCCACAATGAGCACTTCATTGACACCAAACATAGACTTTTTCCCTGACAATGTAAGATTCACCTCTTCCAACCTAAACAAAATTTCATCACAATCATCTATGTGATCTTCCACAAACCTGTGACATCCCTTGAGATCCAAAGCTTCATCTTTGTCACTTTCTTCACATCCTTTGATAGGAAAATCATCAATGAAAGGCATTGTGATTTGAGGAATAAAGTCACGTAAGATCTTATTCATCCAATTCATCATATGTGCAACCGAGTTGGTTGCTCCCTGTGGCAAGGTACACATCCTAACCAAACCCAAAGGTGTCCTCATGGTTGTCAAGTTTGTGCTTTCGATTGCAAGCTGAAATTGATCATACCCTGAGTAGAGATTCCCCATTGAGTAGATTGCCCTCCCTGCAAACGCCTCTGCAAACTCATCCACAATTGGACCTATACCTACATTTCTAATTGTCACCTTGTTTACTGGTTGCATATCTTGGATGAAGCGTAGAGAACCATTCTTCTTTGGAACTGTGAACCACCTGTTTGAGTATGGATCACAATAAGGCTCCAAGATTCCCATTTCGATTTTCTCATTCAGTAGCCCTACTAACTTTGGCAAATGAGCCTTTGGAACCGGAATAGGCCGCAGATTCCAAGGCACATGAGGTATTGTGAAAATTACCATAGGAGCTACAATAGAAGGATCAACACATCCTATATCATGTGGCTCAAATGCAAAAGCCTTACCATGCTTTGAAATCATTTCTTTGAAGCACTTTGTATCTTCCTGTGTTAGGAACTCCTCGTAACCAATTTGCAACTCTTGAAAAAACTCCTTTGTGAAGGTATTCCCGATATTTTTAGGATTCCTTAAACTTGGTTTCAAAGAAGCCTGCTCAATATTTTCCCTATTGTTGGGTGGTAAGGGTGAATCTACTGGTTTCACCTTCTTTGCTACACTCTTGTATTTGGTTTCAACATGGACTTCTGGTCCAACTATTTGGCTTTCTTTAAAGGCTTCTATTACTTGATACATTTCCATAGAGCAAACTTCCACAACTTCATTTTCAAGATGCAAACTAGACCCCATTATAGCATCAAGCTCACCCATAGTATCTACAAACGAAACTTGTTCACACAAACCCAGAACATTTTCAGTAGGCTTTAGCAACCCACTCTTTTTCATGCCTATTTGTACATTATGCACATATTGCCTCTCACATCTCTTCAAATCTTCAAGTGTTGTAAAACATACTGATCCATTCCTTGTTACCAAGGAGCCCGTTGAAAAAAATTCACCTATTTGTGGATCAGGCGAGACCCTTTTTCTTTCTGTACCACTCAGTCCCGCTTTACAATGGTACTTGGCCAAAACCCATCATTTCTCTATGATCATGAAACTCTTTGCTTACCTTTAGTAGAGGATGTTCTCTGAGGTTGTCATGATTTCTTTCATGGTTTACACAAACTGTGAGAAATTGGATAGCTCGTTTACCATCTTTGCTGCGTATCCTAGCATATGCTGAACCATCATTCATTACCTTTGTTTCCATTCGAACTCCCACAATGTAGGGCTGTCCAAGGATGAAATGATATGAAGATGTATCGTGTACAAAGAAGTTTTGGTCAATCTTTACATCACCTATTGTCACCTTCACACCTGGACATGCTGCATACAATTCACCGGATGAATTGTTTGCCACTTTCACCATCCAACCATGATCTGTGTCCATCGGCCATTTGCACTTGTTGTAGAGACTCTTTGACATTATGTTTATTTCTGAACCATGGTCAATCAAGGCAAAAAATGACTCTTCAAGATCACCTACCTTGACCAAAGTTTCTATAGTAGCCCTTGCCTAGTGACTTCGTGAATAGTAGCTCCTAGGAATATCTTCAACTTCTTCATCATCATTTGAGAAATGCACTTGCTTCACTTCCCACTAGGTTGGTAGCATCCCACCATAGTTCCATCATCCTCCTCCTTATTTTGTAGCTGCATCCCTTGTGTCTTCGAGGTTTCCCCTTCAACCTGTGGACGAGAAACTTGAGCAAGGGTTTGCCTCTTCATCTTGATGATTTCAATGATCTCCTCATGGAATTCACGCTTTGCAATGCCAAGAACTTCTCCCAGATTAAACTCAATCTTGCTATTCAAGATCCTTTCCTCCAAGATTTTTTTTAAATTAGTAGCAACCTCAATATCAGATTGTAGTTTATAAGTTGGGCCTTTTGTCTTACCTTTTGTTGACTCTTTCTTCTTTCTTGTTGTAGACTCTTCCATGAGTACTTCAGGTGGAGATGCTCCTTATGTCAAGGGTGTTTGAGAAGGCTTTGAGTTGCTTCTTCCCCCCGTTCTAGAAGCTTCTTTTGATGGTCCTTCATCAGCATTCTCATGTCTGTGCTTCTCTTCTACAATTGCCTCATTTTGTTGGCATTTTGTAATGTAGGCATGCACTGACAATGAGTCCACTGGATGATTCCATCCTGTTTCTAGACGTATGCAATCACCTCCTTCATGTAGAATATCTTTTGTAAGCTTTCCCTTTTTAGCTAATTGCATGACATTTGGCCAAATTTGACCATGATAGTCAATCACCTCTTCATCACAAAAATGCTCAATTTTTACTCCATAAGTAGCTGCCTCAATTGAAGAGCTGACACGGTTAGCTGCCATATCTTCAACTAAGGTTTGCATTCCCCCCTTCCCAAAGTTAGTTCTCAAGGGTAGACCTGTCTCTCTTAAGTGGATTTTACCATCCTTAAAAAAGACAACATCTTTTGACAAAGCATCACTAAAATCATCACAATCCCTTCTTACATGGTCTATACTATCACACCAAATACATCTATTAACAAACCCTTCTTTGGGCTGTTTTCTTTGTCTAGGAAGTGGCCCTGATGGTTGGCCTTTTTCTTCAAGCTTTGCAAGCTTCACCTTCAAGTCACGCATTCCCTTCACAAGCTCATCTAGCATGGACTCATCAAACTTAGGAGCGATAAAAGTAGGCTTTGCCATTTTGTCAAAATTTGAGGTTGAAGGACTTGTAGTGTTTACTACCATCTTGTCCCTTCTTCTTTGTCGTTTGGGAAGCAACGAGACAACACCTTCAACTTCATTCCAGTCGGTCTTTAGTCCTTGCTCAACATCTTTATCTTCAAGAAGAAGCTCCAAATTTTCTTGAAACTCTTTACCTGCAGCTTGTAAGAAAAGATCTGTCTTCTCTGCATCTAGTGTGGCCCTTTCTGTCCTTGTGAGTTGTGCATAGCGCCGCTCAAATTCCCTAAGTAGCTTTGTTATTGATAGTCCTTGATTTGGCTTGACTACCCATTCTAAGAATGTCCTTTTGGTTACTCTCTCAGAGTCCTCCATGAAATATTCCTCCTTTAAAGCTACTTTGACCTCTTCCCAAATTCTCCCATGCCCATCTTTAATTGCCCTAATATGCTCCCTAATTTCTGGAGCAACAACTAGCTCAGAGCTTTGAATCATCTCACCGTCTGACACGCGATGTAGCTCCATCTCCTTCACATACTCGCGTAAGTACTTGGTTACATCTTTGCCATTGAATTGATCCATTCTGTTGACGACCGCTTGTATGGCCTTTGTTACTGAAATCTCCCTTCTTTCAGTGGCATGTTGTTGTTGCATGAACATTGCAAATGCTTGAAACATTTGCATTGTTGTTGGGTCAAAATGCATACCGTGTGGCTAAACATGATCACCCATGGTTATCCACAAACTCTCACCCTGGCAGTTTCGTGTCGGGTTCACCAAAAATATGTCAAGAAGTAGACGGTCTTGCCAAGAAGGCACCGGGCCTCTTGCTGTGAGATTTTGTGAGGAAGATCAAGGGTTGTGAGAAAGAGCTAAGATGTAGATAACATAGCTTCTAGAGCTAAAGAAGAAATGTAGCCAAAGAAGCTGCTCACTTTTCCTTACAAACACACACGTGATGGAGAGATCTCATGAAAGATAGTCAGAACAAAACAAAAATGAAAACATCGAGATTACGATCATATCGTATCATGGGTAGGATAAAAGGGTTAATGGATGAGTTAATGATATTTAATCTTTGTTGTCCAAATAAGCTGCGGATTTCTCTTTGGAACTGTAGCTTTGTGCTTACTATAATGTATATGTTTTGTCTAGCGATTGGGATTAGTGATGAGTACAAATCCTCTTGCTTTATAATAATATAACCACATTCACATCAAAAGAGAAGTCATAGTCAATAATAGGTAGTATGATGGGGTCTGGGGAGAGAAGTATTTCGTTGAGCCTTTCGGGACCAAATAGAAACACTATGCATTGCTGAAAGTGAATCTTTTGACTAATCCAAATGTTGACCCTAATAGATTGCAGTGAATGGAATTGAAAGAAATTACCTCTATGATATACTTAGTATGTTCAAAGATGAAGGTGTGAAAGAATTGAAAGGAGAAGAAGAAAAGAGTTTCTCTCCCAAGCCCTATTGTTGCCCTTAGGCAATAAGGATACTGCGGGGAGAGAAGTACATGTAGCAAGGAGATTCTAGAGTTTGTGGAAGAGAATGATAACCTTAAGAGAGAGAGATGCTTGTGGAAGATGAAGATATGGTTACTAACCTTGTGCACATAATTGTTTCCCGCAAGAAGGTTGTACCCATTACATTGACAAGGTTGCTGCTTGAATACCTTCCAATGAAACAATTAGGACACAACAAGAGAGATCGAAGGAGGAGTAATATAGAATTAGAGATAAATCTAAGTGTGGTGGTGGTATTAAAGATAGATAATGAGAGATAGAGATAGAGTTAGAGACAAGTATTGGACTAGATATGCAAATGAAAGTAAAACTAACAACATATATCTTACATGAGAGCAATCGCCACCACCTTAATGGAGAGAGAAGATGAGGCAAGACTTCAGCCTTTATTCAAGAGAAAGTGTGGCACTAAGATGAGTGTGTCACTATGGAATTGAGCTATTCTCACTCACTCATAACTTTTTTCAATGAAGAGAAGGTTGCCATTTTTATAGGTGAGGGAGCCATGTTTTACATAATCACTTGATTAGGCTAAAAAGTTAGCCCAAATCAAATGTTCTTTGGATATTTATTAAAATGGGCAATATTAAGACTCAAAATATCATGAAACTCAGCATTTTTGGTCGTTGAGGCTCCATGTGGGTGCATGATGTATGTGGGCCCCACCTAGGCATCTTCTGTGTGGCTCGAGCAGGGGGTCCCAACTTGTGTGTCTTGTCCTTCAAGGAATCTTTGAGGTATCACATTCACATGCTTATGTATTTTATCCTCAAAATATCTTATTTTATGGAAAAAGACCAATATTACCTCTTTTCACTTGATTCACCTGTTTACCATCTCTTCTTGCAGTGTAGTTGTGAGAGGGTTTTTCACTATTTTCCCTGTAACTTTTGACCTGTAACTCGGATTGACATGCTTCAAAAGGAAACATTGGCCTACTAAAAGATTTTTAATTGGTTTTGGACTTTTCTCCATGACCTTAGGTCGGGATTTTCAAATTGGGATGGTCCAAGAAGCTTTGGATCTTCCTTTTCATAAAGTCTTCTAGTAGGCCCTTCCCTCTTGTATGTATCCAAGAAGGTATGCATTATTGAAGGGTTATATTATTAAATAAATATGAAAAGAAGAAAATAATTTATAGATGGTAGGGTATAGCTGAGATATTAGAAGAAATATACAAATGCTTTTCCCCCAGACAAAAAGAGGAACAATCATTGATACTTCTCTTGCAATACTTTCTAATAGTAATGTACATTTATATTACTTCAAAGGTAATACTAAGGTATGGTAGAAAGCTTTTATTTATTCATATGAGTATTATATGAAGTATACTTATGCGTCAAAAAGTCACAAGATAAATCATTTAATGCCCGTTCCCAATATATACGTGCCACAGCACGACAACGCGTAGGATGTCTCCTGCTCTGTTTTGTCTGGTTTTTGTACTATAGACTCCCCTTGATGTGCTGAGTCCACAACTGTTTTTACTTTTTGATTTGGACACCTATAAGCTGGCCAATGGATCAAAAATCATTTCTAGCAGCCTGATGTTAGTCTGACCAGTCAAACCAACTCCAATTTGGACCAAAATTGACTAGGAGGCTTGTTGCCTCAGGCTATACAACACCCTTCTCTATGCCTATAGTCAGTTTCTGGCTTCAATTTCATGCATTAGACATTCTACGCGTAGCATGTCTTATTGATCAAAATGGCTTTAAATGCAAAACCCAGACTCCTCTTGAGGTGCTGATCACTTTGGTATGCTCAAATCTCAATTTGGAGTCCCAAATCACACAGAACACATCCTACGCATAGGATGTCTGTTTGGCCTATTTGACCCCAGACTTGATCCAGAGCTTCCCCTTGATGTCAGCAATCCAGTGCTATGCTTAGATTTTGGTTTGGATTTCAAAAGACCCCAATTTTAGCTAATCTAGCCCTGTTCAGTCCAAGATGCTAAAGTCTTCTTAGAACCCAAATTTCTTATCCAACTGAGATGAAACCCTTCTCATGCACTCAAAAAGTCATGCAAATCATGCTCATGCAGCCACCCTATGGTTTTGGTCTTAAAATAATACCTTGGCACAATTTGGATAGGATGTCTGGCAATTTCTGTCTATCAGGCCTTATATTGTCAAGATATGGTCAAATTTCCACTTTCCAAGTGAAAATAGGGTAAAACCTACCTTCTGAACACACTTGTCAACTCAAAATTGCAAAATTCCCACTAGATCAGCCTGTAGACATCCTATGCGCAGGATGTCTCCTGGCTTAAAATTTATTTTTTTCTTGACAGAAATGCTCCTGATGCTCTGCAGCTCTCTCAAAAACACTCATAGCCACTGTTGAACTTCACTTCATATTTCAAACACTCTTTTGCATCTTTTACAACCTTGTGATGAACCTAACAGCAAGTATAACATGCATGAAGTGCTCTAGATCATGAATCATGATGTCCTACTTATCCTACTCCTACTCATCATGTGAAATGGTGATATTGGTGTTTTGGTTGCTTCCTGGCCTCTCCGGACTCTCAAGCTCTCATTTCACCGCTTCTACCACTCCAACTCCTACTCTCTACAACCCAACTAATACCTAGAACTATCTAAGTCTACCTATGTCGAAGGATCTAGGCCAGACACTCGCTCCCTAGACTCCTCCTAAGACTTAGAGAGTCCTCCATCCTCTGATCCTATATAAATGTAAAACAAGACTCTGGAAAACTAGAGAATCCCTATACTCAAGAACTAGTCTTGGTCACCTACCTAGGGTTTTCGTCCCTAGCAGCGGTGCCAATGTTGGCGGATACGCCGCGACGCACGTCAGCACAGCGAGAACTCACCTAATCAGAGTTTTCAGCTAAGAACAAAGCTCTATCCGCAGGCGCGTGGAAGCAAGCATAGGGTGTCAATCTACACTTGACCGACTCTCGACTAATTCCTACAGAGGTCTCCACCCAATGTCTAAGCCATAGCCTTCAAGAGTGCATAAGAGGAGATTTCCTACAACGCTTTCAAGAGCCGAATACCCATCAAATGTTCTCGAAATGCCATAGAACTTGAAGGAGACCCTACTAACACCAATAGGTCACTCTCCCTAAGGCTTATGAACCAAAATCCCAACCCTAAACACCTGGTGCAAAATCACGTAGTATGTCTGGTCAAAATTTGCAGGTCGTCCTTTCTAAAATCTAAAGTGCCAAATGAGTAGCTCTACTCAATGCAAACGCGTGGATATGCTGAAATGAAAAAATGGATAATGGATGCTCACCAAACCACCAGATGAAGCTCGTAGGTCGAGCTCGCAAAACCAGACCGTACGCCCCCAATGTAGGTATCGACACGTAGCTCTCGTTCGCGGCAAGACGCTGCACTTCTACACAATCAATTCCGACCATCGATGTGCGTGTAGCATCAAGATGAAAATCTCACTCTCTCTCGTACACAATACTTTTTTTAAATGACAAAGGTTTTCTTCATTAAGGTCAAAAAGTGGAATGAATACCTTACAATCTCAAACCCTAATGTTCCAATTTGACCATCTACTCAATGTAAATGTCAAAAATGGGATACAATCTAAAAGCTTCTGTAAGCCCCACTATTCAGAAAGGTGAAATGTCGTTTTTTCTCAATAAATGAATAATTACAAAAAATAATGTTCCGTCGAGCAATCATTCTCCGTTGGGTGTGTCCAATTGCTAGCACGGAGTAAGCCCAAACCTTTGCAGATGGCTTCTAACTCCTCACAATAAAATACCTTTATAAAAAGATCTGCAAGGCTGTCCTACATTGCCACATAATCCATGTTGATCTCTCCTACTGAGAGTCTCTCCTTGACCTAGTGGTAATGCACCTCAATGTGCTTTGTGCGAGCATGAAAAAATTGGGTTCCTCGCAATCACCAATGTAGTCTGACTGTCAGTGTAGATGGTGTTGGTAGTGTCATGTCCAATGCCAAAATCAGTCGAGCCATCCACACACAACCGTAGTTATGAAGATTGCTTGGTACTTAGCCTCACAAGTATAATTTACCACAATAGGCTACTTCTTACTCAACCATGAGTACATGAACTGCCAAGCATGAAATAGAAACATCTTGTTGACACTTGTGTGTCAAAACAACCAACCCAATCTGAGTTCAAAAAAGCATGTAATTGTGGCGGCAGTGATCCTCCCTTGGGATAAAATAAGACAAGATGTAAAGTGCCACTCAAGTAGCCCTACCAATTCTCAGACCTTGGGCTATGCATGAATTTGCTGATCTATGAGGCTACAAAGTAAATATCCAACCTCATGTTGCATATATAATTAAGGCAACAAATACAAGTTTGGTAAAGAGTAACATTGGGAGAACCATTAGCATGATGAAGACTCAATTTCAACTTCCATGGGAGTAGCGATAGGTTTACAATCCTCAAGTCCAAACTTACATAGAACTGCCTATATGTAGCTTGTCTGATATAAGGAAATACCACCATCACAATGCTTAAATTGTATGCCCAAGTAATGATGCAACAACCCCAAATCTTTCATCTTGAAATTATCAATATGTCTCTCATTTGGTGTAGTGATCAGAAAATCATCCACATAAAGAACAACAATGATAAGTAAATCACGCTAACATTTTACATACAATGTGCTTTTTGATGGACTGTTACGAAAGCCTTGTTGAACGCTTTTTGATGGACTATTACGAAAGCCTTGTTGTAATAGGACTATTCTTTGAAGTTCTTAAAGTCGAAAATAATGTAGCAGGACGTATCTTTCGTTAGCACAATTTGAAAGATTGTTGAATAGTCTATTAAATAGAGCTTATACGAATGAGTTGAGATATTAAGAGAGAACATATATTCTTTTTTTAAAATAATACACTAAAGACGGATTTGATAAAGATTAATGAATAACAGATAGTCTGTCTATGAAATGTAAAATAGAGGTTTTATGAGTTGCAACCTAAAAATTGCGTTTTTAGTCAAACAGAGATGTTTTTCGCAATTCTATCCACGCTGCCTTGTAGACCAGACCTATTCCCGTCGTTTTGAGTACCTGGATCGCTCTGTTCTGAGTTTGTTTGTAAAAGTTATGATGAAAACAAACAGAAGGCAACAGCAGTGTAGTGTACACAGGGACAGACATACATACAACATCATACAGTTCTCCCTGCTATCAACCAAGAAGTGGATTGTTTCTTCATGGTAGAGTATGAAAATTGAAATTATGAAGGTATATAATTATGTTTTTTTACTTTGATTATCATATTGAATTGGTTGCACGAGTATGTTCTTTTGGCTATTTTGTAGGCGATGCAGAAATCAATGTGTGAAACAGGATCTGTGCAAAGTGTCATGATAGAAATCTAACCTTTACGAATCGCTTAGCGATCACGTTCTTATATTATTCTCGCAGGTATACTTGGTACGAAAATCGTGCAGGCTTTTCGAGGAAAAGAAGGATAAAAGCACGACGGGTGGTGCGTTTGGGGATCATTCACCGATCTCTTCTTCTGCGAGTGCGAGTGCGAGTGAGAGTGAGAGTGAGAGTGAGAGTGCGAGTGCGAGTGCGAGTGAGACGCTGCATGCAAGCGAACTGAAGCTCGGGGGTGGTCAGGAGGTTCGAGCTCCGTACAACGGAGTGCGCCCATATATTTTTCTCCTCTGTTGTATCAAAACTCTACAAAGATTCATCAATACAAAGATCTCTTTCTCTATCTTTTGCTATCGATCTCTATTATTCGGTTCCCGTGACACTTGTTGAACCATTCAAGGAAGCAGTAATAATGTCTGATTGATGTACAGACTAACCAAAATGAGGTATCAATGCACGTAGAAAACACACAATAGTCATACAACAAGTGGGAGAAAAGTCTCTTCATAATCTATGCCTTTTTGACATGCATAACCCTTTGCAACAAGTCCAGACTTATTGTGATCAATCTCACAATGAGGCTAGCATTTCAATCCATAAACCCACTTTGTCGCAATGGCCTTTTTTCCAAGAGGCAAATCACATAAAGTCCATGTGTCATTTTTTTCTAAGTGCATCATATTCTGATTGCATGGTAGCCATCCAATTTTTTGCATTTTGTACTTCATTAAAAGACAAAGGTTCCTCAACATCACATAAGCTAAACTCAGCCAAATCATAACAATCTAATGCATAAGATGCATGGCTAGAACTTGAACAAGTACGGCTAGACAAAGGTGCATCCAATTTACTATCACACAAAGTATGCACCAGCCAATTTGGCATAACTCTAGCCTGCTCATTCTCAACCCTTTCCTCATCAAGTACATCATATAAGTCTGCATCAGTAATAGGCTGATCTGTAACATTTCCACAAACCCCCATAGGCTGTACATTTGCCTCATTGGAATTGCATTAGAACTTCCACCACTGAAAAGAGGCAACAAAGTTTCATAAATGTCCTGTGAGCTTACATTATTGTCTCTAGGTCATGACCGCAAGGGCTTAACGGAATCTTCCACAAAGAGAACATCTCATGAGACCAATATACACTTTGTTTATAGATGATACAACCTATAACCTTTTCTTTTAGCACTATTACAAAAAAAAAAATCATTTGCCAACCTTATCATCTAATATTTTGTGTTGTTTTTGTGGAACCAAAGCATAAGCCAAACAACCAAAAATGCATATGTGCTCAATAAAAGACTTTCTATCATGTGATGATTCATAAGGAGTCGTAGACTGTAAAGCTTTTGTAGGACACATGTTAAGTACATACGTGGATTAAATAATAGCATAAAGCCAAAACGAATGTGGTAAAGCTTCCCTTTTGACCATACAATGTGCCATTTCTATAAGATACCTGTTTTTCCTCTCAGTAAAACCATTTTGCTGAGGTTTATACACTGGACTGTACATTCCTATTTTATCTCATGACAAGCCAGAAATGCATTCAATTCAAGAGGAATATACTCCTCCCCTCTATGGGAATGGAAGGTGCCCGGAGTACATTTTGAGACATTTTTGGCCATAGCTAAAAATCTCTTAAAGGACAAAAACACTTTGGACTTCACCTTAAGTGGATACACTCGTGCATCCATGGAGTAATCATGAATGAAAGTCACAAAGTAAAGGCAATAGCCCAAGGAAGGAGTTTGCATGTACCCACAAACATCACTATGCACAAGCTGCAACTTGCATGAAGCCCTAACCAAACCATCCTTTAGAAAATTTTAATGTTGTAATTTACCCAAAATACAACCTTCACAACCATGTTTGACAAGTGATTTAAGAGGCGAAAAAGAAGAAATCATATTATATTTTTGCAAACGTAAAACTGGTAAAATTCAGATGCCCAAAGTGTGCATGCCATAGTTTTGCATCCAAAATAGCCTTAGAATCTACCACTGCATTTGTAAAATTCTACCCCTACTTTTCATACAAAGTGAGCTTATACATCCCACGACTAAAATGCTTGATGCAACAATCTCATCACCAAAACTGAGATCATGAACTCTACATTTGTCATCCACAAAATTCACAACAAGGCCAATTCTAGCAAGTGCAGATATACACAAAAGGTTCTGCTTGATCCCAAGTACATATAGACAAAAGTTTTTGCTTGATCCGAGGTACATATAATGCATCAACTAGCATTCATAGAAAATAAGCACAATCTTTCCAAGTCCCTTGACTGGATAAGAGGCATTGTTGACACAAGTGACACAATTCCCATGAGGGACATCCTTGAGAGAGGTAAATAAGCACAATGAGGGTAATGTGCTTTGTAGCACTACTGTCAAATTACCACACATGAGCATATAGAACAACTAACATACATGCCTCATATGCACTATACATTAAAATCCCATTTTGCATCAACATCAACATCACAATATCCTTTCACATAAAACTCAACATGAGCTACATTTGTAGTGGAACCAATCTTTTTCTTCTTAGCCTTTGTTTCCTTTAGCTTAGGACATTTCTTGATCAAGTGATCATTAGCTTTAAAATAATGGAAACACGTCTTCTTTTTTCCCTTTTCACCGGAATTCCCATACAAATTGCTACCAACAAAAGCATTAGGAACAAAAGATTAACAACCTGTAGAAGAACCAAGAGAAGTGGCTACATTGTTGTTAGATCTTTTTCTTTGAGCACCAATAAAGGCATGTTCCACTGCATGTTTTTTAGCCCTTTGATTTTCTGGAAAGTGACTCTTGCAACACCAATGTGCATAATGCATCCAACTTGACAACTTCTGGATTTCCTTGGGGCATAAGTCTCCAAGTAGTAACAAAATTCTGGTACGAATCTGGCAAAGCATCAAGAATAGTTTGCACAAGAAAAATGTCATAAATGACTTTTCTTGCATAATTAAGTTTTTACAGACACTACAAACAATGCATGAGCATGCGCATCTCTTACATCCCAACGAGCCTGCTCAGACATAGGCAAAACATTTTTAACATCAGCAATACTATTAGCAAAACAGCCTGCGGCATTCTCAACATTGCCTCTATCTAGAAAACCAAGATTTACATCAATGCCCTATACAATGTTCCAAAAGCCTTTGACACAAGGACATGTTGTGTCATGTAAGCCCACATAGGATAATTGTCCCCATCCAATCTTTCCTATAAACAACAAACATCTTGAGCAAATCTATGTTGTTGTCAGGTATGGTGATTGCCTGCACTTGATGTAAAAATTACTTGAAAAGAGGAGAAACAAAGTAGAAGCAACATGTGCTATATAGCACGAGCCGTAGGAGAATGTAAGGGACTTGTTATGCAAAAAACAACACTAACATTTTTTTTGCACAAAATGAAGAATTAGTCTAGAGCCCCATCTATATCACTTACATCACATCATTTGATGAATACATCAGGACGAAAGAGAATTTTAATCTGAGGTATGAATTCATGTAAGACAATGTTCATACCATTCATCAAATGTGCAACTCAACCAGTTGGTCCTTGAGGTAAGGTGCACATCCTTACCAAATCCAAAGGTGCCATCATGGTAGCCAGGTTTGTGCTTTTCATAGCTAGTTGGAACTGATCATATCATGGGTAGAAATCTCCCATAGAATATATTGTCTTCCTACAAATGCCTATGCAACCTTATCTAAAATTGGCCCTATACCCAACATTTATGTATACTACCTTATTGGCGGGTTTCATATCATGGATTAACAAGCGAGAAGAAAAGCGTGTCGCCCTCAAAGACAACTTTTCTTTAACCCGCAAAGCCAAATCTCCTAAGCCTCATTAAAAGCCTTAAGCAATCTTAAATCTCTCGATTCCCTCAAGCTTCAGACCATAAGCCATCCTTAACCTCTGTTAACCTTCATAAGCGAAAGCTCTTAAGCTATCAAGAGCAAAATTAATCCTCATCTCTCAGAGCCATAAGCCAAGCTCTCTAAATCGAGCCTAACCTCAAACCATTAACGGAGCCTAACCTAAGCCGAGATTCTAATCCATCATTAGCCATTTGAATCGGGAAGCAGAAGCCAAATCTGACGTCCATTGGAAAGAAAAACTCTTGAGCCTTACCGAGAAGAATCAGAAGGTGATATAAAGCAGGTCATTGATAATTTTCTTGTTAGCACCTGGATTAATGTTAACCCTCATGGCACACGGACACCCATCACCTACGATGGACGCGTATTATGTATGATTTAGAGTCAGGTACCGGGCTTGTCGGACCAATAGGGAAAGGTAGAGTGATCGTCGATGAGAGGCGCACTTTAACTTGGACATTCAAGGGGTTAGTTGGTTAAGCATGGGCGCCCAAGTGTGAATGGGGTGAGCTCCTATAAAAGCCAACTAAACCTAATTTTTACTCATTCTCTCATTTGTGCAATTGAAGAGTGCTCTTGCTCCATCTCCATCTTCTTCTTCTTCACCTCCTTGTGTGTGTGTGTGAGAGAGAGAGAGAGAGGGAGAGTGTGTGTGCGATCGAGCATTACGAAGGTACGACGGCGGCGAAGCAGTTGAGCGCGGCACGACTGCAGCTTCTTCTTCATCGCGGCGAGGAATCCACCACGAAGGCGAGCGTAGAGCGGTGAGTGACACACCCTTTGTTTTCTTGAGCTTGCTAGTTTAGGCTTGTGGTGTGCTTGGAGCCGTTTGTGGCTCGCATACGGTGTATTGGCAAGTCCCTTGCTTCGACAGTGCGGCAAGGAGCGCACATTTTTGGCGCCGCTGCCGGGGATATGCCCTACACTAAGCTCGGTTAGCACTTTACGCTTCCTTGTGGTGCAATTTCTATCATAGGAAAGGCGGGAAGGGGTGTGTGGAGATTTCTGTTTTTTGCGTTTTCTACAATTGCTGTCAAATTTCAATTTCTGCTATTGTCTGTGTTTTTTCAATTTCTGCAATTTCTGCATTTTCAAGTTCGGCGTTTTCAATTTCTGCAATTTTTTACAATTTCTGCGTTTTTGCTGCATTTTCTGCAATTTCTGCGTTTTTTCTGCATTTTCTGCAATTTCTGCAATTTCTGCGTTTTTTTCAATTTCTGTATTTTCTGCATCAACAAAAAAAAAAACAAGAATTTTTTTTTTTTGAGAAAAAAAAATAAAATAAATTTTGGAAAAAAATAAAATAAAATTTAAAAGGAAAAAATTCGGAAATTAAAAACGCGAGTGAGCGGGCGACGAGATTTTTGAAAATAAAAAACGTGACTCTTAAAACGGACGGGTTGGTTTGTATAAAAGATAGATCGGGATCGGGACGGGCGGCGAGATTTTTCGAAAATAAAAAACGTGACTCTTAAAACGGACGGGTTGGTTTGTATAAAAGATAGATCGGGATCGGGATCATTTTCCCAAGCCCAAGCCCAAGACCAAGCCCAAGCCCAGGCCTCAGTCCTATGATATATACTAGACTCACTCTTATATATATACCCTACTCCCTCAAGAGAGAATGAGAGCATGTGGGACAAGTCCTCCACTCTCCTCCTTTCTCTTCCCACTTGCACCCTTAGACTTTCTAGTTTGGGCCTAGTTCCCTACTGGAAATTGACAGTTTTAGGGATTCCGAGGGCATAGAGTGACCAAACGGAGGGCTGTAAAGCACGGCACGACCCTCTGACCGATACGCTCGTTTTGAGCTATCACACGGCCCATTCCACGACACGCTCTAAAAAATCTAGCAAAAAAACAAACAAAAAACACGCTAAAAACTAGTCACAAGGCCTCCTAGAGCAGCTTTTTGACACCTAAGGGTATCAAAAGCACATGCACTTACGCTCTGGGCGGGTGCTAGAACACGAGCATATTGAGGGTGCCTCTATTCATACGGACACCCATTACCCATCCACGATAAGCTCTAGACCCTCAGCGGGGACACAAGGTAGCACCACCCAAGACCCTAAAATAGCCGCTAGTGATTCCTCCTCCGACTCAGAAATCATGGAAGCATACCCTACCCAAAACACTGAGAGAGAAGGCCATGCACCTCCCGAAGCTCCACAGCCTAGTACTAGTATGTTTAGCCGTTTCATGGAAACATTAGGTAGAGCTACTCGCTCGGAACCTGATGCAGATGAAGCACGCGAAGGGGGTGGGGAAGTGGAATCTCCTTTCACATCGCACGTGGACCCCACACCCCCAAAGAGTGTCCATGTGGATATCCTACCAACTTCTTACCAAGAAGGCCCTGTTGAGTTGCCTCCTTCAGAAGTTCCCTCTAAAGTACCGTTGGTGACAAGTAAAACCATGGGGAGCAACATTGCTTCTACCTCACAAGAAACCGTTAACACGTCGACTCTAGAAGGATTGTTCATTAATGATCATTGGACATACGACCTCCACACTGAGGTGTTGACGGATCTACACTCTGGCCACGCCTACCATGTAGGATGGATAGAGATTGTACAATCCACCTCTAGTGCCACGAGCATCGAAGATCAACAGAAAATGATCTGTAATGTTATCCATGGCATTATTCAATCAGAAAGGCAAAACCGAGGGGTAAATATACTCTCAGCTGGCCCCATGAGATTTTTGGATACGAGCAAGGCTCAACAGCCTACTCTATCACAAATGGAGACTCCTCTAATGAGCCCCATGGACCCATCTTACGTCATTTCACCTGGGGTCTCTATGCAATCTGAGCCTCCGAGCGAAAACTTTAGCTTCCCTAACTTGGCTCAACCCTCTATCAAGGAAAACACAGTGCTCACTCCAGGGATAAGCCTGACAGAGAATGTACCGATGACATCTACGGTTAGCGCAGTGCCACTACCTAGTGTCGTAGTACCTAATATGGGGCCTCGACCATATGTGCCTCTAGCCCCTTATGCACACATGGCCCCCACACCTCCAATTGTACCACTTGCTTATGCTCCTCGAGTGCCGCTCCCTATCTCTTATCCGAGTGGACCTATGCCCAGTTATGTTCTATATCCTCCATCATCCACACATATGCCAAGACCGGTACCCGTTCCTCTCCCACATATGATTCCAAGAGTACCTCCACCGGCCCTGCCTCCTCACATAGGTGACTTGGCAGCGTTTGCTCAAACCATAGGTCGATCTATCGCGGAAAATATGCGTCATGCATCTGATAGAGAGCCTAGAAGTAAGGCAGTGCAAATTGCCAAACTCACGCAAAAATTCAATGGGGACGAAGATGCTAGGAAACACATTGAAGTGTTTGAACAAGTATGTGATTCCTTAGGGGAACGCAACGAACTACATAAGTGCAATGCCTTAAGCTTGACATTAAGTGGGAAGGCTGGAGATTGGTATAGGACCCTAAGGGTGGACGAGAAAACAATCTACCCTACCCTTCGAAGGTTGTTTCTAAAGGAGTACATACGAGAAGGTGTGCTTTGGGGTGTAGCATCTCAGCTACAGAAGGCCGAACGTAAGGAAGGAGAGTCAGTAAGGGATTTCATTAGTCGTCTAAAGCACTTAAACTCTCGTTGCCCTGTAAATGAGCGCTTCAACAATAACCAACTACTTGATCGATTCATTCGAGGGTTGAGGAATGAAGGAATCTATAATGGACTAGTGATTAGAGGTATCACAACCTGGGAAGATGTCACTGCCAATGCAATCCAACTAGAGGACAACTTGATGATAGCAGGCATGAGGGTGTCTACTGACACGAGATCCACTAGCTCACAAGCCATTGAGTATGAACCCATGACTGCAAAGCCCATTGCCAATGAGCCAAAGGTATTTGAGACATTCTTGACAGACCTCACCAAGGCAATCCAAGAGTCTCTTAAGGATAATCGACCCCCTCAAAATAGTCACATGTATCCAAGAAGGGAGCAACAATGGTGTTCCATTTGCTTAGGTCCACATAGCACTAGTGAGTGCCCTACGTTTAGAGTAAAATTTAATGGAACTTGCAACGCATGTGGTAGGTATGGTCACCAAGCTAAGGATTGTTTAATGATCAAACGTATGATGGCAAATAGACCACCTGTAGCCTGGACGGATGCGCCTCGAGCTCCTGTATTGATGCCTACTCCACCTGTTGAGCAACTACCGCAACACATGGTCCCTAGATCTCAAAATGTTGTACAAGCTACACCGTTACCACCTCCTGTGCTAGGACCGCAGCCCCTGCATCCAAGAGTCGCCCCTATGAACCAAGTAGGTTGCGAGCCATCAAATGCTTATGCAGATGGCTGTGAGGAGGAAATAGACACTAGTATTGCCTACGGACTTGATACATTGGAAGAATGTCCTATATACTACATGGAAGATTGTTGGGGACAAGTCAAGCCGGTTTATCAAGCTGCTGCTCTCGCACCCAGAGGTCAAAATATCAACACCCAGGCTAGGAGGCCACCTCTTCAATGCTACGAGTGTGGTGGACCACATCGAGTAGCGGAGTGCCCTATTAGGCTGCAAAAGAATGCTACACAGATGCAAGTGAATCAAGGGAGCACGTCTGCAATGCCAATACTCACATGTAATCGTTGTGGCATAGATCACTTGATTGCCCAATGCCCCTATAACCCAAATGCGCCTAAAATCACACCCCTGAATTTGGTCGAAATTGCTAGTGTGACATTGCCAATACCACCCGTTGCACCCGCTTATGCGATTACACGGTCCATGCTTCAAGGGCCAAGCCATATCCTCGAAGAGAGAGATACCGCGTCAGTTATCCAAGCAAAGAAAAAGAAGACACGAAGGAAGAAGTCGCAGAATACGGAAAATTCAAAGCCAAGTTCCAAAACAAACATAGGAACAGGAGATGACCCCGTGTATATGAATGACCTCGAGGATGATTCAGATTCAGTCGAGACAATGGAGACTAGAACCAATACCACAAAGGGAAAGACCGACAAAGAAAACCGTAACATGGAACCAAATGAAAACCGAATAAGAGAAAACCATAAAGAGCCTCTGAAAACACCACAAGTGTTTCCAAATCCAATCCAAGACCCCCAAGAAAAACCACAGGGGCAAAAAGGAAAGAATCGTAAAAAGAAGATTGGGACGTACCCAAACCCTGTAGACGAGATTAAGCAGGTGAAACATCTAAGAGGTTTAGTGGAGGAGACTCAAAGGAAACTAGAACCAGAACCCATGCATGTAAAAATTCATGACACAGTGTTTCCCACGCAAGTTCATCCACCCCACATGAACCATAGACCGTTAGCCATATCTAGTATCATCCAAGAAGGGAGTGAGGACAGGACATCAGAAAGTGAGCATACACCCTTCTTGTTGGAAAGGATGTTTAACGAAGGAATACCTGATCCCATTGAGGAATATGAGATTCCATCCTCACCAGTTCCTAGTCAAGGACCTACACCCTGCAAAACACCAATGAATGTTGCCAAACTAGTGGACTTCATGTCTTCTGAGGTCCGAACCACGATCATAGCAAAGCTGTATGGAGATCCTGAGTTATTCCTTGCACTTCGAGCATTCCTTAACGGAGAGCTACAAACGGGATTACCGCAGTTTGCGCAACCAAATAGGCCTGACTCGATTATGATTGATGAGGAAAATCATGTGCAATCACTTGACTTAGATGGACACGAGTCTGTGATCGAGGTACCCATTAACGAATTAGGGCAGTATTTTGAAGGCGACGAGTCTAATGCGACCCTACCCATCACTACCAAGGGATTAACTATAAAGGGAATTCTTGATGGTGGTGCGGGAGTTAGCATCGTTACAAAAGATTGTTGGGAATCCATGGGAAAACCCCGCCTCAGTGTTACTAACATTGTGGTAAAGATGGCAAATGGTACCATAGCCAAACCTATGGGGATGCTCAAGGATCTTAAGATCAAAGTTCTAGGACACAAGGTACGACATACATTCATTGTAATGGATTTCTCTAAACACCTTATGTCATATGAAATGATTTTAGGACGACCATTCATGAGGGAAGCACAAATGGTTCACGATTGGTCTAAAAATCATGTCTATTTGCAATTCCAAGACTCTGTCCTTAGAGTGGATTTGGTGACTGGTAAGGTACACCCCTTAGGGAGTAAAACCATTATTGATCATCGCTCTGACACCACAGTTCACTCGGCCCCACTACAATATTGTTACACTTGTAAGAAGGATACAGACATTGGCCAAGATTCTCCTTACATGGATGTGTTACCGGGTATGACGGAATCAGACAATGTGGATTGGGTCCACCTAGCATCAACCATAGACACTTGGGGAAATAGGGGGACGACCTGGGTAACACCTGAGGGGGATGAAATGCCTATACCCTTAAATATGCTACAAGCAATGCATATCGCTTTCGACAAGACTCATCCTAATGTCACGAAAAAAACATACAAGTGGGTCCCTAAAGCTTCTTTAGTGACCATAGCTAGTGCTAAAATACAGAAGCCTTGTAAGAAACGTACCACTCGCTCCAAGAAAAGTAAGAAAATGTTGCGATGGATCCCTAAACGACTATTGGAAGCCCAAGGATACTATCAAGGAAATGATCAAATCTGGGTGCCAAAACGTAGATTGTGCTCTTACCTAACACCTGACCCAAGTGAGCCCAATCCCGTAGCTCCAAAATGAATCAATGATCGTGGAAAGAAAAAAATCACAGAATGCTACACACCCGCTCCCGAGCTAGTTTGGGTACCAAAGAAAGAACGATTTGTTCCACCTAGCTCAGGAAGGGGGGAGTCCCATGAAGATTCTAGCTCATCATGTCATACATCCATAGAGGTAAAAGCTTCTACACCGCCTCCATCTATAGTAGTGGACCTCCATGAAGCTACAAAAGAATCCACACCTCCCAGTGTTCAAGAATCACCTAATGAACCACTTCAAGTTCGATCCTGGGAGAGTACCTTACCACCGTTGCAACTTGACAAGGCACCTAGGGTAATAACAAACTACTGGCAAAAATCCTCACCTATTACCAACTGGAACAATTGGTTTCAAAGGGTGACAAGCTCATTTCAAACGGTATGATCTACCCAAGGAAGGGGGGAGTGTTTGCTGACAGTCATCATTCATTTGTTTCCCTCTCAACCTTTTTCCCTGACCTCTCAATTCTAATCTTAGGGAATGTACATATAAAGCTTTATACTCAAAAAAAAAAAAAAAAGAGCAAGAGCAATTAGCAAACGAGTATGCACAATAAAAGTCAAAACATTGACTCAGACCTACACCTGTCACATTTGGTACAGTGAAGCAGAAACCTATGCCATAAAAAACCTTTGATCCTCATCACTTGAGTGATGGAGGGTAGGTATGATTAGTACGATAGGAGTGTTTCTGTTTTAGAGTTGAGTGATTAGCAAAGTTCTCTTTTCCCACTGATGTGCCTCCTAGAGGTATTGTTTGTGTTTCATAGTGTGTACAGGAGCGTGTTGCTATTGATAGGATTTGGACCTTCATGGAACCTTTCTCTCGTTCACACTTCAAATCAAGCGCGACCATCAACACAAACAGGTGTTTCTTGTCCATTAGCATTGCCCTTATCTTTTTTGCATCCATGTTTGTCTGCTTTGATTGTGATTGGTAGCGTACTATTCAGCGCATTGGCTTAGTATCTAACATTTAATTCAATGTAGTGTTTTGTCATAATCACTTGTCTAGGTTTAAAAATCAAGCAGTCCGACTAAGCTAGTTTGACCAAGCTAGGTATTAGAAATCTTCTCTTAATACCATGGGGAATGCCTTCCTAATAAACAATGGTTACTTAGGTTCTTAATCCGATTTAGGCAGCATTGTATGAAATGTACTAGGGCTTTCTAGTGGGCTTAACCCTATTGACCTTTAGCTTAAGTATTATAAAGGGAGTTTACTAATGTGATGAGCCTGGGGAATGTAACAGTGTTATATGACCCCCCAAAGTTACAAAATTTAAATGCTGAAAATAAACAAACAAAAAATCAAAGTGCCACAATGTAAAATTTTAAGCTGGAAGAGAAATCTCAGCTTGATTTGGTACTTCACTCACATGTATTGCCTATGGTACTAGAGCCCTAGAGGTTCCCAGCGTGGGCGCTTTTCCTTGAAAAGCAAAAAACCCAAGGCATACAAAATAAGCACACACATCAAAATTGAATCAGTGTGAAAAGACCCTGGGGGGTCAAAGAAAAAGTAATCAGCCAGGCGATGATTTCATGAGAAATTCCTTTTATGGTAGCTTAACTACAAGGTTTTCTAGATATAGCCTCTAGTCAGCCCTTGAACATGAATACTTGGCTCTCGCGATTAAACAACTTAATTGACCACTAAAAATTAAGAAGCTTACCCATGGTATTAATATTCGATCTCTAGTGCTTTTCGACCGTCAAATTAGTGACCCCAGACTTGTTTAATTTTTTACCTTTACATCTGTTTATGCATTTGATTACATTGCAATTTAATGTTCATTGCTAACAAATTGTTTGAAATTCTTTGACCAATCAATTTTTCTACCTAAAACTGCATATGCTTTTTAAGAGAATGCCATTACTGTGCCAATGTTGTTTGATTTTGTAGTGACTGAAGAAGGCTAAGGACATTCATCTCAAATGCTCTTCCACCTCGACGAACCAGCTTCAACTCAATAGCTTCCGAGGACGGAATCTACATCAGGAAGGGGGGCATGTTAACCCTCATGGCACACGGACACCCATCACCTACGATGGACGCGTATTATGTATGATTTAGAGTCAGGTACCGGGCTTGTCGGACCAATAGGGAAAGGTAGAGTGATCGTCGATGAGAGGCGCACTTTAACTTGGACATTCAAGGGGTTAGTTGGTTAAGCATGGGCGCCCAAGTGTGAATGGGGTGAGCTCCTATAAAAGCCAACTAAACCTAATTTTTACTCATTCTCTCATTTGTGCAATTGAAGAGTGCTCTTGCTCCATCTCCATCTTCTTCTTCTTCACCTCCTTGTGTGTGTGTGTGAGAGAGAGAGAGAGAGGGAGAGTGTGTGTGCGATCGAGCATTACGAAGGCACGATGGCGGCGAAGCGGTTGAGCGCGGCACGACTGCAGCTTCTTCTTCATCGCGGCGAGGAATCCACCACGAAGGCGAGCGTAGAGCGGTGAGTGACACACCCTTTGTTTTCTTGAGCTTGCTAGTTTAGGCTTGTTGTGTGCTTGGAGCCGTTTGTGGCTCGCATACGGTGTATTGGCAAGTCCCTTGCTTCGACAGTGCGGCAAGGAGCGCACAATTAAGCCAGGTTTCATCTTGTAAGGAACATTAATCCTCCATTAACGATTGATTAATGATGACTACTGTGGATTAACTAGAATTAAGAGTACCATTTGTTTGGAGCTCTGTATTGTTAATTGTGCCTGTTGCATCTCTTTTCCCCACACCTCTCATAGCTAGGGGCCCGGTGCCTTCCCGGCTCACCTTTCGCACAATCATCCCCCGACATTCTTGGTGAACCCGATGCAAAATGAGCCGATGTGGGAGGTCAGGATGGAGATTCCAGCAGAATTGAAGCAGTTTATTGAAGATTACAACCTGAATAGATTTGATAGAAATCTAGCAGCGACAAATTTGTCAAAAATGTTGGGCTTAGTTAAGGGTGCTTGCAAGAAGTAAAAGCTATGAAGATCAAAAAGCACATTGATGAGGTAGTGGAGATGGAACTTGATGCCTTACACGAATAGTATGGGATTTTTCAAGGGCACGATCCAGATGGACTCCTTGCATATCAAGAGGAGATGAAGAGCCGAGGAATTCCAGAAGATCGGATGATTTCAACCTTTGAAGAAGTTGTACCTTCCGAGTTTAAAGATAAGGTACGAGAACTGGCCGAGACATACCCCACACAGTGGGACTATTTTGTAGATCGTTTTGTTCATGAAAGCTAAAAAATTATCGAGTTTACAATGAAGGAGATTAATGAACGAAGCCATATTGTTTTCTATAAAGAAGAAGGGGATCATATGCAGTTCCTTAATTATGATCAATTTTGGGACCATATTTATGCAAGAAGTAAAGCCAAAGAAAATACATCTTTGGAAGTAGTAGATTCAGCGACAAAGGACCATATTTTGAGCAACCGAGCAGACATTCTTTTCATGTGGTTACTCATCCTATTAGCCTTGTTGGCCTCACGGATTTGCTTCCAGAGATCATTTAGACCGTTACTGTCCTTACCCATTTCTGCCAATATTTTAGGCTGGAACCCGTCACTTGTCCCATCTGTTGTATTTGGCACTATGGTCGGCTCTGTTCTGGACTCATAGGCATTAGTGAGTCTTTCCTTCGTTTCTACATGTTTCTCTAAAGTTGGTTGGATAGGGGTTGGAGCTGGTCCCTTATGCCAATTTACAGGTTTACCCAGCGGGTCTTCCATCAATGATTGAGCTGTTTTGATCATCTTTTTACACATCTCCAGCCTTTGTTTTTCTATTTCTGCATATGGATAAGTCATCCACCTTTGCTCCTGGGTTTGGTTTTTTTTTAAGTCTAGCTTCATAAGCTTTTAGAAGTGCATCTAACTGCTCATTTACCTTGTCAGCCAGTACAGATCCTCCTGATCTTGCACTTTTGGGCTCTGCTATGTCCTTGGGTGCTATGGTTTCTGTGGTGTGTGAGATTAAGCTAGCTAGATCCTCTAACCACTCCAATCTATCCTTTGTATGTTTCAACTCCTCGGATAGGGTTGTTTGCTCTCGTTCCTTCTTGGCTTTCCTACGCGCCTTTCTAGCTTTCCAAGTGCTTCTCTGATTTTTGTTTCTAAACTTTGGGCGTCGGTTTTTGGTTCTTCAACTATGGGTTTGTTCGTCCTTCTTTGAGCTTGGGCTCGTGTTACTGCCTGAATAGATATGATTGTTTTATTTTCCGATCCTCCACTGGAAGGTACTGTTTCTAACATGTTCAAGGTGGTTTTTGCTCCTTTGCTCGGATTTTTAGGGCAATCAGGAATCAAATGAGTAATTCCACATTCTGCGCAATACGCATTGACTCTAATGATTTCATCATGAGGACATTCTCTCAGCCAAGGGTCTCCACCACACTTGTAGCAGGGTCTCTTGGGTTTTTGAGGTGCTCCTTGATCTCCTCTTTGTTGGTAAGCATGTCTTTGTCCGCCCATGCCTTCATTGGCTATGAACAACAATGTTCGTTCATCTAAGCTATATCTTCCTTCTCCTGCTGCCTGGACAGCAGTTGATGGTCCTGTATTTTCTATCATGCTCCATGGTTCTGGTGTTGAGGGTTCTTTTGGTGGATAATAGACAGGGTTTGCCGCATATCCATTGGGATCTTCATAATATGCATGCATAGTCACCAAAGCCTTATCCTCTGATTCAGTTATTGTGGTGTGTATCTTATACCAACTGATCGTAATCCTGGTAGGGGTGGTTTTTGCCCCAACACCGGTTGTGGTCTTTCTATACCTACAGGTCCTGGTAGGTTGCCTGCTTGATATCTAGGCATTGGTGGAACTTGAGGGGAAGCTACCAGAACTTGGGGAGCGTAGGGTCTCTCTCTCACATACCCCTTGTTATAATAACATTCCTCGGTCCCAAGGTTTGTCCATATTTGTTCAATAGCACACCACTTGGGCTGTTTAGCCTGGGGTTTGGCGTACAAGTTGATATTTTTTAGCACTTCATCTATAAGCTACTCTTGGTTTACAGCTACTTCTCCTTTCGGTGTTGTCTTAGAAGACTTGCTTCCACTTTGTTGTGAAAACGAATCGTCATCAAGGTCCTTGAACTCCCCATCTTTGTAGACAACACAATTGTCCACTAGGTAAAGAGCCTCCTTGGTCAACTCATTCAATGTCGTGCTCCTCTTCATATACAGTAAGTATTTCTCGAGATTTGCATTCCTTAGTTCTTGGATGAATATCAGCATAAGTCTGGACTCGTTGGCAGTTATTCAACAGGACAAAACTTAACATATCTTTTTAGTCTTAGGGCTGCCTTTCATGCAGATTCTCCATCTTTCTGTTTGAATTTATGGATGTGTGAGACGGTATTATAAGCTATTCCCCTTTGTGATAATTTCTCGATAAACTCGTCAAACACTTCCTCCATAGACTCAAAGTCTCTACGCTCTACAGAGTCAAACCAAGTGGCAGCATCATCCTCTAGGGTTAGTCCAAACCCTGCAAATTGGGTAGGGAAATCTAACATCTCTTCGGCTCTAATTACACGCACAAAGGCTGCTACATGTTCTCTTGGGTCTCTGCTTCCTGTGTATTTCTTGTTTACCCATTTTTGCACTTGAGAAGGCCTAACTCTCCTATGATCTACAAACCTCATCATTGGATCTCCCCATCCTAATCGATATACCTCCTCAGGTCTTCTGTAATAGGCTGGTTCCTCTCCCAATGGTGCTCCTAAGCCATAATTTCTAACGGTTCTCGCTGGAGGGGGTTCTTCTCTTCGAACTCGTTCTATGGGTGGTCCTCGAAGCTCTGTCGACCCTTGATTCTTTGGCTTACTCTCTCCCTGATACCTTGAATAGAGTGGTGGTTCTTGCAAATCCCTTAGCCCTCGTGCGACTGGATAACCATCTCGGTTTTGGTCTTGTTCCAATGTTGCACTCTGTCGCAGCCATGCCTGCAATGATGGCTGGTTTTCTGGTTGGTCTTGGTTGTTGAATGCTTGCGGTCGTGTGGAATGTGAGGTAGCGTCATACTCATCTGAAAAAGGATTCGTTGACTTGCTTGGGGTGTAGGTGGATCTTGGCACTTCCTCAGTGGCATATGCTGATGCTCCTGGACTTGTTGCCCTTTCTACCTCCTTTGGGAGAATACGTTGGTATTCTCGCCCGTATCTATCAACAAAAACTATACCCTTCCCCATAGCAGTTTCATAAGAGGACAAGTAAAGAACCTTGTCTTTGCTTAACTCGTTTACGTATGGTTCTTTGCTACGAAAGTAAGAGACTATACCCTCACTCTCATGTTTGTAGATTCCCATGTTCTCGTTATAATTTGGAACCCTGATTGTTTTCTTATCATACATAAAAATAGCTCCAGGCTGGTCAATGTTTGGTGGCGGTTCTTGAGTGTCCGAAATCAATTTTCCTTTATCCACATTATCTCCATATCTGTTGTAATCTTAAGGGTTACTAACTATCAGATAGTGGTTCCCTTTTTCATCTCGGAATCTATCTCCATCATCATAGACTCGGATTATCTCCAATCTTTAAGCTGGTCTCTCTTCGATACAAATGCACTTGCGTCCTCGATATTCATAATAGACTAGGACTCCTCTCGAGTTTGTTCCCTCTAAGAAGATCACAATGAGCTTGGAATTATTCAAAGGATTTTGGGAGGTGCTTCCTCCTCGCATAGGTCCATCATAGGTGAAACCTCTTGGCTGTTGACTACCCATCATGAAGAAAGATTTGTTTGACGAAGTGTCAGTATCACTACCTTCCTCAATAATCGGTGCTAGAGGATCTAGCCTTTGCCTGAGTTACACTCTCTTCGGTGGACACTAAGCTTCCTTGGTCACCTGCCACCTTCTGGTCTCTAACAATGTATCTTCCTGATCTTAATTCATCAAAGTTATCAATGCAATTTATCTCAAATCCAACCATTCACCTGGAAAAGGATCAGTTTCTGTACGACTTCTTGCTTTGTTTTTGCCGAATATACCTGTACACAAGCGTTTTAATTTCGGTAATCGAGTCAAAGCATTTATATGCTAGAGGTTACCTTAGAATGATTGGTATAACTGGAGAGGTAATCTCAACCACTACTGTATTTTATACACTGCTGATGTTCCGGATTAGGTCTTCTAATCTGAAACTGTACTTCCCTTGGATGTTGGTCAATTTACGCGAAAAAGTCTGAATTCAGTCTTTGCTACGTCAAATGGGTAAAAAAGGTCCAAATTCACTTCTGAAATAAGTTCTGGAACCCCTAAGCCAAATGGAATCTCACTATCTATGCACATTCAAATTTTCCTTGCAGTATGTCCCAATAGACATCCTACGCGTAGGATGTCTCCTGTTGTGTTTTGCCTGGATTTTTGCACTGTGGTTTCCCCTTGTTGTGCTGAGCCTACAACTGCTTTGACTTTTTGATTTGGACACCCATTAGCTGGTCAATGAGTCAGAAACCGGTTCGGACAGCCTGTTACTGATATTGATCAGTCTAATCAACTCCAATTTGGACCAAAACTGACTAGGAGACTTGCCTTAGGCTATACAACACCTTGCTATGCTCACTGTCAAAGTCTGGCTTCAATTTCTTGCTTTAGACATCCTACACGTAGGATGTCTTTTTCATCAGAATGGCTTCAAACTCAAAGCCCAGGCTCCCCGTAAGTTGCTGATCACTTTGGTGTACTCAAAATTTGGTTTGAAGTCCAAAATCACTCAAAAGACATCCTACACGTAGGATGTCTTTTTGGCATGTTTGATCCCTGACTTGTCCCACAGCTTCCCCTTGATGTCAATAACCCAGTGATATGCTTAGATTTTGGTTGGATTTCAAAAGTCCCAAATTTCAGCTGTTCTTGCCTTTTTCAGTCAAAAGTGCTAAAGTCCGCTTTGAACCCAATTTTCTCACCCAAATGAGGTGAAACCCCTTTCCAGTCACTCAATATATCATGCAAGACATGCGCATGCAGGCATCTTATAGCTACATACGCATGTGTTATGGTTTTGGTCTCAAAATAATTTTTTGACACTATTTGGGTAGGATGTCCGACAATTTCAGTCTATCTGGCCTTATCCTCTCAAGATATGGCCAAATTTCCACTTTCTAGTTGAAATTAGGGTAAACTCTACCTTTTGAACACACTGGTCAACTCAAAATCCCAAAATTCCTTCTAGATTAGCCAATAGACATCCTACGCATAGGATGTCTCCTGGCTTAAAATTACTTTTTTTTCTGACAGAAATGCTTCTGATGCTCTGTAGATCTATCAGAAACATTCAGAGTAACTTTTGGACTTCAATTAGGCTTTCTAACACACTTTTGCGTCTTTTTGCGTCTTTTAAAATCTTGTGAGGACTTTACCAAGCAAGTGTACATGCATGAAATGCTCTAGATCTTGAATCATGATGTCCTACTTACTCTACTCCTACTTATCATGTGAAATGGTGATAATGGTGTTTTTGGTTGCTTTTTGGCCTCTCCCGACTCTCAAGCTCTCCTCTCACCGCTTCTACCACTCCAACTCCTACTCAAGAACTCGACTACTACCTAAAACTACCTAATTCTATCTCATCTACCTAAGTCGAAGGATCTAGGCCAGACACACGCTTCCTAGACTCCCTCTAAGACCTAGAGAGTCCTCCACCCTCTGATCTTATGTAAATGTAAAGCAAGACTCTTGGAAAGCCAAAAATCCCAATCCTCAAGGATTAGTCTCGGTCACCTACCTAAGGTTTTCGTCCCTGGCAGCGGCGCCAATGTTGGATAGATACACCGCGACGGACATCAGCATAGCGAGAACTCACCTAACATGTAATGTCAGCTAAGGACGAAGCTCGACGTGCAGGCGCGTGGAAGCAAGAGTGCATAAGAGGAAACTTCCTACAACGCTTTCTAGAGCTTAACATCCATCAAACAATCTCGAAACACCATAGAACTTGAAGGAGACCCTACTAATACCAATAGGTCGCTCTCCCTAAGGTCTATGAACCAAAATCCCAACCCAAAACACCTGGTGCAGAAACACGTAGGATGTCTGGCCGAAATCTGCAGGTCTTCATTTCCAAAATCTAAAGTGTCTAATGTGTAGTTCTACTCAATGTGAATGTGTGGATATGCTGCAATGCAAAATCGGACAACATATGCTCACCCAAACACCCGATGAAGCTGGTAGAAGGAGCTCGCAAAACCGGACCGTACGCGCACAATGTAGGTATCGGCGCGTAGCTCTCGTCGGGGGCAGCACGCTGCACTTCTTCGCACTCGATTCCGACCACCGGAGTACACGTATCATGAAGATGAAGCTCTCTCTCTCTCTCTCGTACACAATACACTCACTCCCAGACTTCAAAACTTGTTTTTTAAAATGACAAAAGGTTTCTTTCATTAAGGTCAAAAAGTGGTATATATACCTTACAATTTTTCAAACCCTAAAGTTCCAAAATCAACCATCTAGTGAATCTAACTATCAAAAGTGAGATACAATGTGGAAACTTCTGAAAGTCCCAATATTTACAAGGTGAAAAATCATGTTTTTCTCAATGAATGAATAATTACAAAAAATAATAATCCTCCGAGTAGTTAGTGCCGTGGGGTGTGTCCAGCTTATAACAGTAAGTGTGATGGCTCCAAGAATTGACTATCAACACTTTAATAAGTGAAGCAGTCATCACGAACTGGGTCTTATCCCAAAATGGTACTCTTACAGACACTCCTAATGCTGTAGATAAAATAGAAGATCCACTCAAGTTGGAATCATATTCACAACGCGATCTTTTCTAGACTCAAAAATCCATAATCTAGGAGTTTTTCTAACAACCGTACTGTCTGAATTGCTTGCTGCATCTATACACCTTGGTAGAGAGACGCATTTTCTGAGTTTGAGACTTTCAAAAACTCAACTTGATCTTGACACTCAAAGCGTGTGGTGCTAGAATAAAACCCAAAAAATTAGTAAAGGCAAGACGCTTGTTTGTTCATTAAAATCAATGGGTACTCAGCTAAATAGATTTTTTAAATCTTGAAAGCAATCACTAATGGATTACAAATATATGGCTCTTAGCCATTCCAAAATATGTGGCTCTTAGCCCTTCAAAGATGGCTCTTAGTAGTTCCTGTTACCATATTCACATAGAATAGTTTTAGAAAAATCATGCTTAGTTTCACCTTTCCCGCCAAGAATTAGGAAGAAGAGAGAGAGATAGAGAGAGAGAATGTTGGGCTGAGTAAAATCCCTTATTCAAATGTGTTGTATGCCTCTTACATATGATCTAGTGATCTACTTGTACCACACTCTTAGAGAGAGAGGTACCATAAATCACACCTTGAATCACTTACCATGTATGTGATTGTGATTGTAACGATAAGGTGTATATGTATGGGAATTTGCCTATGAATAAACACAAACACAAAATGTTTTAAAACATCAATACTTGAGCTCGTCCTTGACAGAGTAGATAGTCCTATAGCGAAAGCGTATGCAATGATGGGTGTTGTACCTCCATCGTACTAGTATGCCATGCATACCAAGGAAAAAAATAGAATAATAAGCCCTTGGCTTCAATGACAATTTCAACCATGTCTGCCTTTGGTACACGTGCCTTGCACGAGTACATTTGCATGGATACATCACAATGCACCATTGCATAAACTGTTAGCATAGCCATTATCATTGATCTGAAGTACCCACTGATAATATATTAGCACATAGGAGAATCCACGCTTCACATGAAGTCCAACAACGCACTTTTCTTTGCACAATAGAGAGATCTTTTCCAGAATGAAAAGTAAAACATAGACAAGAACAAACATAACTTGAAATGTACTAACCTTGTCACACACTTGTGCCAAGGTTTCTAGTAGTTCGCTCGAGTCCGGCTCATAGTCATACACAGTCCTTGAGTGAGGTAGCCTATGTATTATGTACACCCTCGTGGGATGTAAAAATGTGCAAACATATGAGAAAGTTTTCCCCAAATTTCTGTGCTAATATCATATTCCAAACTGTAGAAACCGCAATGCAAATGACAAAAGGAAAGCCTTGATTTGCATAAGTACTTATGGACTTCTGGTTCTCATAGAGAACAGATAGTCTTGCCAATGTACAATGTCATAGAAAAAGAAACTCGACCATGTCGAGCATTCACAGATAATTGACGTTGTGAAAGTGTGCAAAGTATTGAAAAAGCAAGAAAAAACTTGCAAGAGATGTACCTTGTATTTGTAGATGGAGCCTTGCTCCAGTGATGTTGTAGAAAACTCATCGGATCATCCTTTGCCAACACTGGTTGGTCCTATTGTTGTCTGATTGCATTAATGATAGATGACCCGTCTAGGAGCCCTGTCCTAGCAAACTTATTTTACAAATTCTTGAAATTGTAACCAATGGTTGGCCTTGCCAAATACCCGCACCTTACATGCTACAGGCCTTGCTTGCACCCAAGGAGAAAACATTGCATAGGACCAAAAGATTCCAAGCCAAAACTAGGAATTTGGCATCCATAACGGGAGACCCTTGATAGTATAATTTATTTGTCCAGTGACTGTGCTCATAGCCGTTTAAGAACAGTGTGAGATTGAGGTAACTGCCGTACTTGATCCTTCTCCCAACCTCCCTTTATAGACCTTGCCCATAGGATCCCGCCTCCATTGGCAGTGGGCCCCCTGCTTGGTCCATTACCTCCCTTGGGTTTTCCCTTGGCATTACAGCATGCATGCATGCCACACATCCCTATTTTGTGGGTCTATAATTGAAGATATTGTTGAGCTTATGATATAAGTAAATAATACAACTAAGAAAATCAAATATATATTGAGGGTCTAAAAAAAATGTGTACAAGTCAAAATATGAATAATATAGGCATAAAAATATAAAGGGGTCAGCTTAAAAATAAGTCTCTCTCATTATGAGATTACCATAAAAAGATGAATAGTTTTGGGGTTTGAATTTATGAGAGTGAAAGAGAATAACTGTAGGAAGGGAAAAATCAAAATAGTGAAAATATATACACACAAATAAATAGTTGTTTATGGATTTGTGTTGGGGTGGAGTTACACCAATGGTAAGTTATAGCCATTTTGATATTATTATTTGAAATATCTCTATAGAAGTATTCACAAGTATACAAGTATCTCTATTATTATGTAGAGTAAATGGTAAAAATTAACGTACGTAGGCTCGTTAAAAATCCACACTTCAACATAGGTATATATACATATTTTCAAAATATTTACATAAAAAACACACTACAGTTATACCAAAATTAAAGTTGAAATATTATATACAAACTTGAGTTATTTATATATTTTTTTGTCTCTCCTAACTAGAGATAACTAGCTAGTTGAGGTTTCTTCCATGGAATAATAAGTCGCATAACACATATGTACATATGACTAGGTGAGGATAGCCATATTGTTAAAGTGATTTTTCTTACTATGATAAATACGGAGAGCCGAAAAATGATTATCAATAGTTAAATTTTTCTTCATGCATAAAATCATAAATTTCACACACAAGTGCCATACAAAAGTATGGTGGAAGGTCAACACTACGTCTCCCTAGGAACACTCTAAGAAACAAAATTTGTGCCCCATAGTCTAGCTGTATTGTCCAAGTAAATGCATTGTTTTGGAGGTTTGGGTAATAATTACGAACCTTGCAGTATTATTATTGATGTGAAGTCGTGCTTGTCTCGTCTTCAGAACGTCCACTCCTATGATTATATAATCTTATTGTGGCACAGACTATAAGAGTTAAATTAGATTCAATAGATTTTGAATAGAAACATAAATAAATTTTTGAAAATATAATATCATAGCCATCACAAAACTTGATATTGTTTACTTGCCTCATTCTTAGTGCTTTTGTTATGTGGGACCAAATGCTACAATGTACATAATGTCATATGTGTGAGAGGTTTCCATGGTTCCAATTGTGTGCATACCTTAATGGGGAGATGAGGCCCTAAACGCAGCACTCTTGCACATGTTCTCAGATAATAAATGCTTAAGTTGATTTAGCAATGTACAAATGTCAAGTGTTTTGAAGTGGCACGGTCATCTTGCTTGGAAAGTCTAACCAGTTGATCTCCTCTTAAAATAGTAAGTTTCATGTATATCCATAAAGAATGTATCCATAGTGCTTGACATGTGGGTTTCAACATGTAATTTGAGGCCAAGGGAAGTTTCTCACAAATTCACGATTTTTTCTAGCTTGCTTGGACTAAAAATGGCAATATATTGAACAGAACAGAATATAAACTTTTAATAATGAACAGAATTAGATGTGGAAATGTATCCACATTTGGGCTTGATTTCCACCAAGTCAGGCCTGTAATTAAAATAATTTGAACATATGTAGCTATTCACCAACCTCGTGTGTTTGCCCCTCATCTATCATTATCAAAGGACCGTGTTACTATTGCCTTCATGCTATCTGACAAGTGCCTATAGCCATCCACACCGACGCGGATGGCTACAGACAGTTGTTGAAGGGGATGAATGGAGAGAGGTAACGACTCTCATCCTCAACTAGCTATGCTCAAGCATAGCCATGATAGGAAAATCATGGTGGCTACCCGTCCCTTCCGATCATCCTTCCCTTGTGTACGTCCCCAATACTCCAGCACTAGAGAGAGAGAGAGAGAGAGAGAGAGAGAGAGAGAGAGACGTTTCTATTGAGATTATATGTGAAGCTACTCAATATATGGCACATAGGTCCCCTCTATATATACATCATCTCATGTGCGTATTCTACACACTTTGGGGTTCTATTTCTGTGTTCTCTCTTTCTCTCTCAACATGGTATTAGAGCAGGACATGTTTTTTTTTCTCTCGATTGAAAACGATTTTGCAGAAATTAACTTCTAGAGGCACCAGAATCGATGTGGTCTACAACTTGGAGAAGAAAGTTAGTTCAAATTCTGCACCGATTTTGAGTTATTTTTCGCGGACTACGTACATGCTTGAAAAGAAACTTCTCTTTTTGGTTTTTATTTTCTCTTAATTGAAAACAATTTTGCAAAAAGAGCCCTGTTTGACCACTAGAATCGATGAGGTCTATAACTTTGCAGAAGAAAGTTTTTTGAAATTATGCACCGATTTTGAGTTTTCGTTCACGGACTCTGTGCATGCCTGAAAAGCAACTTCGCTTCTTGTTTTCAATTTTTATCTTGATTGAAATTGATTTTACAAAAACTACCTACGGGAGGCACCGGAATTGATGTGGTTTAATAATTTGCAAAAGAAAGGTTTTTCAAATTCTACACTGATTTTGAGTTATCGTTCGCGGACTACGTACATGCTTGAAAAGCAACTTCTCTTTTTATTGTTGATTTTTCTCTTAATTGAAAATGATTTTGCAGAAACAGCCCACATGAGGCACCAAAATCAATGTGGTCTACAACTTTGCAGAAAAACTTTTTTCAAATTCTGCACCGATTTTGAGTTATCATTCGTGGACTACGTACATGCCTGAAAAGCAACTTCGCTTTTTGTTTTTTATTTTTCTGTTGATTGAAAATGATTTTGCAAAAACTACTCACTTGAGGGACCGAAATCAATGTGTTCTACAACTTTGCCGAAGAAAGTTTTTTCAAATTCTGCACCGATGATGAGTTATCTTTCGCGAACTACGTACATGACTGAAAAGCAACTTTTCTTTTTGTTTTTGATTTTTCTCCTAATTGAAAATTATTTTGTAGTAACTGGCTACGAGAGGCATTGGAATGGATGTGGTCTACAACTTTGCAAAAGACAGTTTTTTCAAATTCTGCATCAATTTTGAGTTATTGTTCGCGGACTACGTACATGCCCGAAAAGCAACTTATGTTTTTTGTTTTTGATTTTTCTCCTAATTGAAAATGATTTTGCAAAAATAGCTCAATAGAGGCACCGAAATTGATGTGGTCTATGACTTTGTAGAAGAAATTTTTTCAAATTCAACACCGATTTTGAGTTATCGTTTGCGGGCTGTGTACATGCCTCAAAAGCAACTTCTACCTTTTTTTTTCTCCTGATTGAAAACAATTTTGTAGAAACTATTGGCTCGAGCCTTCGTAATCAATGTGGTCTACAACTTTGCAGAAGAAACTTTCTCTAAATTCTGCACCGATTTTGGGTTATTGTTCTCAGAGTGCGAATATGTTTGAAAAGCAAATTTTACTTTTTGCTTTTGATTTTCCTCATAATTAAAAACTTCTCAATAATATTTTCTCTTCATCAATCATATATTTGTTGCTGACATAACTTTGCTGTAGAATCCAGTTACATATCGTTTCGATTCAGTTGAGCCGTTGATGATCGTCCAAATTCTATCGAGCTATTGTTGGTACATGATTTTTTGTTATATGATATACTCATTCGTTGATTCTCCTATAATTATTTTTCTAGAGATAGTTTTATTGATCATCGCTCGTTGATACCATAGTGATTTTGATGGTACAATGATGATGTTTTGCTAGTACTTTGGTCGTCGTGATTTTCGTTGATACCATGATGATATTTCGTTAATACCATGGTTATTCAAAGTGATGCCACGATGATATTTTGTTGATTCCATGGTTATTCTTGGTGATACCATGATGTTGTTTCGTTGATACCATGGTTATTCTCGATGATACCATGATGTTGTTTCGTTGACACCATGGTTATTCTCAGTGATACCATGATGTTGTTTTGTTGATACAATGATTATTCTCCGTGATATCATGATGTTGTTTCGTTGATACAATGGTATTCTTGGTAATACCAGGATGTCATTTCGTTGATACCATGATGTTGGTTCATTGATACAATGATTATTCTCATGATACCATGGTTGTTCTTGGTGACCACGATGTTGTTTCATTGATACAATGATTATTCTATGATGCTTTTCGTTGAAACCATGATGATTTATTCATTTTTATTGATACAATGATGATATTTTGTTAATACTTTGATGATACTCATTGATATCACTACGTTGATAAATGTCGTTTAATGTAGTATATACACATGTCATTTGCATCTCGTAATCACGCATCTTGTACTTTAACGTTCATACTTTATGTACCATATGTTGTCGTGAGTATATATGTCTTCAAAAGAGTGGCATCGCGAACCATCTCTTATGGAATTGTGAACGTAATTATTTCACTAAAAATGCTAATAATTTTCATGACTATGTTTTTTCAGTCTATGATCTATGTAGGATTGATCAAAGAATTGATTTCATGAAGACAAACTTGGTGACAATAAAAGATTTATGAAGACATGTTGGGACTCTTATTTGAGCAGGGGTGTTGAGATTATATGTGAAGCTACTCAATATATGGCTTCTCTATATATGGCACCCAGGTCCCCTCTATATATACATCATCTCAAGTGTGTATTCTACATACTTTGGGGTTCCATTTTTGAGTTCTCTCTTTCTCTCTCAATAGTTTCCCTCTTCGGCTATTAGCCTGAGTCAAATACACAATCCCAACGACTAGAAGTCTCTCTCTCTCTCTCTCTCACACACACACACACACACACACACAAATAGAGAGATGACCAAAGGTAAGGAAACTTTGGTAAAAAAGCATCCATGCACAAGGTAGCAGGATCAACTCGACTCAAGATCATTGGTACTTGTGGAGACAAAGGCCGGTAAGAGGTGATCGAGACGTCCAAGGGAGTAATGGGCCTGCGTTGAGGTGAGGTAGCCAAGTGCAAAATGCTGGGGAGAAACCAAAAGACAATGAAAGACTGGCAAGAAAATCTCTAGCCTTTACTCTCACACAGCCTTGCCGGTCCCTATGCAGCTGCTGCAGGCTGTCGATTTGCTCCATTTACGTTATGGCTAGCTAAAGAGGAGCTTGCTGCAGTATTAATTGGCTTTGTAAAAATAGAAGCCGTATTTCACATCGTAGGGACATAGTCACATGTATGATATAGAAAAGCGCTAAGACATTCAGAGCGATTAACCTTAGTAAACATTGGGGATTGGGGATGAATGTTTTTTGGCCCCTTTTCCAATCAAATTTGAGGATGAGAAAAATCAATTTTACGAAGATATTAAATACAAAAATTTCTTCAAGGTACATTTAAAGAGGGAAACTTTGAAAAAATACGGGATTTTTTGGTAATTTAACTCTATTTTCTTAGATTTTTCAAACGTATTTTCTTCTTCTCACCTCCCTTCAACTGATTGTTTGGATTTCTCAACCGGCCCATGGCTAAGCTCAGGCACACTTTTCTCAAACACTTTTAAAAGGGAAACTCACTTTTAACCCATACAAAATATCCAAAGCAAATATATTTCTTGTCAAAAATCAAGCCTGCAAGTCAAGTCATCTTAGCATGTCATTTACATTCACACAAGATTGGTTGTTAGGGGAGTATTGACCAAAATGTCAACTCGAGTTTCCATCCAAATGTATTAATTATGTTATTGCTTTGTTGACCACCTAGGTGAGATAAGCAGCAATTGTCTTCTTTAAACTCACCACAATAGAGCAACTTATTTCTCAATAGATTGTTGCATTTTCTTCTAAAGTGATGCTTGAAAGCACACTCACAAGATGACGAAACAATTGAGGTTTTTGATGGAGTGTTGATCGTCCTCAGAGGTGAATCCAAAGAAGATGGAACGAGAGAGGTTTTTGTGCCCGTCCTAAAAGGTGGATCCAAAGAGGAACACAATTTTTTCATTGAATGGATGCATGCGATGCCAATGATACCTCTTCATTATTCCTTTGTGAAAAAATAGTCTAAAGAAGACAATCTACATCCTGGAATATGGAGGAGGAAGTGGGCATGAATACAGTTCTTACCCCATATTGTGATGCATTCTAATCTAGTTGGACATGTTTTACAATTATTCTGGAATACTATGGGATTGCAAATTGGAAGTGTTTGTAGAATCCAATCTTTGCAATATTTTACATAGGGTTTTGGTTGGTTCTAGAACTTGCTTCTTGCTTCTCTAATCCAAGAAACGTGGTGTGTGCCTATGACTTGATTGTGCATTTGGATGAAGTGGCAACATGCCTCTATCAAATTAGTCACCATCTTCCTCCTGCAATGCCTCTCGACAATGTATGCCCTAAACCCCCTCTTTCTTGTTCATGCAAATGAATCAATACTCAAGTATGCATCAAGACATCTTATCCAATTCGAGTCACATCTCTCTCTCTCTCTCTCTCTCTCTCTCTCTCTCTCTCTCTCTCTCTCTCTCTCTCTCTCTCTCACACACACACACACACACACACACACACACATAGAGTTCTATATTTGGGAGCAAGTTGCTCGGTTTTTGACTCGCTCAAAAATATTTTCTCATTGTTTGGTAAGACTCGGTTGCTCGACCTAGGGGACTACTTTACAGAGTAGTCCCGAGGTGTTTCTACCTCATGTTTCATCTTGGAAGGCCATCAACTAGGGTTTTCTCTCTTCAAGTAAGCATTTGGGATTGGTTAATGAAGCACCTCAAATTGTATAAAATGGTCTCATTTAGTAATTCAAGTAAAAGATTAGGGTTTTTAATAGGACAAATGAGAACTTCATATGTGAAATTTAGGCACGAGGCTACACCATATCATCACACATACAAGAATTTTGAGTTGATCTTGGTTCTTTTTTAGATGGAATGTTTCATGAATAGAATTTTTTCTCCATTTTAGTGTGTCTGTTGCTTTGAATCGTCTATTTTTTACTAAATTTTTCAATGAACTCTCAAGGTAAAAACCCTAGTCCTTTTCTAACTGCACCGCAAACTTTCTAGCATAGTTTTGGTGAACCCAACGTGAATGGGCTAGGGTGATGGAACGGAATCTTAATTGAAGGTCTCAACAAAAAACTTTAAAGTTATAGAGAAACAAAATCAATAGGGGATGAAACTTGATCCAATTGCAATGCAGATTTTTATAGCCTCTGTTATGTTTATGTACCATAAACAAGATCTTAAAATAAGGAACTTTCTTCAACAAATTTCCTTCAATCAAGGGTAAATAAGTTGGACCAATCTGATGGTAATTATGTAACAAAGTATTTTTGTGGCTATGTAAAGGATATGGAGGTACATTGAGTACCCGTAGTAGAGATAGTATAAATTTTTTACCTAGTTGTGATTCTTCAGATCAATGAGCCTATAAAATGGGAATTGGAAATGAGCATGGGGCCTAGCTAAGCAAAAATGACAAAGAGACAAGATTATAGTCAAACCTACTCAAGCCCCAAGCATTCATTAGAGTTTTAAAAAGGTTATTTTTGTGGTACCAAAGAGGGAAAAATCCATCTTAGATGATGTTGTCAAGGCAATGCAAGATTTGAAGTTTAACAATTGCAACGTTAAAAGAGAACGATCAAGCCAATCTACAATGCAAACACCTAAAAATAGAGAAGGATTTGTACACAGGTGCATACGGTGTGATGGTACTAAACATGAAAGGAAGGATTGTGAAAGGTTCAAAGATGCTTTGATGAAGGATATTTTTTTCTTTAAAGAGGCAAGGTTCACTTGAGTGAAATAGGTAAGCCTTTGGGAAGGAATTTGGCAAAGGAGGGATGAATAAGCTATTTGTGGACATGGCTCCTAGGTCTACATGTCATCTCAATGGTTGAGGCAACTGATCATGGGGTGAAGGTGGAGCCTATTAAACAAAAAAGAGTGGATAATAATTTGGATAACATGTATCATCTTACAAGCTCCAATATAGAGACAACAACAAATCTCAAAAAAAAAATGGAAGAGAGGATTTTGAATAATTTACTTTGGGAAAGGTGCCTAGCATAGAAAATAAAGAAATAATCAACATTATCAAGAGAAAGCAACATTCTCTTACTGAGTCTATTTGTGTATAGGAATTTGAAATGCATAATGTGTACATGTTTATGGTAAACAGAGCAATGAAAATGTTATTGGATGTTACAAGTCTACTAGAGAAGTAAACCAAGTTCATTTCTTGGGTACGTGACTAAGATGAATACAATACCACTCATAGGACTTATCACTCTAAGAGTCATTAGACAAGAGCAACTACCGAGACCTTAGTGAAAGTGGGAGACTTAAAAGTGGGAAGGTGCAGGACCTCTGGCTATGAGAGTTCGTGATGAGAGTCATAAACAGTTTAAGAATTTTTTTTAATGTAAAATCACCAAACCTCTTTCTAAGGCTGAGTGCAAATCTGAGATCTTTTGTGACTGCAAAGTCACAAACCTTCTTTCCTATCGTGCTTGGAATTTGCTTGTTTTTATAGTTGAGATTATGATTGGAGAATCCCTAATTCACATTCAATCTCACTTGAAAAGACCATTTAAAAACACTAAAGTTTCATCCATGAAAGCTCAATGCTCATACAAGCACAAATATCAATCAATAGCCTTGCCCCCAATTACATAGTCGTAACATCAAACAACTGAAAGGAATACACGAGCTTCCACCTTTGCGACGATGATTTTTTTATTTCTCAAAGATTTGAGAGACTCTAAGTTGAAGCCCGTACACCATTTTGATAAGGCAAAACCGTAATTCACTCCCTCACAAGCTCAGATTCAAGGTTGCTTGAAGAGACGAGATTGCATCACACATAGATTGGGCAACCATGGAAGCTATTGCACAGTAGTAAAAAATTATAGGTTTTTTTTTTAAGAAATTAACCCTCTCTCTCTCTTCCCCACGTAATTCCCAGCTGATGTGTAATTTTTTAGGCCAATTTTCCACTTTGGACCGAAACTAGGCTATTTGTAGCTCGTTTTTGACCCAAAAAATACCATTTTTGATGCGAAAAATCCCAAATAGAGTAAAAAAAGTCCCTAAATTTATGGGATCAGCCACATAAGCATAAAAGGAATAGATATGCATAATTTTTCATCAATATATCATTTTGGGTCACTATCCATGCAATTTTGCACGGCACTTGTTAGTTGCTATTTTTGGTAGTTTTTACCCTCATCAGTCTTTATAGGCGAGATGAGTGTGCCACCATGAAGCACTTGGAATATGTACATTTTCAAACCAGATAAGCAATCTTATCAAGTGGGAAAGCATGCAAAGGCGTCACCTTTAGGGCCACGATCCCCAGATAGGTATGCACATTATAGCCTAAGTTGCATTTATACGCTCGTATATTATAAAGTGTACGTATATTATAGATTTATACGTTGTATATCCATTTTATACATGCATATCCAAATAAAAAATATTTTGATTAAAATATATATTTCAATCGAGCTATATCTCGATCGAGTTATAGCTCAATCGAAATATAATTATACTTATAAAAAAAGGGCGGCGCGGCAGTTCCAACGAATTGCTGCGACTATGACTGCTAGAGAGATAGAGATAGAGTTGCTGGAGCTTTAGAGAGAGCAGTAGACAGTGAGCACAACACATCCACAACGAGCCACAGAGCAAGTGATTTTTCTTATAGTGTTTTTTTCTTTTTTTTTGCAGTTATTTTGCTAACACTGTTGTTGTGGAGCTTTGCTCGCACCTCAGTGTTAGTTTGTATTTTGTGTTTTACTAGCGCTATTGTTGTGGATCTTTGCTCACACCTAAGTGTTAGTCTGCAGGTTTAGACACTCGTCCTTGGCCTTGTTGATCCTCGTCACACATTGCAAGGGGGGTTAGACTTTAGACGCTTCGTCCTTGACTGTTGTTGACCTCCGTGTCACACTTCAGGGAGTAGCTTAGGTTGTACAATTAGACTTTTTGTCCCTGGTTCTTGCTGACCACCAAGTCGCACCACAAAGAGGAGTTAGCTATCATGCATCTTTTCTTTCCAGTTATTGCTGACCATTGCGGTGCACTATTAGAAGATTGGATTTACAAAACTAGATTCCTCGTCTTTGGTTGTTGCTGACCACCGTGTCACACTGCAAAGAGGGGTTTAACGTTGTCAAATCCATCTTCCTTGGTTGTTGCTGACCATCACGTCGCACTACCCTCTTTTTAACAATGATAGAGAGAAGATGGAAGAGAAAGAGAGATAGTGAGAGAGGAAGAGAGAGAGAGAGAGAGAGAGAGAGAGAGAGAGAGAGAGAGAGAGAGAGAGAGAGAGAGAGAGAGAAGGTATGGATTGTAAAGCTAAACTACACATAGCTTCCACATTGCAAAATTAATTGAGAATATAGTACAAAATTTACAGCTCACCCATCCCCTCAATCACAGGCACCATGTCATCAATTTCTTCGACATCTGAACATTCCGGATCAATATCTTCCGGGTTCCATTCCATTTCATCATCAGAGTTGAGCTCATTTGCAACTGCTTCGTGTGTTTGGAAGCACCCAAAGCTTTCTTCTGTGGCACGTGTGCCTAACTTCACAGGCTTATGCATAAGTTGCATGTTACAAAAGACATACTCCAAGTCCGCAGCTCGTTTAGGACTTAATTGATTTTATTTTTCAGTATGCACGAAAGTGAATGAAGACTAGTTTCTTTCACAGATACCACTTGAGGTGGCAATAGAAAATACTCTCATAGCCACGTGTTGAAGTTCCACTTTTTCTCCTCTATACTCTTTCCACCAAATTGGTGTGCTCATCGTCTTGATAGCATCTATATGCCAAGGATCCCCAAACATCCCCTCTGTACTAGTATATTCCATCTTCTGTGTGTATGCCACCTGTCCATCCACATTGCCTAATAGTTGAGCACACACTTTCTTGAAATCACTGATCACTTCATTGTTTGAAGATTGCTCGTGCATCTAGAACTTGGGATCCAAGACAAAACCTGCTCCATGTAAAGGAGTATGCAACTGCTCCCATCGTCTTTTGACAAATGTCATCATCATGGCTTTCTCTTTTCCTACATAATATGTACTATCTTTTAACTTGAGAGTGGCTTCATGCATGTACTAGTAAACCCGTCCAAAGATAGAGGCTTCTTTGTCCGCTAATCGTATCAAATGAGTGAAAGGTTCTATGACAATAACTATTTTGTCTACATTTCTCCAAAAAATAGAAGAGTTTACAAGCTGATATCATTTGGAAGCAGCATGTTCATACTTGGGATATTTAACAAGCCAAATGTCCCATCTTCTATTTGCCATTGTTTCAACAAGGGCTGCTTTTACCTGCTGCAGTGTGGAGAGAACGTAATATGTTGTCGCAAAACAGGTCACACAAAAAATCTGTAATTTTTTTGTTGGGGAATTTCTTCTAAACAAAGTGGAAGAAAATGAATGCTCTCTTATAAAATTCACCAAGTGGTTTGCATCTAGAAGAGTTTGCTTAATGGAAGGAACTTTTCCAAAGTCCTTTAACAGCAAATTCAAAGTGTGAGCACCACATGGAACCCATGTAATCTCTGGATACTTTGCTTCAATTGCTTTTCCAGTTGCTTTGTAGCTAGATGCATTATTTGTGACAATGGTTGTCTCATAAACACTAGCAAGATATCCACTAAATTTTTCTTTCGAGGATGTATCAATCGCTTCAACAAAGATGGAACCTCTTGGACAGATCAACATCACATTAATCAATGGTTTCTTCTTGCAATTTGTCCAACCATCTAGAGCAATTTTGCATACATACACCGGCACAAAATCAAGAGTTGTGTGATGTGAAATATTCTATGATGTTTTTTTTACGTTATCTAAATATTGTGTACGCATCTTATAATCAGGAACCACAAAACCCTTCTTCGACGTGCTCATTACAGCATCTTTGAAGATAGGATTTCGAATGACATTAAAAGGAATTTCACATGGAACAAATGCTTGAGTCCACTTAATATGGAGTTCAAGAAGCCATTGTTTTCCAAATGCCTGTTGCAAAGTAGGATCCCTTGGTGCAAATTCTCCTCCAGCTCATGCTTCACTTCGGCTTATGTTAGCAGTATAGCTTCCGGTAGAATTAGAGCTAAAATTCCTCGCAAAGGATGACTGACACACTCCTTGCCCTGACATAGGGGTTGAGTGAGGGTTTTGATCATTCTCGAGTGTCATCTCAATGTCCCTACCCATAGATGGAGCCATCATTTTGGCACCTCCCTTTTTTTGGCCCTCAAGAACTATCTTTGCGTTGAGTACCCACTCGGGAAAATTTTCAGCAATACCTCTTGGGGGCTTTTTGCAAGTTGCCACGTTTCCATGAATTTTGAAAACATGTTGTTTTATCTTGTGAGCATTTCCACTAAAATTATGGCTACAGGTGTAGTCTTCCCTTTGGCCAATTCATCTACTTCTAGGTGTGAACATAGTTCAACACACAACAAGTAACTCTTAACTTTAACTATTTAACTAAAGTTACTCATAAGTGTGAACATAGTTCAACACAAAGCAAATAATTGCTAGCTTTAAGTACCTTGAATCACCTCCAAGTGTGAGTTTTCTCTACACAATGCAAGTAATCATTAACTATCTTACTTAACTTACCTCTCAGTGTAAGATATACTTCACACAGAGCAGATAACTCAAAACTCCAAAGCCTAAAAAATTAAATATATCCAAGCTCTAAATTTTCACTAGAAAAAAATTGGCTAAATTTAACTAGCATTTTATATTTTTATTCGTGTTGTAAAGCTCACCTTTAGGTGAGATGAGGGAAGGGAGATCATTGGAATGAGTAAAACAGTCCGTTTCAGTGTATATAAACAGATTTATTTCGATCTAATTAATATTTTGATAGAACTAATATTTTGATCGGACTAATATTTAGATCGAATTAATGTTTCGAGCGGAATGCTGAGAAATTATACGATATAGTGTTTTTGCTGATGTGGCACCGTATAATATGGCCGTATAAATATGGGTGTCATATAATACACTCGTTTAAGACGTATTATAAACGTACACCGTATAACATACAATGCAACTTAGATTATAGCGATCGTAGTGGCCGCTTTACCATATATCACAATATGTACATTATTTCTTTTCTTTCCATGGATCGAGAAGTATCAAAAGTGAGGTCAATAATTTTATTTCACACTATGTACATGCCAAGGAATGACACCCACCCCCTCTAAACCTGCACATCCTTCGGCATGTGCCAACATTTTCCTTATGTAGGTTTAATCTTCATTAAGATCCACAAATATTTGGATGTCATTTTCATCTTTTTCAAATTCTGGAAGATCATCCAATGCTTCTTCATCCTCATCTATAGCAATTTCATTAGGTTATTCATCAGCATCTTGTTGTGAATCAAAAGGATCATTATCGTGTCTCCTCCTGAACATGTTGATTCTTTTTCTTGGTATGCGAATTTTAAGCTTTTTTCCATCAAGCTCCCTCAAGAAATAAGTAGCATTTCCATGCACATGTTGGACAACATAGGGACCAAACCACCTTTTTGAAAAAAAAAATGCATGGTGTGTTGGTTGTCAAGGCTACTGTCATATATTAGGACCCAATCACCCTCGTCACTAGGCTTTGGTAAAAGCCTATGTCTTTTATCAAACCTATCTTTATTCTTTAGTCTTGAATCCTTCAATTGAGCTTTTGCAATGTCTATCATGTCTTCCTGTCTTCTTTCCAATTGCTTTATACGCAGTGCAAGTAGATTTCCCTACTTACACCATCTTCCCAAGGTAACATGTTCCAAATAGGAACTACACCCTCAATTGGCATGACTTGCTTCTGAACATACATGAATTCAGCAGGCATGTAACCATTCACTGAACAATGAGTTTTACGATCAGTCCATAAAGATATGGTAGCAACCTTGGCCATTCACTCATTCTACCTTTGCACGCCTTAGCCAAAGCTTTGAAAATAGGAGGATGTCCTCTTTCACTTTTCCCATTTCCCTCTGAATTATAAGCACAATTTAGGGCTAGCTTGATGCCAATTCTCGTAAATAAACCCCCTTCTTCATCTGCATCTAACTCACCTCTATGAGTAACTATCTTTCCCACACAACCATAGTGGCAAATTACATCTTCAAGCAAAATTTTAAAAATAGATTCTGTAGTTTTTGTCCTCCATGCACGCCCTTCCACTTATTTTTTCAAGTCATTAGGAAGAGAATGGGGTCTAGAAAGGACTCTTTATCTAGAAATTTAAGGAAGTAAAACTCTTTGTATTAAGAGATTAATCAAAGGAAAAATTTTCAATTCAAACAGGAAAAACGGACAGTTCATTTGAATTTAAAGTTTCCTCCCAAAATGGAATTTAAAATCTAGCGGGTAAAACCATATCATGTAGCATAGCTATGGAAAGAGCTTGACGCATAGATTGTAGATCTACGATCTCCGCTCAAATTGGAGATCATATGTGGGAGTTATGGAAGGCCAGAAATAATAAACTTGTCCTCTCCTTTTTGGGAAGAAAAAGTGCATCCTTTGACCACTCTTACACATCTCTTACACACCCACCATTCTTGCATACATGGCGTATACCTATTTTTCAAAATGTTAATCACCTCCATAATCTCATGGAAAATAAAGAGGCCCTCCTATACCCCATCCTCCTATCTCATTTGCCAAAGTCCTAAAGGCATTGTGACTAGATCAACACCCCATTTATAGTGCATGGCTAATGGGTATGTAGGATGCAATCCATCACAATGGCATACATTGGAATAAATTTCGCATGTCACACAAGACTCCAAAAACTCAGCCACATCCTTATACATGCCTTATCACCAATATCTTTCTTTCACTTTGAAAAAAGTAGCCCATACACCTCAATGTCGAGCATATAGGCTTTTATGAAGCTCTTTGATAATTTTGAGCTGAGTAGGCTTATCACATCTTTTCTTTTAGGATGGTTCCATAAGCATCCATCCCTCATGAAGAATTCATATGCTTTCTTTATGATCCTTTTGAATGTTGATTCAGTCCAGTCATCTTGCTTTTGTAAAGTACTCAGGTAGCAACCTATGAGCAACCATTTATCCTCATAAAACTCCTATGAAAATGACTCAAGTGAAGATCCAATGCATATATCATCACACCTTGCATGAGAAATTGTGTAGAATTTTATTTCCACATCTTCTTCCTCATCATATCATCCTCATCTACACTTGAAAGCATATCTGCCATTGATTTATCTTTTCCTGCAATGTGAATCAATTATGGGTTCAAGGACTTTGTATAAGCAATCCACCTAAGCATAGAAATATCAGGAGTAGAGCAGCTTGCAATCATTCCTAGAAGTGGTAAGCGATCAATCTCCACAACTACAGATGCTCCAATGAAGTACTCTTTGTCACACTTTAATGTTGTAACCACCCCCCATAACTCCCTTGTTACCTGTGGATATACTCTTTGGTAAGAGCTTAGAACCTTGGCCCCAAACCTCACCACATACGTGTGTTTCTCTTCATCATCTTGTCCTATTGCCAATACAATCCCCGTTGGACTAGTGTCCACTATCACAATCACCAATCTTCCACACACATAGTCAATCTTCCTCAAAGTTCGTGAAGAGAGCAGCAATTGCTTTAACTTTCTCATAGCTTTTACATGTACATCATTCCATTTAAACCTTTAGTTATTCCTTTGCAATTGATAAAGAGGATTTTCCCTATGTGCATAATGTGGAATCTATATAAGGTAGAAGACACATGCGCCTAGAAACCTTCTCACCTCCGTGATATTTATGGATAATTCCTTCATCCTCTACATTGCATCCACTTTAGTTGGACAAGGTTGGCAGCCATGAGGATTAAAAAGATATCCCAGTATCAATATTTCTTCAACCCAAACATTGATTTTTTCCCAGATAATCTAAGGTTCACTTCTTCCAGCCTTGTTAAAAATTTTTCACAATCATTGATGTGGTTGGCCACATATTTACGGCACCCCCTCAAATCTAGAGTCTTATATTTTTTAGCTAAGTCGCATCCTTTGATTGGAACGTCATCAAGAAAATGCATTGTAATTTGAGGTATGAAGTCATGTAGGACTTTGTTCATACCATTGATCATGTGCGCAACATAGTTGGTTGTTCCATGTGGCGATAAGGTGCACATCGTTACCAAACCCAAGGGGGTTCTCATGGTTTTTAGGTCCCTATTTTGATCATACCTTGAGTAAAAACCCTCCATCGAATACATTTCCCTTCCTGCAAATTCTTTTGAAAACTCGTCTACAATTGGCCCTGTAACCATATTCCTCATTGCAACTTTGTTGTCCTGAATGAAGCGTAGAGCTCCATTTTTCTTTGGTACATTGAACCACATGCTTGAGTAGGGGGAACATGAAGGCTCCAAAATCCACCATCTTTATCTTTTCAATGACTAAATCTATAAGCTTTGGCAAGAGTTCTTTTGGCACTGGAATTGGTCATAGATTCCAAGGCACATGGGTACAATGAAGAGTGTCTCTTCAAAGAAATTTATTTCAATCTCTGTCAAGGATTCATTGCTTTCAACTTTTAACATCTTCAATGAATTTTGTAAACTTGTGTCCAATTCTTTTAGGATCTTAGAGACTAGGTTGGAAAGAATCCTGATCCATCTTTTCCTTGCAATCTGTAGGCAAAGGCAATGCCATTGCTTTCATCTTCTTTGTTGTAGTCTTGTACTTTGTCTCCACTCGCACTTCTAGATCTTTTTGCACATTGAAGTACTCCTCATCTTTGAAAGACTCAATGATCCTATACATGTCCATCAAAGCTACTTTTACTACGTCATTTCCTTGTTGAAAACTAGAAACTGTTATAGCATTGAAATCACCCATAGTATCTACAAAAGAAACCTCTTCAAAAACACCTGAAATGTACTCGTCTCCCTCTAGCAAATCATGGTTTTTGTATTTTCTTTGTACACTATTTACATATTATTTTTGTCCTTTCTTTAAATCTCCGAGCATTGTAAAAGACATTGATCCATCCTTTTCTACTAGGGCACCTGTAGAAAAAGCTTCATCTCCCTTTGGATCACGTGAGAGCCTTTTTCTTCACTCACTCCCACTTTACAATGGTACTCGACTAAAACCGCTCATCTCCCTTTGATCTCGAAACTCCTTGCTTGCTTTTGGTAAAGAATGGTCCCTTAGGTTGTCATGACTTCTCTCATGGTCAATGCAAACTGTCGAAAATTGAACAACTCGTTTTTCATTTTTTCTTTTGGCCCTGGCATAGGCAGATCCATCATCCAATTCTTTTGTCTCCAGTCACCCTGAGGGGATGCATGGTTGTCCAAGGATTAGAGGAAATCTTGACATCTCTTGAACAAATAAATTTTGCTCACCTTTCACATCCCGTATGGATACATTAACATTTGGACAAGCACCATAGACATCCTCGGATGAGTTTTTTGCAGCCCTAATCATCCACCCATGGTCAGTATCAATTGGCCACTTTCCCTTCATATAGAGACTCTTGGACATGAGTTTAATCTTTGAACCTTGGTCCATCAAGGCCATGTAGGACTCATCAAGATCTCCCACCTTAACCAAGTGATGGTGGGAAAAAGAGCAGTGCAATCGGGTGGCCTCTGTACTCGTGCACACTCCACAAACCACGCCTCATGCAAACAAGCAAAGAACAAAACAAAGGGGGCACCACCCTAAATTAAGAGGTTTAGGGACCTCACACATAGTGCACATAGGCAAGTGAGACTTCTGGCATTATGATGGCATCAAAACCTATGGCAAAACACATAGAAACAAAGCTTAGGGACCTTACGTAGCATATATATACACAAGACATCAGCTTAAGAATACAACGGCATCTGATCATACATAACAAGGATATAGAGAAGCAAGCCAAGGATGGCATAATCCCTTGTCAAAAACAATCAACCCAGCAAGTAGGTATGATCCTACTAGCAACACATCAATACCTTAGAGAGTGATGGCAAGGATGGTGGCCATGGAGCATGAGAGAAGGCTCCTTATTTAGGTTTTAGGGCTAGTAATGTAGCATACTAGAGGGAGAGAGAGTAGAGCTCCATCCATAGCTCCTCGTTGTGAGCAATGTCTTCATAGCTTCATTGCTTGGTGAAGGGGGTGAAGTGTTGGTTTTGAGTGAGAGAAGGCCTCCTTATATAGGTTTTTGAGAGGGTTTAGGATTAGGGATAAACATGCTTAAATCCGCTGATTGGGGTTACTTTTTGCTTAGGGTGGTCAACAGATTGAGGTCACCTGATATGTCACCATCAAGATATTCTCTAGAGTGATGTGAGAGGGGAGGGTAAATGCTGATTTTCTGATTGTGACACATGGGGATAAGGTCTTGATCAGCATTTAAGAGTAGGTAGGTGGCTGTTGAAACTGGAGGTTCTGCACATGTGAGGGGGGGACCTGCTGGGTCCTCCTGAATATCAAATTCTTAAAAAATCCTCAACCATGGCTTCTTTTGACATGTGTTCTTTGAAAAAATCAGCATGTCTCTTTTCAACTCAAAAGTCTTTATCCCTGTTGACTCACCTTTACCATAAGATTTTCCCCTTTTCTCCTCCTGTAACTGCATTGTTGATGCCCAATCACTGCTTCTAGTAACAGTGAACTGTTACCTACCAAATACTTATGGTGCAGTAAAAAATATTTACCATGGGTAAAAAACGTTACTGTAGGTAAAAAGTGATTTTTTTTTACCATGTAGGTGAAAAGTATTTATTGTAGGTAAAAAATATTTACTGTCGGAAAAAAATTGAAAACGGAGTATGCTGTGCTGTGAGTCCACACGAACATCCTCGTGTAAATTTCACTAGAAATTCACACCTAGAATGGGCTATTCTGTAAGATATAGGTTGTAGGCATGCATAAGAGCTCGTTCCCACGTATCTTCTGTCCATGGCACTTTTTACTCTTTGGTGCTTGTGAAGTAGATTTTTCTTCTCTTTCGAGATCCCTTGGACTAGAGTATCCTCATCTCCCCAACAACTGACTGTGCTTTTATTGCATCTTCAGAAGGGGTCCTAAAAACCATGCATCATATAGCCCTCCCCCTTAAGCTAGAGGTATTTGATGCCTCTAGCTGTAGGTTGTGCTACAATAGGGTTCTCTTGAATACTTACCCACCTGGTACCAATTGAATTTGCCATGTTACTGCTTTCTTGGCTGATGCACCCTGTTTATTCCTTTCTGATGAATAATTGTATCCATCCATGACTAACAATTGGTCTCCTAGATCCTTGAATGCCATACCCCATCCATTGTCAATATCCGCTTTCACTGGTAGCATTCTCTTTTTTTTTTTTTTTTTTTTTTGCCCAACCTCTCGTTGAGCATTCATGCTCAACCATAGTATTATTTAGGTAAAAGATGACTGTATAGAGAGAATTATATAACATAGAGCTATAGACTGTATAATAAAAATGATAGTATAGTGGCTATATAGATAGGATAGAGATAGAGAAAAAAGCATTTGCTACTGCATCACCCTCCAGGGTCAAATTGAAAGCTCAAAGCTCCCCCACGCATGGTGTAGAATCCACCTCGATCAAAAGTAAAGCATTGCTCATTGCCATCAACCTGTAAAACATGTATATCCAAGCCTTCCTTTGCACTTGTAGGCCAATAGACAGGCCACCCTTCTAGCTCTTTATAGCACGGAGCTTCGTCACCCTGCATCTATAATCCTTCGTGTCCACTATAAGCATACTTGCCATCACTTGAGAAACCTGAATCATAAGCAGCTATCCTACCATCTGCTACAGAACCCTCCATGGTATAGTCCACTTCAAAAAAACCTCGCCATTGACACAAAAATCTATGTAAAGCAACCTCCAATAGCACATATATCCATAGCATCACATAACATAGCAAGACCTTGCCATTTGCCTCCACTTGCTGCATAGCCAAGCAAACCTGATCACTTTTGAAACCTGTATCCAAACCCTCTGTAAACGTCTACACAACCATCTCTTTATACTCAGAAACATGACCTACTAGAGCTTCAACCTGTGCAAATACCTCATCACCAACAAGGTTGACGGCACCTTCCTTTAATTGGATATGGTGTTGGGTTACCGTCACTCCTTTAATGTGCTCGTAATCAGTTATAAAGAGGCCAGCATGCTTCTTTAGTACCTACAAATAGGGTTCTCTCTCTTCTTTTAGTAGGTCCTTAGCTAGCATCTCCTCCAAGCCTGTGGCTTCTTCCTTGTTTAGAGAGTCTTGACCACCTTCTCCTTCTGGGTTTCGCAGTATTATACCCATGACTTCCAAAGAGCTAGCATCCTCCTCAGATGACTCATCCTCAGATGAAGAGCAGCTGCTTGTGCTCCATTCATCCATAGAAGTCTCCATCTCTTGGTCTTGTTGTCTACCCTGCTTCATGTCATACACAATTTTTTGTTGCTTGCCACCTACCTTGTGATTTGGTCACAACTTAAGGGAACCTGTCTCCCAATCTTGCCTAGCTTTCATAGCCATAAGCCAAGGTCTTCCAAGGATTAGCGGATAGCCCTCCCCCTTAGTTGGGATCACATAAGCATCAATTGAGATTGCAACACCAAAAGCTGAAACCTTCACTCCATTAACCTTTCCCACACAAGCCACCCTTACATTATTTGCCGTCTTAGCTTGTAAGGAAGTTTGCTCATTTACTTCCAAACCCAACCTGTGCATTAATTTCTCTGTCATAACACAAATCTTGGCTCCACCATCTACGTACACATTGGAGACTCGCTGACTCTTAATCTCTGCATCAATGACTCGCACGATATCCTTCATGCCTCTTGCACTAATAGACCCAACTGACTTTGCCTTAGCCCTGCTGGTGTTGACCATCTTAGACCAGCTTCTACGCATCTTTGGGGAAAGGTGGAGGAGTTGCTGCCATGAAATCTTTGGTCCTTGCTTACTCACATCTGCTACCAGGTCGTAAGGTATGGATCCTACCCCAAGTGGAAAGTCTTCTACTCCTATGTGCCTCCTTGACCTAATCTTCCTTTTCTTGTCTCCTATCACTTGGGAGGAACCCTCATTCCCTGTATCCGGCTCTGAAGCTTCCATTTCATCAGTTCTTTGTCTCCTAACTCTCTTTATTAGCATGGCAGCAGCCTCCTCCATTTTTTCTTTCCCTTTATCCTTACCATTGTCAAGACTTATGACAGAGACAGCCCTGTCCTCCCCTCCCGATGGTAGTGGAGGGATCTCTGCTGGTGCTTCTGGTGGTGGAGGAAGGGGTCTCAATATTTGGATTGGTGGAGCCACGTGTGCATTTTGTCCATTTAGTGGCCTAGCTCGAGGAGGAGTGACATGCTGGCGAGGAGGCCGTCTTTGATTACCATTTCCTTGATAGCATCATGGATGGGGGCAATAATACATGCCGTGACCTACCTCTCCACAGTTGTAGCAAATGTACTCACGTGCTTGCCTTTGTCCTTCTTGTCTATTTTGTTCATTTCCTGGCTGGGGAGCCCTTACACCTTGAACCAGATTGATGGACAGGCTCTCTAGTTGATTGGTGATTTGTTGAAGTAGTTCTTGTTGAGAGGACTCTTGCTCTGTTGCTCCAATCCCTGCTACTACCCTTGCTGTAGGTTGAGCTAGCGGTGGAGGCTCCATTCCCCCTTGTAGTTGAGCTTGGAATTTTAACTTCCTATCCTTCTCCCTTGCATAAGTCATAGCTTTATCAAAGGTATCTGGGAATTTACCTTTTACCTTTTCTCAAAGGATGGGGTAAAGCCCTGCCAGGAAACAGTCCTTCTTTAGGCATTCTGGCGCCCTTTCTCCTTCACCTAGTGATGCACACCATTTCTCCCATAGGTTGGAAAACTTTCCTTCATAGCTTCTATAGTCATTGGGTGATGTTTGGCGTAGTTCTAAGAGCTGTCTCCATATCTCCTCTAGAGGCTCATGACGGCGAAATTCTTCGATGAAGGCCATCTTTAAGGACTCCCAGTCTCTTCTTTCTTCAGGTGCCAAAGTTTGATACCATAATTTTGCACCTTCCCTCAAGACCAAAGGAAAGGCCCTTAACTTAGTAGCTTCGTCATCCCTTCCCGATACCAGAAAGGCCATTTCCAAATTATCCAAAAAGTCAGGAGCAACCTCCCCAGGCTTACCATAAAAATTAGGGAAGGCCATAAGTGAGAGAGTAAACAAACAGCTCCAATTTATTTTAAAATAGAGTATGGTAATTACAATTTGGAGCTTTAGCACAACTTAGCTCAAAATAGGATGAAGATCGACACATCAAAGGAATGGTAATAGTCTAGTAAGGGTAGAATGACAGGATGAGGAGAGCGCAAGATTTCCCCAAGTCTCTCGGCTCCAAACAACAGGGCTATTCTTTGCTGATAAAAGATTTTTCTATCAATACAAATATTCACACGGATATGACGCACAAAATGGAAAGGAAACATGCGGGGATCATCATTCTCATTATTGGCATCCATACGTACACACAAGAGCCTAGCTTAGTTGCACCACCTTGGGACCAATGAGCCTGATCAGCCACAGAAGGTCAGCACCTCGGATCACTTCGACTCTTCCTGATGCATCTATGAAGACGTAAGGTGTGATGGCAACACTTTGTACAATGCTGAGCCTTTTAGCAAGAAACAATTGGATGCTATTACCATAATCAGCATGACGAATGAAAGTGACACCATTAATGTGCAGCACATCATCAACTAACATAGTTTCCTTAGATTGAGATAACTTCTTGAAAATTAGCAGCAAAGGTAGGGCAGGGAGGCTTTTCACCCGGTCTCCAAAGCACTTTGGACAATATCCAAATTGATCTTCACGCAGACAGGAGGTTGGCTTGGGATTGGTGGTGTCTAGATTCACAAAGTGCACTGGGAGCACTCTCAGACGAGCGGCAATCTTGTAGGCAAGCCTTCGCCTCTTTGCTTCAGGAGGATTTAGGGGTGAGAGTCGTGGTTGCAAGTTGGAGGTTGAAGTTGGTTGCTCACTAGCCTTTTTCTTGCCTGTAGTGGTCATGTAATCCCTTATTAATGAGATTAGGCCAAATGTTACCTTACGCTTGAGCACGCGCTGCGGCCTTGGGCCACTGATCTTCCTCCTCTTAGTCGGCTCCTCAGGAAAGAGAGGTCTGGTGATGCTTTCTCTTCCCTTAATGTGTGTCACAGTACCTTCATGTATGTTGATGTAGAATATTTCAAGCTCGTGTGCGTTGGAGGTTTTTGGAGCACTCATAGGTTGAGAGGAGAGGTATATCAAGCTCTTCTTCTCACTCTCCTTCGTTGGCGACGATCACGAACAAGGCATGTAGAAGAACTTACTTCTTGAATTTCAATGACACTGCAACCTGGTAACAAGACCTCGATGAAAGCTTTTAAGGCCTTTAAAGCCTCCTCCTCTTCTGTTCTCCAATTTGCAAACATCTCATGCCATTCGTCCATGTTGTAGATTGCACATCTTCATTGCTTGTGGACTAAAGGTCTGTGTAGCCCTCCTCAGTGGGGACACCAAAATGATGGCGGAAAAAAGAGCAGTGCAATCGGGTGGCCTCTGTACTCGTGCACACTCCACAAACCACGCCTCATGCAAACAAGCAAAGAACAAAACAAAGGGGGCACCACCCTAAATTAAGAGGTTTAGGGACCTTACACATAGTGCACATAGGCAAGTGAGACTTCTGGCATTATGATGGCATCAAAACATATGGCAAAACACATAGAAACGAAGCTTAGGGACCTTATGTAGCATATATATACACAAGAAATCAGCTTAACAATACAACGGCATCTGATCATACATAACAAGGATATAGAGAAGCAAGCCAAGGATGGCATAATCCCTTGTCAAAAACAATCAACCCAGCAAGTAGGTATGATCCTACTAGCAACACATCAATACCTTAGAGAATGATGGCGAGGATGGTGGCCATGGAGCATGAGAGAAGGCTCCTTATTTAGGTTTTAGGGCTAGTAATGTAGCATACTAGAGGGAGAGAGAGAGAGGGAGAGAGAGTAGAGCTCCATCCATAGCTCCTCGTTGTGAGCAATGTCTTCATAGCTTCATTGCTTGGCGAAGGGGGTGAAGTGTTGGTTTTGAGTGAGAGAAGGCCTCCTTATATAGGTTTTTGAGAGGGTTTAGGATTAGGGATAAACATGCTTAAATCCGCTGATTGGGGTTACTTTTTGCTTAGGGTGGTCAACAGATTGAGGTCACCTGATATGTCACCATCAAGATATTCTCTAGAGTGATGTGAGAGGGGAGGGTAAATGCTGATTTTTCTGATTGTGACACATGGGGATAAGGCCTTGACCAGCATTTAAGAGCAGGTAGGTGGCTGTTGAAACTGGAGGTTCTGCACATGTGAGGGCGGGACCTGCTGGGTCCTCCTGAATATCAAATTCTCAAAAAATCCTCAACCATGGCTTCTTTTGACATGTGTTCTTTGAAAAAATCAGCATGTCTCTTTTCAACTCAAAAGTCTTTATCCCTATTGACTCACCTTTACCATAAGATTTTCCCCTTTTCTCCTCCTGTAACTGCATTGTTGATGCCCAATCACTGCTTCTAGTAACAGTGAACTGTTACCTACCAAATACTTATGGTGCAGTAAAAAATATTTACCATGGGTAAAAAAAGTTACTGTAGGTAAAAAGTGATTTGTAGTTACCATGTAGGTGAAAAGTATTTACTGTAGGTAAAAAATATTTACTGTCGGTAAAAAAGTGAAAACGGATTATGCTGTGTTGTGAGTCCACACGAACATCCTCGTGTAAATTTCACTAGAAATTCACGCCTAGAATGGGCTATTCTGTAAGATATAGGTTGTAGGCATGCATAAGAGCTTGTTCCCACGTATCTTCTGTCCATGGCACTTTTTACTCTTTGGTGCTTGTGAAGTAGATTTTTCTTCTCTTTCGAGATCCCTTGGACTAGAGTATCCTCATCTCCCCAACAACTGACTGTGCCTTTATTGCATCTTCAAAAGGGGTCCTAAAAACCATGCATCATATAGCCCTTTCCCAATGGTTTCTAGAATAGTGGCTCTTATGAGTGGTTCATCTTCACCTTCATCTTCAAATTTAACATGCCTAGTTATGCGGCGCGAAGACTGGTCGTAGCTACAACATTCGCATCTTCATCTCTTTGTTGTAGTTGTATCACATGTGTCTTTGAAGCACTCTCTTCAACCTTTGATTGGATAGAATCCATTTAAGCTTGTTGCTTTCTTCTTATGATATCAATTATTTCCTCGTGGAACTCTCTTTTTGCAATGCCAAGTACTTCTCCCAATGTAAACTAACTTTACATCTGTGGCGGCTTCAATGTCTGATTGTAGCTTGTATGGTGGGCTTTTTCTTTTTCTCTTTTCATTATATTGCTTTTCCTTTGGCGCAGCATCTCTCATTGGTACTTCTTGTGATGGAGATTCCCTTGCCATGGGCTCTTGAGAGGGACCTAGATCGTTTCTTCCTCCACCTCTAGTAGCCATATTTGAGGGACCTTCATCCCCATTTTCTCTCCTACGTTTTCCTTCAGCAAGTTCCTTGTTGCCTGGATACTTTGTGATGTAGGCATGCACTCACAAGGAATCTACAAGTTCATTCCCCCCAGTTTAAAGATGTATACAATCTCTTGTTTCATGTAAGACTTATTTAGCCCACTTTCCCTTCATAGCTAACTCCATTGCAGATGGCCAAACATCTTCACCATACTCACTCATGTCTTCAATAGATTTGGACCCTTTGAGCATGACTTGACTAGCCTTTAAGCGTAATGTTATTGCTTTAACCATCGAGATAGCATGACTGGCTACCATGTCCTTAACTAGCCAAAGCTGGATGCCAAGAGCTTTCCTGTTTCACTAAGATGTATCTTTACTTCTTTGAAGAAGACAAGATCTCTACCCAAGGCATCTTTGAAGCTTTCACACTCCCTTCTTGTATTGTATGGGTTATCACACCATATGCATCTATTTACAAACCCCTCTCTGTTTTGAGGTCTTTGACTTGATGATTGTCCAAACGTTTGACCCTTTTCTTCAAGCCTTGCTAGCTTTTCAGTTTTCATATGCCCTTCACAAGTTCTTCAAGCATAGATCCATCATCCTTAGAAGCTATATTAGTAGGTTGTGGCCGCTTCTCAGTAATAGGAGAAACTGGAGCACCATTATTCACCACCATCTTGTCTCTTTTGCATTGTATTTCTTCCAACAAGGAGACTACATCTTGTACATCATTCCACCTTTTCTTCAAACCTTGCTCTGTATCTTTGTCTTCCAAGAGAAGCTCTAACATTTCTTCAATTTCTTTTCTCGCTGCTTGTAGGAAAAGTTATATCTTCTCGCTATCCGAGGAAGATTGTTCAGTTTGTGATAGTTGAGCATAGTGTCGCTCAAACTTATGAGCAGCTCTGTAGCAAAGATCCCTTCTTTAGGCTTTGCAACCCAGGAAAGTTCTTTTGGTCAACCTCTCAGAGTCCTCCATAAAGTAGTCTTCTTTTAGAGCAAGCTTGAACTCCTCCTAGTTTTTTCCATGAGCATTTTGAATTGCCCTAATACAGTCTCTAATCTCTAGGAAACAAACTAGCTCAAAACTTTGAACCATTATTCCTTAGACACCTGGTTGAACTCCATCTACTTTATATGATCTGGTAGATACTTTGTGATGTCCTTGGCATCAAATTGGTTAGTTCTCTTCACAATGGACTGCAATGCTTTGGTGGTTGAAATCTGGATTCTTTCCATTGCTTGTTGTTGCTGTATATACATGACAAATTCTTGAAACCTTTGCATGGTTGCAGGCCCAACTGCATCCCATGTGTCTCTAGATTTTCATCCATGGCTTGAAAAGTGTTTAGATCAATTCATAAACTCCCACCCAGCAATTTTGCATCGGGTTCACCAGAAAAGTCGGAATGTGTGCGGTCTAGCTCGGAAGGTGCAGGACCTCTAACTGTGAGAGCTCATGATGAGAGTCACAAACACTTTAAGAAAAATTGTTTATGTAAAATCACCAACCCTCTTTCTAAGGGTGACTAAAAATCTAGTAGTGTTCTTGACAGCGAAGTTTCAAACCCTCTTTCCTATCGTGCTTGGAGTTTGCTTGTTTCTGTAGTTGAGATTATGATGAGAGGATCAACAATTCACATTCAATTTCACTTGAAAAGACCATTTTAAAACACAAAAGTTTTAGCCATGAAACCTCAATGCTCATAAAAGAATAAATATCAATCAAAACCCAAACCTCTTTCTTGGTGTCATGTAGCCTCGTCCCCAATTACATAGTCGTAGCATCAAACAGTTGAAAGGAATACACGAGCTTCCACAAAAGATGTTTGTGAAGGTATGTTAGTGTATCATAATAGATTCTAAGTGTACCTTTTTATTAGAAACATAATTAGCTGAGGTACATTAAAAAAGGTACGCAAAAAAAATGTTAGCATTGAGGTGACTGAAAGACATAAATATTTTTGTCATCTTACTAGTTTCTTCAAGAACCCAAAGATGAAATCAATGTGTGTTGTTATTTGATATGATCCACAACCACATTTTATACAATCATGTCATCTATCATGGACTTGATTATTGTCTTTGACGGTGTGTAATCCTCAAACTTAATTGCATAAGAAGAATAGCGCCCTTTGATTTATTTAACTATAGTAGCTTAAATTCCTATTAGCAATAAGTGAAGCATTTAGATAGAAACTCTTTGCTTGCTTTCCATACAAAATCTTGAGTGGAAAATTTCTTGAGGGCTCTAAAAGGGATCTTATAAAAAAGTTTCATGAGATTCTTTATGCTGGACACAAATGTGTGTGGGCCACCTTTACTCAAAACAAAGACAGGTATTGGTGGAAAGGTATGTTTAAAGATGTATCTCATTTTGTGGAGTCTTGTGAAAACTCTCAAATGTATTCAAATGTATGTCATCGTGATGGTTGCACCCTACATACCCACTGGATATGCACTATAAGTGGGTAGTAGGTCTGGTTACAATGCCATTGGGTTTATGGAAAATGAGTTCTTGCATACGAAGATTTAACTAGCCAGATTGAAGCTCGTGCTTTAAGAACAAAAAGCAGAAAAGGGATATGTAAATGCCTCTTAGACAATGTTATTAGCCATTATAGTTGTGTTGGGAAACTAACAACTGACAGGGGTGAGTTGGATGCCGACAAAGCTAGGGAGTTTCTCTCTAGGTAGGGCATTAAGCTCGCTCTCACTACTAAATACAATCCTGAAGGGAATGGTAAATCGGAACATGGGCATCCTCCTATCATTAAAGCTTTGGCTAAGTCTTGCAAAGGAAAATTGGGAGAGGGGCCTGGGTCATTGAATCATGTTTTATGGGCTAATCGTACAAGTCATAGATCAATTACTGGTTATATGCCTTTTGAGTTGATGTATGGTAAAAAACTATAATGCCAATTGAGGATGTAATTCCTACATGAAATGTATTGATTTGGGACAATGGAATGAGTAGGGAAGACCTTGCTTTGTGCATACAACGATTAGAAAGAAGAACACAAGATATTGAGATTGTAATAGCACGATTGGGAGATGTGAGGTTGATAAATAAGGATGGATTTGATAAAAGTCACATGCTCAGACCTAGAGCTATTGAGGAAGATGATTCGGTGTTGGTGTATGAAAATAGTATTGATAACCAACGCTCAACAATAAGAAATATTTCAAAGAGATGGCTTGGTCCTTATGTGGTTAAACATGGACATGTTAATGCAACTTATACCTTGTATGAGTTGAATGGGATAGAAATGAAGATTTCCGTTGCAAGGAAAAGAACCAAACTATTCAAAAGAAGAGGAGATACAGATCACTTTGTTTCACAAGAAAGTCAAAATGAAGAATCTAATGAACATGTTATACATGAAGATGAAGAAAGACATGAGGATGCACTGGATGTTGTTGGAAAGGGCTGAAGAAGAAGAAGGGCGAGGAGAAGCAGGAGGTAAGGGAGTGGCGGAAACTTGAGAGGGAGCAGGAGAGTTAACACTGGGGGCTGCATGCGGTGTGTGTTGCTGACGAGGACGGAAGTAATGGTTACGACCAACTGTCTGCCATGCAGTCTCAGTAGGAACTGAAGCAGAGGGAGCACCCGGAGGCTGCTGAGGTGCTCTAGTAGTAGTCTCTCTCTATTTCTCTTTTTCTCTCCTTCCCTTGCAGGCAGTGGAAAGATGCGCACAGTGAAGGTTTGAAACAGGGAGGGTTTGCGGGAACGATGGCTGAAGGAAGCTCTAAATTCCACGGCCGACAAAGCTCGGCATCAATGGTTCTTGTCTGCCGTTAGACATCGAATCGTCTCACCATGCCTGGGAGATGCAATCAGAGAAAAAGTTCCACCTATTGAAGAATTTGAGGCAAGATCGCAAATAAACTTTGAGATACATTCACAAGGGGGAGACCAGCAATCAATTAGTTCCAGACACAGCCAACCACACTCGCTGAGAACTTTACCCTCTTACCTAGGAGATTATGAAGCCAAGTCGGAAGTGAGAGCAATACCATCTCAAAGACTTTCTTCTAACAAAGTGATGGATTCGCAAGGACTGATTGAGTTGTTGTCCACTCCGGTGGCATGCACAATCACATTAGCAGAACTCCTAAGGTTACGACTAAACATGTGGGCCACAATAGGTAAATGCCTATAAAAATTTGGAGTAAAAGACCCCACCCTAAGGCTTCACGAAGGGATCAGAGAGTTGGACAGTCCTCGACTAAACACTAAGCCAGTACCATTGAATAAGGTTGGAGAATATTGCGAGGGAGAAGATGGAAACACCACGATACCAGTAGAACTCCAAGGAGTAGTTTCCAAAGCTATTCTTGGCAGTGGAGCAGGAGTTGCTTTGGCCTGAAGGAAATTTGGAAAAAATGGGGAAAACCAGCTTTGAGGGCTACCATAATGAAACTGCAATTGGCAGATGGGTTCATGGAGAAGCCTCTAGGACTCTTAGAAAAAGTGATTGTCACTTCGTGCGGAATCGAGTATGAGCATACATTTGCAATAGTCGATTTTGACAAAAAGAACAACTATGAGATCATCTTGGGACGACCATTCATGCGAAAATTGAAGATGGTCCAAGATTGGGGTTATGACCACATATACCTCAGACATGGCGAGACAACAACTAAAATACACATGAAAGACCATAGTTACAAAGATGTGAACCAAACACCTGTGGAAGAGTTTGATTCAGCTACAGTAGCAGGATCAGAACTCCCAGCATGGTTAGGGCTACCAAAAGAGCTATGGATGTGCGGAGATTCACATTGTGGAAGCTTAAGAAGGGAGGAATGCATCTTAGAAAGAGCAGTTGAGGACAAAGAGTATATTCTGGAACCTTTCCCTGAAGATTCTTGGAACCTCTAGAATGGGAACACATACTAGCAACACTGGATGTCTGTACCATTACAGATAGTCCAACAACAAAATTTTACGATAAGGATGTTACCCTATTACATGGTAAGCGTTACACCAGGAGAAAAAGAGACGATATAACCACCAGAACAAGAAGAGTTTTACAACTCCTCTGAACATTTGGAAGTAAATGATGATACAGATAATGAGTGTTTAGACACCTCAAGTGAGCCTGGAAATGAAACCGAGAATATCAAGTTTTATGATTTTGCTAATCAACACACTAGACGCCAGGAGCGCTATAGGAGGAAACGAGTAGGAAACAAAGTGAGAGAGAACCTGATGCCCAAGATAAAAGGTAAAACTCACTACTTGATGCTTGTAAAAGTAGAGGATTGTGTAAAAGATCAAATATCAAGAGGATTCTCAAAAGATCGAAAAGAAAGAACGCGAGAGGAAATAAAACAGGTACGAAAAGCTAAAACAGAAACAAAATCACAAAAATCTCAAAAATCAAAAAACCAAACATCAAAAGACCAAGAGTGGACCAAATTGGAGCGTAAACAGAAATACCAAGAACTGAAACGGTCTTTGCGTGAGATATGGACTACTGAAGAAGATAGCGATGGTAAAGGGGAGTCGGAAAAGGGGAACATGAATGTACCATCACACTATCAGAAATTTACTATCCAGGACAGAAAAATCATCATGACACCACCAGTCAGGGAAAGAACTAACCAAGAATCTTACTATGGGCCTGAAAATGCAAAAAAAATAGACCTCGCCGAACCAGGTGAAAAGCCTCAGCCGGTCTATATAGCTAACGATTTAGAGCCTGAAGAGGAAGAACAGCTAACCCAACTTCTCAAGAAGTATAAAGATGTATTTGCTTGGTCCTATAAAGACCTCAAAGGAGTTGATCCATCAATATGCCAACATACAATTCCTTTGAAATCGGATGCAAAACCTAGCAAACAACGTCCTTATACATATAATGACACATTTGCTGAACGAGTCAAAGAGGAAATTGATAAACTGATGGAAGCTCAATTCATTTATGAAATCGAACATAAAGATTGGTTGTCGCCCATTGTGGTAGTTTCCAAAAAGAATGGAAAACTGCGAATGTGTGTAAACCTCAAAAGGGTAAATGCAGCCACCATAAGGGATAATTATCCCTTACCAATCATAGAGCATGTACTTGAGCGAGTGGCCAAGAAACGGGCTTATTCCTTTTTGGATGGGTTTTCAGGATACAACCAACTAGCAATAGCAAGGGAGGATCAACACAAAACACCATTTGCCACAGAATGGGAAATTTATGCATATCGAGTTACGCCGTTTGGCTTAACGAATGCCCCAACCACTTTCCAAAGGTTAATGACGCATGCATTCAAGGAATACCTAAGAATATTCTTAGAAATTTACATGGATGGTCTTTGTGTACACTCTCTTCTACGAGAGGAAAATATTGACCATTTGCAAAAGGTCTTTGAAAAATGCACGACATATCGAATCTGTCTTAACCCTGAAAAGTGTGTATTCATGGTTAAGCAAGGCCGCATCTTAGGACACATTGTCTTAAGAAATGGCATAACCACAGACCTAGACAAAGTCAAAGTCATTGTAGACCTACCCAGGCCTACTAATGCGAAACAAGTGCAATCCTTCATGGGACACTGCAATATTATCGAAGATTCATATACATGTATGCGGTTATCGCACAACCTCTGTATCGTTTGCTAGTCAATTTCGAGTGGACTGAGGAGTGTAAAACATCATTCCAAAAGCTAAAGGAAAACATTATATCAGCACCTGTACTGAAGGCACCAGATTGGGAAAAGATATTCCATGTTCACATTGATGCTTTTGCATATGCCATTGGAAGTATTCTGGCTCAACTTGGAGACGGAACAATGGATTTTCCGATTTACTATGCGAGCCGACAGTTAAACAGTGCAGAGAAGAACTACACAACCACCGAGAAGGAAGGGTTAGGAATGATTTATGCTGTAAAGCAATTTTGGCATTATTTGCTTACAAACAAATTTGTGTTCTTCACAGATCATCAAGCTCTTTTGTATCTGGTAAACAAACCATGCAATACAGGGAGAATAGTACGCTAGTTTATTATATTGCTAGAATTTGACTTCAGAGTGGTGGTCAAAAAGGGTAAAACCCATCTACGAGCGGATCATCTTTCAAGGATACACAACGGGGAAGCTCTTGAAGGAGTAGATGATGACATACTAGATGCGTATCTTTTCAATATTGAAATGGTACCCAAATGGTCTCAGGAAATTGTTAGAATTATTTCCTTTGGAAGTAAGTTTGATAATACGGAATAGAGATCCAAACAGCAAACAATTTGACAAACAAAAAACTTCCAGTTGATAGCAAGACGGCTATATCATCTTGGATCGGACCTAATCCTACGATTATGTATAAATATGGAAGAATGTGAGTGCTACCTTGAAGAGGCACATGTCCAGGATTGTGAATTTTATTGTTCAACAGTGAAAACACAATCGAAGACTGAAACAATTAGGGGTTTATTGGCCAACTATGTATGCGGACACACATTCTTATGTTACCAATTGTACTATATGTAGTGCCAAAAGACCAGTGAATCACGCAACTTTGTTTCAGGTAAACATAGCACCTGCATGGAGTCAATATATCATTGACTTCTTAACCACCAGGAGGTTACCTGAGAACATCACAAGAGCACGAAAAAAAGATATAGAGCTAGAAGCTCGTGACTTTCAGTTAATTGGGAACCAACTCTATAAACGAGGAAAGGACAATCAACTTAGAATCTGTGCAAGTGAAAGCGAATACCTGCTAATTCTAGAACATGCGCATAGCGGAATAAGTGGAGGACATCTTTCGGGCGATAAGACATCAAAAATTTCCTTAACCGCACGAATTTGGTGGCCTACATTGCACATGGATACTGAAGAGTTTGTAAAGCGTTGTGACGCATGTCAACGCACCAACGTGCCAATAAAAAGAGATGAGATGCCATTACGGCCCATGATGGGAGTAAGAGCATTTGTAAAATGGGGCATATCACACCCATACCCAATATATCATTGTGGTTACGGAATATCTCACAAAATGGGTCGAAGCCAAGGCAACACAAAAAGCTGATGCACGCACCACTGCACACTTTTTGTATGAGAATGTTTTTGTACGTTACGGGTTACCAATAGAAATTGTCAGTCATCGTGGGACACATTTTCTCAATGAAGTGATTGAATATCTGCTAGAGGAATTTATGGTCATACATAAGAAATTTGCACCATACCATCCACAGGACAATGGGCAAGCTGAGGCCACAAATAAAATACTATGCACGGTTCTCACTAAAATAGTGTCAGAATCGAGAACAGATTGGGATCAGCAGCTACACTCAACATTGTGGGCATACAGGGTAGCTTACAAAACATCAATCTATATGCTATACTACCTATAGAGTTTTTAATTCCAACTCTACGAGTAGCAAAAAGCTTAGAATAGACAGGGCATGAGCTCTCTTCAAGAATAGATGATCTTGAAAAGCTAGATGAACTCCGCTTACGAGCTGTGGCTTCACTCTATGCTAAAAAGAGAAGACAAAAAGAACTTTTTGACAAACATGTGCGCACTAAAGAGTTCAAAACAGGTGATTACGTACTTGTTTATACCTTGAAGCAACATGCCAAGAAACTTAAAAAGCGATAGATGGGACCATTTGTAATTAGTGATCTATCACAAATTGGAGTTGTCAAGCTTGCTACATTAGCAAGTGAAGAAATGCCGAACTGGATTAGTGGATGTCGATTGACGAGATATCATCTACCACTCACACAGGAGATGCTCCAACAAATTCATCAAGGAAAACAAAGAATGAGGGAAAAACAGAGAGTACGAGAGGAAGCTAAAGCAGAAGCACAAGAACGCATTGCAAAAAGAAGACTTCTGCAACAAAAACAACAAAGTGGACCACCATTGCCAATCAATGCCATTCGATTGACGAAGTTGGATGAAGAAACAGTGGAGCCAATAATTGTGGTCAAATTAGGCAGCAATCAAGTTGAATCGACAGGATTGCTTGATTCGGGAGCTCAAGCAAATTTGATCTCTTACAGATTATACCAACATCTCAAAGTCAGAGGTCAACTTCATCATACTCCTCAAGTGCTGGAAAGTAGCACATCACACCCATTGAAAACATTGGGATGGACTATATTGCATGTACAGATACATCAATATATTCACCCATACAAATTCTATGTGGTGACGGATGAAAGCACACAACACCCAATGATGTTGGGGCAGCCTTGGCAAAAAGAGTACAATGTGCAGATAGATTGGAAAGCAGAGGCAGTCATAATTCAGCATGCAATGAACAACAGGTGACATCCTTTGCTCAGCAATACCAGAATGTTCAGCTGCAAGCCATGCAATCACTGAAACAAAGCCAAAAGCACAAATGCCATCAAAGAAAAACATTATACCCGAGACCAACAATCAGGTAAAATCCAACCCTGCTAATTACAGACATATGAAGTCACCGGTTGCAATGCATAAATCTAGGTTACCAAAACAAGGGAAACAAGTATGGATGCGAAAGGATAGAAATGCCATGGCAGACAAACAACAATGCAACAACAAAATTCCAACAAAGCAGATGGTTCAACCACAAACCAAGGGCATAAAATAGATATGGATCCCAAAGAAAATTCTTAGCCATAACCCAAATGTCACTCGCATTTGGATACCAAAGTAAAAGCAAAAGGAACTCACTCCAGTACAAGCAACAACAAACGGCAGACAACTGCATTTCACAAAGAAAACCCGACTTATGTGGATGCCAATCAACAACAAACCAGTGGAAAACAAGAAAGTGCCAAACCATCTACAAAAATAGGTAGCAACAAAATACCAATGGAAAGCAAAGCCAATACGGCCCATAGCCATTCCGACACAGCCAATTTTCTACTTAGAAACAGCTACGACTCTCTCAATAGTTTTGGCAAAGCAATTGCCGTTTGCAAAAAAGACAATTAAACAGAGAGCAATAGAGTTACAACTGTTACTTGCAAAGAAAACAGGAAACCTCGACGGCGAATGCCAATACGCATCTTGCTTATTACCTTCTCTTGCACAACATTAATTTTTCCATGCATTGACTGAGTATGCATAAAGTAGGGCCACATTAATCGGCCAGGCATTAGCACAAAATTTTCAACCTATGCACGGTTCATACTCCGAGGCGATACCTTGTCGTCCGGGAGGACTCCGGCTAGGAGGGGGGAGGCATTCTCAAATGCGGAATCAATAACAGAAACAACAAAAAAGGGCATGATTTTCGACTTTTTTAAGGGTTGTTGTTTGATTGCAAATATTTTTGGAGTAACCCAAGTATAGATGCCCTTATACAGCATTTATCTACAGGTATATGGGGCCAAACGCCAAATCAAGCCCCTAGGTGTGTGTACATAAGTAGAAATAGCCATTTTTCGGACAAAATATTGGTAAAACGGAGAAATCCAGCCATAAAAATTGGATGCGAGTGTATCTAATGTTTTGCGGTGATCTTTGTGAATTATTAGGATTTTTGGGGATTTTTTTGGGTTCGATTTGCTATTTTCTTTTTAATTTTGCTAATTTTTGGTAGAAAAACTTCAAAAACACAAAAAGCAGGGAAAAAATGGTCGTAATGAAAAACAAAGAATATGGGGATGATCAGTGACTATAGGACAACATATGGTACAGTGGGGGTGCAATTATGAGACTGGAGCGGAAAGCGTGTTTTGGTCAGGTTTTGATCGAAATGCCAATTTCTGGTAAATAGAGCAAATGGAGTCCAAATCAAGAAATTTTTTAGCCTAAACCGCATCTCACAAGAAGATAGGAGCACATGTCAAATTTCATAAAAAGTGGTTTGGGGACCTCCATTATAAGAAATTTTCACCCCATTTTTAGCTCATTCTCACTATTGACTTTGTGGAGAGAGCTTCTACCACCTAGAGCGGACCACCTTGATCTTTTCGCGCATGTTTGTCATTATGTCCCGGAAACTAGCGTAGGGATCACACACAAAGCGGGTGGTAGAGACCTACAAATAGAGACGGCGGCCTAACAGCTAACCGGAAAGCAACAAGACTTCATTGCCAGCTTACCCTAGTCTAGGAGACCAGTCGTGGATGTCCAAAGATAGTAGGAAACCGTCAGAAAAAACCCTAATTCCCAGAAACCCGCAAGAGGCCACCAAATGGAAATCGGAAAAACGGCAACCAAATGCTACCAAAATTCATGGGTAGGAGCATCTCGACATGCTCGACAAGTCTATATGACCCGCATGACCAAAAAGTGACCCGAAGTAGCACTAAACTTCAGAGACGGCATCAAACACACAAAGTGTCAAATTGCTCTTGCGGCCAAACCGCAAGCCCGTTTGCCACCAAACTTCACGAGCGTCTTTCCTAGACCATCAACAACCAAGTCCTATGGTGGTAGACCACCACAAATCATCAAAGGTATGTAAATGCAACCACAGGTGCTTCTAGAGCAACAAATTGCCAAATGAAGCTCCGACGAAGCCAAAGGCGACAAAAACCATACGGCAAGGATCCCCAAGGGATCGGGAATATATTGAGACCAACATCAGGAAAATTCATCGCTAAAAAGCACTCCAAAAGTCAAAAAACGGCTGGGAGGCTCTGAAGTCCAACAGAGAGTTATTCTCTATCCATTTGACTTTTTTGTTGAAAGTAGGCTCAAAAAGGACTTAGGGGGGGCCAAGGGCAAGCACTGGGAGCACCATCCATGAAAAAATCACGAGGAGACATCCTACGCGTAGGATGTCTTAAGGGCACTTTTGGGCACAGACTCCAACATTTTTCATCATGCACATTTTTTGAATGACATTTACAAGCTATCCACCAAACCAATTCTGATGAAAAAGACATCCTACGCGTAGGATGTCTAGATGAAAAATTTTGGCTAGATTTGCACTATGAGCACATGCACAGCTTCACAAGTTACTTTTAAGCTTTATTTTCAATTTTCAAGTCATTTGGATAAGTAAAACCCAGTTTCGTAGCTAATATGGAAAAAAACACTAACTTCGGACTACTGAGTGCAGCAGGATCTATGGCAGCCTCGAAGTCACGGGCAAATAAGAAGAGAATGACCATCAAGGATTACCTGGAAGAAGTGGAACCCTTCGTCATTCCAGAAGGAACACTAAAGCCCACCAACACATGGATACAAGAGGATCTGTTAGAGTCCAACGACCTAAAGATCTACCAAGGAGTGTTCAAAGACACTGAAGGCAATGTTATAGAGCTACCAATGCTGTCGTGAGAACTCAATGAGTTCGTACGAAGCAAGATGGCCGGCTACTTGGAGAAGATTGATCTCCACAACAACTTTGAAGCAATACTGGCAGGGGTGGACATCAAAAGAGTTTGGGAGTTTGTGACAAGCATCAAAGAGGATGGAGTGGCCAAAGTAACAGATTTACAAGGCAGACTAGAAATAGAGATAATAATCACTGAGCGGGTTGTAGCAGATGCACTAGACCTCTCCAACGAGGGGGATAGTGTAACAAAAAGAAGGGATGAGGTCAAGGTGTACAAAGAGAAGAAGGGAAATGACACCTTTAAAGATATTGCCAACCCAAGAGTGGAAATCATGAGCCAGTTATACAACCAGTACTTCCACATGTACATGAAGAGGCCACAAAAGTACAAAATGCCGCCAGGTGCAATTCCCATGACATTCACGTGGGCAATGACAAATGGCACCCCAAAGATAATCAACTATGCGACATATATACATGACAACCTAGTAAAGATGGGCAACAAGAAGCCAACTTATATAGTGCCAGGAGAACTAATCACTAAGGTGATTTATGGAGCACTACACGCAAAAGGAAGGTGGCTTGACCCCCCATCTCAGAATGATTGGTTGAGGTTAAAAGAAGACAAGGAAGACGAGCCGCAAAGAGCACCAAAAGTGGCTACAAGACTGAAAAGACGGCTAGAGCCAGTCTAAGAGAAGCAGCACGAGCAGAAGAAAGGGAATAAGGAATTTGCTCAAGTGCCGGCCAAAGAAACAAGGTCACAGAAAGAGGCAAGACTAGAGAGGCTGATGGAGAGTTTCCGAGTAGAGAGAGCCCTCAAGGGTGATTTAAGTGAACTATGGAAGCCTTCTCTAGATTCTATATCAGGATCGTCCAGAAGAGTGCAAAGGGACCGATTTGAGGACTATATCAAGAATTTTGAGATTCTTGATGCGGCATCAGAGAATATTCCACATGTCCCTTTCACAGAGAAAGAAGTACAACAAATACGGTAGAAACTGCTGGATGAGCAAGAGAGCCAGGAAAGAGAAAGAAAAACTAAAGCAGACAGGGATTTAAAGGGCAAGCCAACATCTCTACCGGCCATCCCTAAACCCAGACCACAGCCATCACCACCGCCCTCACCACCTCCTAGCATCCCTCCACCAGAAGATAAGGAGGCTGAGGACAAACAAGAAGAACAGCAAGCAGATGAGCAAGAGCAGAGACAAGAGCCGGAGCCGAAAGAAGAGGCTAATCCTCAAAGTGATAAAAAAGAATTAGATGATTCTTACTATGCATTTTTGGACTTGCTAGCTGCAGGATATACGAAGGAAGAAGCTGCCACAGTTGCATTCGACTTGGCGAGGACAGGGCCAAAAGCACTGATGCAAGGCATCAAGCTAGTAGAACTGAAGGAAATTGCTACAGATATAGTGGACCTGCACCCACCCTCCAATGATTGGGACGTGGTGATGACAAAGATTACAGGATTGAGAGCGTAATCAATGGCTTCAGAGAAAGAGATGACAGCTCTCAAGGCCACTGAAGAAAAGTTCAAAATGGAAGTAGATTCTCTGCAAGCACAAAGCCAAAGGCAAAAGGAGAGAATCTGAGCTACAGGCCAGCTTAGCAAGGGCACTACAAAGCTGCAAGGTAGTGGAGAAAGCCAATCAAGAAGGCACAAAAAGAATGCGAGCAGTGGAAGAAGAGTGTCAACAGCTCACTGCTAGATGCCGATAAGGAAAGAGATAATCTGACACTATAGCTGCTGGTAGAAGAATCTAAAGAAGTAGAAGCCATGAGAAACGCCGAGGAAAGAGCAGAGATAGATCAAGAAGCAAGCCAAGATGAGGTCCTTGAGCTCAAGGACCAACTCAAAGTAAAAGATCAGACCATCCAGAGGCTGCGAGTATCACCTGCTAGAGTCAGAGCTACTAGCTTGACTCAAATCACGACTGAGAGTCAACTCTATGAAGAGGAAATGCAAGAACTTCAAAAAGAGCTGACTCTAGAGAAAAAGCAGAGATTGATGATGGCAGAAGGATCTATAATCATGCAAACGAGAATGGAAGAGGGCCAAAAATCCCTGCAAGAGGAAGTAGAAAGCATGAAAAGAAAGCTTGAGGAGGCAGAAAGAATAAACGCCGAACTTAATGACCTCGTCGTGAATATGGGCGAACAAGCGGAAACGGAAAAACAAAAACTCCTGAGGCAAATTGAGGAGTTGAAAGGACAGCAAGCAGGAGAGCCAGAGAGCACAGGGCCAACCGCCAATGAGGGCATTGACCTAGAAAATGTGGCTGATCCGGTGGACACTCCTATGCAAGAGGAAATACTAGAATGATCCTCTCAAGAGCCATAGGATCTAACATAAGAAGAGGAAGAGAAATTGCGTAAAGCAATAAAGGTGGAGCTCAGAGCAACCAAAAAGGAAGCCTTGGAGTGGGAGCAGAGGGTCTTCAAGTCTATGACTATTCAAAAAATGGACGTCAACAACCTTAGGTGCGAGTGTCTTCAACCCTCTCTCCCATATCCATTGCTGAAATATGAGGCAGCTACCATAAACAAGCGGATCAAAGAAGAGCCAGCTATACCCCTTTACAATGCAGATACCTCAACACTAGAAGGGGTCAAGCTCATTGTGGATTCTCAGCCAAAGTGGAGGAAGGCCTGGCTTACAAAGTACCCACAATACCTAATCCACTTGGTAGAGGCACCAAAAAATATCAGAGACAACCTCAGCTTCTGTCTTCTACCAAGGATTAGGATGTGGAAAGCGCAGGAAATACTGCAAGGAGCCAACCCACTTGGCTGAACTACCCTAAGCTGTCGGGCAGGTGAGAGAATAAGTGTCCAATACATGGTGAAAACCCTAACGGGTGCCATAAAGTTGTTCACTTGCTCACTTGACCTTATATCCATTATGATGAGGAAAATCTGGAGAACCCTCTTAGCAGTGTTCGAGACTTTCAAGCCAGGATAGGTGACTGACAGCATCTTTTTCTTCCAAGATACATACAAATGCGCTTATGATCTGTCTAGTTAGCCTTCCAACAAGGTGATACATGCGTTGTATCAAAGAATAATGTTTCTACCATCCTATCACCTCAAGGATTTTGAAGAAGCATTCTACAGAGGCTTCTTCATCGTAAACACTGACATTTTTGGGCGGACAATGATGAACCTGCACGCAATATATGAATCTCTGCTAAAGATGCGAGAAACGATACGTTGAAGAAGAAGATCAACGGCCATGTCGGGGACGACATGAGCAAGGAGGGGGGGAGTGTTAGAAGCTGGACACACCCCACGGCACTAACTACTCGGAGGATTATTATTTTTTGTAATTATTCATTCATTGAGGAAAACCTGATTTTTCACCTTGTAAATATTGGGACGTACAGAAGTTTCTAGATTGTATCCCAGTTTTGATAGTTAGATTGAGTAGATGGTTGATTTTGTAACCTTAGGGTTTGAGAAATTGTAAGGTATATATACCACTTTTTGACCTTAATGAAAGAACCTTTTGTCATTTTAAAAAACAAGTTTTGAAGTCTGTGAGTGAGCGTACTGTGTACGAGAGAGAGAGAGAGTGTGAGATTCATCTTGACGCTACGTGTGCTCCGGTGGTCGGAATCGAGTGCGGAGAACTGCACCGTGCTGCCCCCAACAAGAGCTACGCGCCGATACCTACATTGCGCGCGTACGGTCCATTTTTGCGAGCTCCTTCTACGAGCTTCATCGGGTGTTTGGGTGAGTATACGTTGTCCGATTTTGCATTGCAGCATATCCACGCGTTCACATTGAGTAGAACTACACATTAGGCACTTTAGATTTTGGAAACGAAGACCTGCAGATTTCAAACAGACATCCTACGTGTTCTGAACCAGGTGTTTTCGGTTGGGATTTTGGTTCATAGTTCTTAGGGAGAGCGACCTATTGGTATTAGTAGGGTCTCCTTCAAGTTCTATGGTGTTTTGAGATTGTTTGATGGGTGTTCGGCTCTAGAAAGCGTTGTAGGAAGTTTCCTCTTATGCACTCTTGAAGGCTGTGACTAAGGCAATTGTTAGAGACCTCTATAAGAATTAGTTAGGAGTTGGTCGAGTGTAGGTTGACATCTTATGCTTGCTTCCACGTACCTACGGGTCGAGCTTCGTCCTTAGCTGACATTACATGTTAGGTGAGTTCTCGCTGTGCTGACGTCCGTCGCGGCGTATCCATCCAACACTTACGTTTTAGAAGTTCACCAACTGCCAAGGGGTAGTGGAGAACTTTAATCTTCCGTAGTCTTAACACTAGAATGGTAACAGGACACTTTTATGTCCTTGGACACTTTTGTGTCCTGTTAAGTGACCATTTTTCTTGAATTATTTGAAGAGTATGAAAATGAATTTTTAGGTGCTATATATCCACAAAGTTGCCTTATAAGCTAAATAAAACTTACCATTTTTTTTTTGAGTATCGATCTCACCATTAACCTTACTCTTGCACAACATTTTTGAACCTAAACTGTGTGGAAAAACGGGTCCTGTTATTGGCTTTTTTTCAATTTTTGGTAACTATTACACTCTAAACTTCATGTTTGTGAGTTTTAGATGGCTAGAGGTTAGGATTTCATAGTTCTCAACATGTTTTGATGCTTGTAGGGAGAGCTAAGTGTTAAAATTGAAAGTTATGACCAATTTACAAGAATTGCATAATCCTATTTTTTGGCCAAAATTAGCACTTTTATGATTTTTTTGGTGGCTTTCTTGATATCCAAATTCAATTTTGATTGTGTAAGTGTAATGTATAACATAAACCTAATCTTCCTTGAGTTTTGGGGAACCTAATATGCTATATAGCATAGTATATGATGATGGTTGAGTTTTTTGATTGCTGAAGAATACGATACATTTTAGAGTAGCAAGTATAATTTTCTCAATATTGCTAGTTTCTTAGGCCAATTGTGTGTATTTTGTAGGTAGTAACCATATCTAATCATATACTACAAACTTGGCTAGATATTGAGTAGTTTCTATGGGTTTCTAGAGGTCATAATGCTAAACCCAGTTTTTTCATGTTTGCTGTATTTAGCACTTTATCATTGCCCCCAAGGTTCCAATTGTAAGAGATGCATTATCCTTTTGACATGATCCATGGCTCCTTTTGAATCCAGATGCCCAAAGGGAACTAAGAAAACATGTATATAGTATCTGTATTGAGCGTGACTATAGAAACTTTGATGATTGGTCCGCAGAATGGCAAAAATGCAACTTTTTGGTACCTATTTCTTTTGCCCAAAAAAAAATTAGTGAGGTAAAAGCAACCATATGTTTTGGTCACCAACCCATGAAAGTTAACGGGGCATTTTATCTCATGTCCTACAAAAATCTCCACTCTTATTTATATGCAATCAACCGTAAGAAATTGTTGTTTTGGGCAAAATGCACTGGTCCATCAACTTTGGAGGCTTGTAGATACCAAGAGATGAGAAAAATTACAAGTTTCTCAATTTTTCCATATGTAGTATTTATTGAACTATAAGCTCATGAAAGGATTTTTCAAAATGAGTGGATCTACTATGGTTTTGGAATTTTTTTCCAAAACCTTGAAAGGACACTTTTATGTCCTTTTAGGTTACCATTCTAGTGTTAAGGGAAAACCCAAGGGGGGTTCACGAACACATGTGAAGGGTCCACTGCTAGCTGAGCAGTTTCCTTGCAAAGTGAAACCAAAGGCGTTTTTTTATATTCGTATTACCCAAGGGGTTTGGATTGGAAAGGCAACACCCCGGTTACATGTGTAATGCTCCTTGAATTTTAAAGATTCTCAATAAGTTTTCATAGGCCTTTGCATGCGAAAAATTTGGGTAGGTGCACTTTCCTACAGGTAAGTGAACTCTATGTTCAACCTCCAGGTACGCATTTGATTTGGTTTTGTTTCTTTTTTTAATATGTTTTTAACTTTTCAAGTCTGATGCATACCATTCTATGTTTTCATCCATTTTTGCTCTTAAGAGAGATGACAAGGTCATGTAAGAGCTCACAAATTTGGGTTGTAGTGTCTAAAAATAAGTTTCTCCATTATGCAGTTATAGATGCACTTGTAGGGTTTATTTGGCACATGTTTTCACATGGGATACAACATGGTCTAGGAACTCAAGGAGTTCGGTATTGCCAATGTGGAGCAAGTCTACTGAGGGTCCCTCTCACTCCCATCGTAGAGTGTTTGCAGGTACCTTCATACACAAGTACATCTTGTACTCGAAGGATATTTTTTCAGACACCCTTACATGAGACATATTTTTTATATGTGGAGAATATGAGTATCTAGGATTGAAATTGGCGCCCACTATTTTAGTATGTGTCACAAAAATGTCCCTAGGTGCTGGTTGACTGTGTTTTCTAGACCGTTTTCAGCACTTCATATAAGGAACAATTTTCGTGGCCAAAAATTGTCGGATACAAGTGCTCCTAAACAACATTAACTGGTGGTTGTTTATGCATATAGCAAGGCTATAAGGTGTTAATGAAAATGTTTCATTGTTTGTACCTAGAAGTGATTAATGTTTAACCTTCTATTATGGTTCAAACATTCAGCGAGGCTAGCAAATGATTGCAGCAAAATTTCTTTAGTTCCTTTTTAGAACTATTAACAATCCTCTTTAATGTGTGATAGGAGCATCACATTCGCCATAAGTATTGGCGATAATGAATTTGGATATACTGGTTCGGATCCGTTTTTGTTAAATGCATGCACACTAGGTGTTATGGGCTCTAGTGTTTTAGCAAAGGCTGACATGCATGTTCATTGCATTAGTGCTATGAAGCATTTTCCACTCCATGTGCAGTATCTCTATGAGACTACTTTTGGATCTACCAATCACCAATAGAGTTCATAGCTTGGTTTGGGTGCTTGTGGATTTTTCCAGTTCACCACGATGGTTATTCAAGACATTGTTGATTCCTCAGCTGTTGAGATGTAGAGAGAAAGAGAGAGAGAGAGAGAGAGACGAGACAAGAGACACACCATATACGCTCCCAAAGACTGATTCATATTGAGGACAAGATACAAATATATAGGTGAGACCAAGTTCAGTAGAGTGAGCCATATATAGCTCCAACACTCCCACTCAAACAAAGGTCTCTAGATTTGGATGAAAAAACCCTTGGGGAGTTCAAGGGAAAAACCCAAGCCCCTATACAATGTGAAATATGAACCAGTGGTGATGATGTGAAAGTGAATTTTGCATCTATGTACAAATATTCAAGTGACTTAGATATCACAAGGTGCAAATGTGGAGTGTGCATAGTGTATGGTACCTAAAAGATTACAATGTCATATGTACAAATCTATTACAATAGCAAAGAAGCTAATCTAGAAAGAGTGAGGCCGAAGAAACTCCAAGCTCCGAGCGCAAGAGGATGAAAGGTGACTCATTGAGGCCTTTGGTCAAAATTTCTGCAATCATCTGGTCACTTGGACAGTGTTCAACCATAATGGTTCTTTTGCGTACTTCATACCTGACATAATGATAATGGGCAGCAATGTGTTTTGACTTATTATGTTGGACATAGTCTTTTGCAAGACTAATAGCACTTTGGTTTTCACACCGCAAGGGTGTGCTAGAAAGAGGAGAGTGACCAATATGAACCAGCATTTGTCGAAGCCAAATCAACTCACGAGCTGGAAGTGATGCCGCAACATATTCTGACTCAGTCGTAGAAACTGCAACACAACGTTGTTTCTTGCTGGTCCAAGAAACAAGACAACCATTTATAAAGAAGCAATTTCCACTAGTAGATCGCATAGATAAATGTGAGCTTGCCCAGTCTGCATCTGTGTAACCCAAAAGAGAAAGAGATTGCATAGAATCTGATGTGAGTTGTCGTCGATAGACTAAACCAAAATCTGTAGTGCCTTTCAAGTATTTCAATACACGCTTTGCAGCAGACCAATGCTTAAGAGAAGGACATGCAAGATGCTGTCCAAGATAATTAGCAGCAAACAGAATATTAGGACGAGTGTTCATGTCAACAAACTGAAGACATCCAATCAAGTTAGCATAAGGTTGATTTGTGACAAGTTGACCGCCATTGTCAGAAGTATTCTTCGTAGAGCTCGCAAGACAAGGTGTGTTGACTGAATGTGCAGATTCCATACCGAATTTTTTAATAGTATCTGCAATAAACTTTGATTGTCGAAGGAATAAAACACCTTTTGTACGGTTCCGTTGGATTTGAATGCCAAGACAAGAGTGAATCTCTCCAAGATCCACCATATCAAATGCAGAAGACAATAACTTTTTCACTTGCTAAAGAAATCCCAAATCATTGGAAACAAGGATGGTATCATCCACATAAGGAGCAAGAATCACAAAACTGCTACCTTGGCGTTTTATGTATAAGTTGGGGTCTGACGAGCAAGAGATGAATCCTTTAGAGGTGAGAAAAAGATCAAATTTTGTATACCAGGCTCGCGAAGCTTGTTTGAGACCATATAGTGCCTTATGGAGTTGAGCAACAAGGTGTTATTTACCTGGAATAACAAATCCTTCTGGTTGTTCCATATAAATTTCCTCTTCCAAGTCACCATTAAGAAAATCAGTTCGCACATCCACTTGATGAGCTTCTAAATCAAATTGAACAGCAAATGCCAATAAAACTCGAACACTTGTAATGCGAAAAATTGGTGAAAAATTCTCTTGATAATCAACACCAGCTACTTGGGAGTAACCTTTTGCAACTAAACGTGCCTTGAACTTGTCAAAAGATCCATCTTCTTTTACTTTTGTCTTATACACCCACTGACATTTAATAGTTGTACGGCCAGGAGGTAATTCAGTTAGTATCCATGTGCCTTTAGAGATAAGAGAATCGTACTCTGCTTCCATAGCCTCTTGCCATTGATCCTTTTGTGGTGGAGAGATAGCTTCATCATAAGTAATGGGATCTTCAGAAGTAGAAAAAGCATTATCATCAATATCGTCATCATAAACATGACATGAGACATGTTCAAAATCAATAGGCAGATCAACAAAAATATCAATATCATCATTCACAACATTTGGAATGGATGGTTGTGAAGAGGAAAGTTTCTCTATAGGAAGAGTTTCATCTTCTGAAAGAAATGGAAAAGCCTGAAGCAATGATTTAGTATCATCAGAATCATCCATGGACCGTGAGCCTCCCTTAAGCTGTTCGTGAAAAGTAGCATCACGATTCACAATTACTTTCTTGGAGGAAGGGCCATAGAATTTGTAGCCTTTGGAAGTGTCAGAATATCCAATAAAAATAACTTTAAGACCAAGAGCATCAAGCTTTGTTCGTGTTTCTTTGGGAACATGAATATAAGCAATACATCCAAAGGTTCGAAAATGAGATACAGAAGGAATGTCACCTGTCCATGCTGTGATGGGTATCTTACCAGAGGGTGCAGTAGTAGGAAGATGATTCTTAATAAATGCTGCTGTCAAAGTAGCTTCAGCCCAGAAAACACGAGATAAGCCAGAATGAATCAGCATACATCTTACAGCATTGAGAATAGTGCGATTCTTTCATTCAGCAACACCGTTCTGTTGAGGCGAATATGGAATAGTGTGTTCATGATGAATTCCACTATCAGCACAGTAACTCACAAACTCTCAAGAAACATATTCGCCTCCATTGTCACTACGAAGCTTCTTAAGGCGACGACCAGTTTGAAGTTCCGCAGCCTTGTGGAATTGTTTGAAAACAGATAAGACTTATGATTTTTGTCTAAGGAGAAATACAGTCGTATACCTTGAGAAATCATCAATGAAAGTAATGAAGTAGCGATATTGTGATCTCGAAGAAGGTAGAGGTCCACATATATCAGTATGAACAAGATCCAATATGTCATGAGAATGAGTTGTATTTGAAAGAGGAAAGGGTTTACGATTGTGTTTCCCAAGAGCACAAAATTCACAAATTCTCATATGGGGATGGGCTTTAAGATCCATGCCCTGAACAAGATCATGACGTTGAAGATCAAGGAGTTTTGAGAAATCAGCATGAACAAAACGGTGATGCCATACTTTGCAAGCATGATCACCTGGAGCAGTGACAATATTTGCTACAGCATCGTTGAGAGAGAGTTCAAAAAAATTACCGTTTGAAGGAGCAGTGGCTATAGTCCGTCCATCTTTCTCAATTCGGCATTTGGTATGATCAAATCCAACAAACAGACCAAGATCAACAAGTCTAGCAACTGAAAGAAGATTACGTTGAAGATCTGGTACATGTAATACTCCTCGCAAAATTCGAGTGGAAGAAGATAAGGTACTAGGATATAAGTCTCCAATAACCTTTACTTGACAAGTAGTATCATCAGCAAGATAAACAACACGTTGAACTGACAGTGGATGATAGTTATGGAGCCACTTAGACTGATATGTCATATTTCCTGTAGCACCAGAATCGACAATAAAAAGTGATCCATCACGTACATGAAGTATTCTGTCTGGAGCAACTGAACATAGGACGCAGCTTGTTTCTGGTAAAATGTTGTTTCGATGTTCTGTAGCATATGCTCTCTTCCGATCTGTGTCGAATCGACGCTTATAGCACATATGAGTGGGATGATCAGATCGTCCACAATATTCACAAGAAGAAGAAGAAGAGTCTCTAGATAAACATGGTTGTTTTGTGGTAATATTGTGTTCTTCATCATATTGACGTGCCCAACAATCATCTTCAGTATGGTCATTTCTATTGCAGTAAGAACATTGCTTATTAGGAATTTGAGACGAGAGAAAATATTACCGCGACGGCCACCTCTGTGGTTTCCTCGTTGAAATGGACGCCTTCGAGCATAAAAAGCACGTTCCATCTATTGTGACTTAGTCTCCTCTTGTGAAATCATAGATGTATCGTGACCAGCATTCCGATGTTCTTGACGTTGAGAGTATTCAATTAAAGACATGCAAGCTTGGTCAAAATCAAGACCATCTTTATTAGAGAGAATAGTAACAATGTTATCATAAGAAGAGTCTTTCACCGTATCAAGGAGAAGTGTAATCAGTTGCTTTTGTGGAACAGGATCACGGGCAGCAGCAAGTTGATTAATAATAGATTTGAAAGATTCAATATGTCCCGTCATGGCAATACCAACTTCATATTGTAACTTGTTAATCAACCCTCTCAAATAAAGTATTTCTGTAACAGATTTCTTCTGAAAGTTTGCAATAAGGTACTTCCATACGTCGTGGGAAGTAGGCAGTTCATACATATCAAGCAAAAGGGAATCATTAAGAGTAGAAAGAATATATCGACGAGCTGCTTTATCACGTCGTTGCCAATCCGTATAAGCAACGTTCCAATCTTCAAATATAGGTCCTTCAGTGATAAGCACATTATCATTATCCGTATCAACAGGCCGAGGCGGACAAACATGATTTCCAAGAACCACGTCGGAGAGTTCATCGCCTTCAAGAATTAACAACATCTTGTCTTTCCAGCCTGGAAATCCTTGACCTTGGAAAGGAGGAACAGAACGCTGGCCAGAAGGAAAGCCATTGACGAGTATATTCATAACCATATCTTGTTGCGAGAAGACGTATAAGATAAGATCGCAGAATCTGCACACCGTATATGGTGAAGGCCACAATTGAGAATGAGAGAGATATGATTACTGTGTTCTGTCAACGATAAACGTAAGAAGAATGCTCAAGGAACGTCCAAAGATGTGAGAGACGTCACCCAAAAAAAGGCAGGGTAAAGGAGACGTTAATAATAAACGAGTCCTCAAAATCGAGTGGCGTGAGACGCAAGATTGACGGCCACAATACGAATAGCAAAAAGCTAAATCTTCTCGAAAAAGTTAACGCCAAAATAAGAAAAACGATCGTGGATGCTTCACGAAGAAGTAGGACGAAGAAAGCTGCGTCAAGCTCAATTGCAGTAAAAACAGCATAACTTTTTGTTGCGAACTCCGAATAACGCAAACCTAGAACTCAAATCGAAGAGCTCGAGGAGACGAACAAGTTTTGGATGAAAAGTGCCATTGCGCTATGCTCCATCGCGCTTTTCCCGTTTCTCCAAATTTTGTGCAGAACAGCAAGAAAAATTGAGATGAAGTTCAGGGTGTCATCAACAAGAAAACGTAATCAACGATTAGATTGATTAGAAATAAACGCCACATAAAACACTAATCATATTCTTCTTAACACAAAACAACCACAATTAATAAGAATCAACGCTCAAAAATAAAATTTGTAGCAATTTTGAATCTTACATGCGAATCGCATACACATACTGTTGTGTCACCATGAATTGAATCAGCGCTTGATCGTTACCGCTCTGATACCATGTTGAGATGTAGAGAGAAAGAGAGAGAGAGACGAGACAAGAGACACACCATATACGCTCCCAAAGACTGATTCATATTGAGGACAAGATACAAATATATAGGTGAGACCAAGTTCAGTAGAGTGAGCCATATATAGCTCCAACATCAGCAATGTTGTACAACATTGTGATTCCCATTTACTGCTCATTCCTGATGACTGTATGTAAACCGTGGAGAAACACACCTCAATCGTGTCAGTCATCCAAGGGGATAGGCAGACTACAAAGTATATCTTGTGCTAAAGGATATGCGAAGTACGTACATTAGCACCAGCCAATGCAATTAGTAAGCATTGATTGAGCTAGTTCGTGCCTCATGATTAAGTAAAATTCTCAATCTTAAACACTGGTTATGGTGGGGTTGTTTAATGATGACAAATGATAACAAGTCAAGGACTTATATTTTGCTGATAAGTTATGTCACCCAGTTATTTTCATGGAAAGTGCAAAGAGGTATTATTTCAGGTACATCTTAGTTGTGATAACTTGTTTAGCATACTCAATTGATTTCTACATGGAGTCTACATGCTATGTTGTATAAGCGCCATTTACACAAGGCAGTTGCAAAGGGACAACAATCTGGAAAAACAAGATGTTACTCTTGGTTTCATTGAACCTCCTACTGACACATGTTTTGGTCATGCAAACAGTTGGATCCATGAAGGATTCCACCATGGAAAACATTAGTGTCACTTATGAAGATATCACCACTTTTGTTTTTGAGGAGGAAAACGCTTCTCCAAGCGGGGAGTAATGTAATGCCAAGGGAAAATCCAAGGGAGGTCACGGACCGGGCGTGGCTAGGGGCCAACTGCCAATGAGGATGAGATCCTAGGGGCAAGGCCTATAAAGGGAGGTTGGGTGGAGGATCAAGTATGACAGTTTCCTCAATCTCACACGTGCATTATGAAGGGATCACTCTTGGAGGCATTCAAAAGAATCATCCAAAGAGGGACCCCACAAGGACTTTGTGGAGTGGAAAAAGACAGTTGGTTTTGCCAACTTTTTGAAGACCACTTGATCTCTAAATTTGAAAAGGTGATAAATACAAGAGTTGTATCTCATGATCTGAACTTTTGCCTCAAATGTTTTTATATTTTTTTGAGCTATGGGTTGTGAGGTATGATTTAATTGGTGGAGCTCTTCTGCCCATGCCATGCAGCCACACTCCCTCTTCCACTTATCATTTTCCTCTTTCACACAAACTTCTCCACTCATCATCCCCATCTCTCTCACCTCTCCTCTCTGCACCCTACTCACCTTCTCGTGAACCTTGAAGAATAAGAGAAACCATGGTGAACTCATGCCTCCTACACACACTTCCATTCCAAAATTGACCACCTAGTCTCATTTTTTCTCCTCCAAATTACCCATATCTATTAAAAAACCACAAAAATTTAGCTTCTTCTATTAAAGAGCAGCATCATGGTGATTGGTTACTCATCTTCAATTACCTTGGCTCCCAAGGAAGGCCAAATATGGATTAAAAACGTGACGTCAAAGCTAGTGGACCGTGAACAAACGTCAAGATTGGCCCTACTCAAGACACTTGGAGCATCAACATTGTAAGAAATCCATCTTTTCCTACCTCTTAAGAATTTTTCTTTCTTATTTGTATCCTACATGGATACTCCCATTGTAAATATCCAGATCCATTTGTAAATTAATAAAAATAGTCTCTACTAAAATCTACTAACACTAACCCACTATGAAAAGTCCTATCACCTCCATTTCTCTCCTCTCTCTTTTATTCCTCTATCCCCACCAACTTCTTGATAATTCCAAGAAAAGAATAGAAAAAATGATAAAAATCTAACCCATCCATGGTTAGAGGAGTAACCCTAGCCCGCTAAAATATTATAAAATGAAGGTGTAGCTAGCACAAAAGGAAAAAATCCAGAAGCAAGAGCACCATGCTATAGCTTTAGAATCCAAGCTCAATCTCTTGAGAAGGATCTCTGAGTGAAATCTCATTGGCTTGTGCGCATGTATCTGGGGTGATTAGCAAGGGAGTTCCATGCCATTTTAAGAGAGAGTGATCATCTAATTGAGATTAGAAAGCCCATATTTCTCCTACAAGTGTAAGCTGAACATTTTACTGAATCAAGGAGGTGGAATTGGACTAAGAATGGCTACTTTGTCTCTTTCATAGCATGAAGCCATGGAAAACAATGATGTGTCACTGTCTTGGTGTTTTATTTAAGTTCTTGATAACTTGTCTTCTGGTGTTGTTATTGATTTGGCCATAAATCCCACATGCTCTAAGAGGACAACAGGGTGGAGAGGACTCTGTTGTCCTTAAGATGGTGATTGAGGTGGATTGCCTTGTGATGTGTTGTGGTGTACTTTACTCAAGATATGTTGAACAAATGCTGATCTCACTTTGATTGGTCATGACTGATTTGTAAGAAGGTATTAGTGCAAGAAGAACACTCTTCTCCCTTCTCTCTCTTTCTTACGTGTATATCTGTGTTTGCTTCATCATTGTCAATACATTTCAAAGAAGCCTGAGCCCTCTCTCTCTCTCTCTCTCTCTCTCTCTCTCTCTCTCTCTCTCTCTCTCTCTCTCTTACGTGTATATCTGTGTTTGCTTCATCATTGTCAATACATTTCAAAGAAGCCTGAGCTCTCTCTCTCTCTCTCTCTCTCTCTCTCTCTCTCTCTCTCTCTCTCTCTCTCTCTACGCATCCTAGTTTGTATCCAGAACTAGGTGGTGCCCCAGATTTGTGTAGGTTTAGGTTGCAGGTTTGTGTGTGTGTGTTTGTTTCTTTTTCAACCCCAACCCAATTGAATAGCACGGGAGCCTAGAAGGGTGGCTAGTGGCCACTCTTCTTTTATTTCCCGCCTCAAATTGGTTCCCCCATTGAGTAACAACTTGTGTATGTTTTTGTGTAGGATCAACCTTTAGAATAGTCAAGTAGTTTGCATGAATCACGAGAATTTGTATGATCCTTTCATCCCCATTGCAAGGCAAAAGCTACACATAATTGTTAGTACTAAGTTTCAATTTCAACGTGTAATTTATAGAATTTTAGGTTCTCTTAGGTTAGCCAAAATAAACACTTCGGTAAATCCCTTTATTTTGCCTCTCATTAGGTACCATCATAGTTTGGATGTATATATCTTTGTTCTATTTTAAGAATAAGCTTATATATAGAGTATAAATAATGGCCCATAAATTTCTCCTTTTTACTTCACACCACCTACGAGGATAAATATTGCACTCAGTAGAAAGATACATTTTCAGCAACGTATGGTGTTTATGTTTGGGACTAAAAGAACAAGAGAAATTCTTGCATCTCCACAATCTATCATTCTATCTCTCATCAACTACCACACTTCTTTTGATGTACATGTATTCATTTTATTTTAAAGCGAAGTGTAACCCAATAAAATAGTGTGTATGTTTGGTTCTTTTTTGTCTAATTTTGTTACAAAAAACAAAAACGATTATTTGTTCTAACAAGGAATGTGTGTGCAATGAAAGCTCCATTCATACAGATCTAGCCCTATTACTGACTGAGTTGCAAGAGCAGGTAGTAAATCATTATTAGAATACAAACAAGGAGGAAAATGAATGCCTCGATAGCCTTGCACAAGCCACACCATCGGAAGGAAGAACTATTGCACCGTCCAAAACACCTGTTGTAAACACCTGTAGAGATTTATGAGAAACCCTCCAAGCGTAGAACGCACTCAAAATCAAGAGAAATAGAGGACATCATGAAAAATATTGTATTGTAAAGATGTCCATAGAGTATCCATAGGCAAAAGACAGATGAGAAGTGTCCTTTCTCTTACTAAAAAATGAGCTCTCTGAAAGTTGTGCAGGTGTGGCCGCTATTAAAATAAGGTCTCTTTTACCATTTATTTCCAATAATTTTCTCTTTATTCTTAGCCGACAAGGCTCTCCATCAAGGAATCTTTTAATTGGATCATTAGGCATTTTTTGGGCAAAAATTGAGTTGTCGGTGACCCTTTGACCAAGGAATGGGGTGGGTGCAAGTGGCCAAGGACCAAAAAAAATTTCCAGGCACCTGTCCACCTCGGTGTGAACTCCCAAAATGCACCCCCTCTTCCGCATGAGCCACAAGCCCCTCCATAGCCAAGCCTTGTGAGCTCCTTTCACTTGATACACCCATAATAGGCTCCCCCTTCAGGCTATATACCCCCTATTCTCCACTTTTCCCTTCCCATGTGGGATAATCCCCCCACCACATGAAACTTCCTCCTCAAGCTTCCCAATTCCCTCATGCCCAAATTTCTAGATTTTCCCCAAAGTAGGAGCACTTTTTGAGCAACTTTCTCGAAGCATAACTTGCAGCTCCCATCACCGAATTACACACCATAACACAGGCTTGAAGCCCATCATTTAGGCTACATCTAGGATTCTTAAAACACAGTTGAAAATACTTATAAAAAATTATGTTTCAGAGATTCAAACTACTCAAAACATCAGCACCCAGGCTTGCCTTTGTACATGAATTTTTACAGGACCACTTCAGGGCTATGTACACATATATACATGAGGCTAGTGGGCAAGATTTTTGGCATGACTAAGTAGAGGTTCCTATGGTGAACAACTATTGTAGCTCATTCCCAATAACCTCATCTACCTTCTCAAATGTTTCCACACTCTCTTCCTTCATTGATATCAGCTCATCTGTCACAATTGTTATCAAGCGTGCCAGATATTTATTCAATGTATGACCATTAACACGATATTTATGTTTTGTACCACTCAAATCTACCAACTGATATGTGCCATTATCAAACTTCTTGACAACAGTAAAAGGACCTTCCCATCTTATTTGAAACTTATTTTGAAGGTATTGTCCAATTTACTATTGTATTGCAACACTAGATCACCCTTTTCAATTCCTTTATCCTTCATGCATTCGTTAGTATTTTAGTTGAGCCTTCTTTAACACTTCTTCATAGTAGCTCAAAGCTAAAACTTTGTCTAATTACAAACATTGTAGATCCAAAAAACTTTTCTACCAAGTATTTGTTTGCTCTTCATCTCCCAATGATAACAATTTGAGTGCAGGAATCTCCACTTCAATTGACAATAAAGCTTCCTTGCCATAAACCAAGTGGTAAGGGAAAAAACATGTGCTCGTTTTGATAGCAGTTTTGTAGGTCCATAATGCACAAGGAAACTCCAAATCCCAAGTCTTCCCATGTGTCTAGGTAATTTTTGTAAAGATCTTCACCAACTCTCCATTAACCTTTCATTGAGACCATTGCGTTTGGATAATAAGGAGAACTGTACCTATGTTGTATAATGAGCTCCCCTCTAAATCCTAGTCCTCTATCAGAAAGTAGCTCTAGGGGCACACCAAACTTGGAGCATATATGTTCAGAAACAAATTTCCCCATTTCTCTACTGGTAATCTTTTTTATAGCTTTGGCTTTTGCCCATCATGATAAATAATCTACTCTTGTCAAGATGTAAGCATTTCTTTTGCTAGTCATAGGTAAGGGTCCAATAGCATCAAGACCTCATTTTTCAAACACATCGAAAGCTAGAACTCTTTGTTACAATTTGGGTTTCAAGATTCTCTTTCCCATCTTCTAGCAAGGAAAACACAAATGGAACCAATTTCTAACATCCCGTCGAATGCTTGGCCATACATAGTCTTCTTGCAAAATTTTATGCAACATGATCTTCATGGCAAAATGGCCTCCACAAGATCCCTCATGATTTTCTTTCAAGAGCTTGTAGATTTTGTATTTCCAAGGCACAAGAGGCAAAACCAAATCACTTTCTTTCATGTACAACACATCATCAATCATTTTGTATTTCTTGGCTTTCCTTATAAATGCATACTTTTTGACAGATGGTAAACTTTTAGATAGGACACCTATCAACAAAAAATCCATCTCCTTTAAGCGAGGATTTCACCTTGAAGCATAAATTATTCAGTTTACAATTCTTATTCTTCCATACTCCCAATACTTGCTTCACGACAAACAAGGCTTCTCCTTTGATCTGTAAGAGTCTAATTCCCAACCGTAAGCAATTGTGCTAACCACCTTCAAGAGCCATGTACTCTACTTCTTTGTCACTTTTTGCATCAAGTTTTAGCCCTTGTTTCCTTCCAAGCTTTCCTTGTGCATCATAAATGACAATGCCTCCTGAAGCAGCATCATGACTTCTTCGATAAAAACCATCAAAGTATAACAGTGAAGCGTCAAAAATGGCAAGAGTCTCGGCTTTCTCTTTTGCACCACCTCTTCTTTAACCTAAACAGGAGTATCTTTATAAGTGATTAATTTTTCCAGGGTAGCCCGAGTATTCTCTTCCACCAAAAAGGTGAACTGAAACTCTTGAAGTTTAATAACCCATTTCATTAGTGTTTTTGATATATTTGAATTATTGAAAAACTAGGGAATCAATGAATACTGATGAGAAAGGTGAATGACTTTTATAGCAAGTAGTGTTTCAATCGTTTGCAAGCATAAACCATATTGGTCATCACCAATTCAATTTCTGAGAAATCTCTTTCATGAGGAGTATTTACATTGCTAGCATTGATAGCCGTTTTTTGGCTCTTTGTAATTGCCATAGTGAGTTATCTCACCCTATCAAATCACTCAAACACTGTGGTTACCCTCACCCTTTCACTGTATATAGGTGCGTGTGACTTTTCCCATATCTCCTTACTGAAATAAAAAACCCTCAATTAGATAGTCATTGAGCTAGTTGAGCCAAAAAAAATTAAAAAATTAAAAAAATATAAGTATATTATGGCCCATGCGTATGTAAATATTTCTTTGTATATAGGGCCTAAATAAAAGATTTTTTCATAATTATTTTGGTATTTATTTAAATATTTCTACCTAGGTGTGTGTTATTTATGCTCTGTACATTGCCTCACCATTACCACAATTTTTCTTACCATTTTTCATACTCTTTATTCCATATAGAAATAATTTCATGTAAGCTTCTCTTATATTTGGTGTAACTCCATCCCAACAAAAATCCAAAAAAACTAGTTCTATTTATGTGTATATTTTTTTCACTATTGTGATTTTTTCCTTCCTACATATATTCTCTATTACTCTCATAAATCAGACCACCAAAAATCTTCATCTTTTTATGGTAGACTTATAATGAGAGAGATTTATTTTGACCCCTTTATATTTTTCTACCTATATTATTTATATTTGACATGTACATATTTTTTAGACCCCTCAATATTTGATTTTCTTAGTTGTACTATTCACTTATATCATGATCTCAACAATATCTTCAATTATAGACCTACCAAATAAGGTCAAGGGTAGGTGGCATGCATACATGCACTATGGAGGGCTCACTCTTGGAGGTATTCAAAAGAATCATCCAAAGAAGGACCCCACAAGGACCTTGTGCAGTGGAAAAAAACGGTCGGTTTTACTGAATTTTTAAAGTTCACTTAGTCTCCGAATTTGAAAAGGTGATACAAACAAAAGTTGTAGCTCGTGGGCCGAACTTTTGCCTCAAATTTTTTCATATTTTTTTGAGCTACGAGCTGTGAGCTATGCTTTTATTAGTGGACCCCAGTTTTCCCATGTTATGCAGCCACACTCTCTCTTCCACTTTATCATTTTCCTCTTTCACACACACTTCTCCACTCATCATCCCCACCTCTCTCACCACTCCTCTCTACACCCTACTCACCTTCTCCTCAACCTTCAAGAATAAGAGAAACCATGGTGAACTCATACCTCCCACACAAAATTCCATTCCAAAATTGACCACCTAGTCTCATTTTTCCTCCTCCAAATTACCCATATCTATCAAAAAAACCCCAAAATTCAGTTTCTTCTCTTAAAAGACAGAATCATGGTGGTTTATTACTCAGCTTCAATTACCTTGTCTCTCAAGGAAGGTCAAGAGTGGAGAAAAAATGTACCGTCAAAGCTAGTGGACCGTCAACAAGTGTCAAAATTGGCCCTACTCAAGACACTTGGAGCATCAACCTTGTAAGAAATCCACATTTTCTTACGTCTTACGAGTTTTTCTTCCTTATTTGTATCCTACATGGATACTCCCATTGTAAATATCCAATTCCAATTGTAAATTAATACTAACTCTACTAACACTAACCCACTATGAAAAGTCCTATCACCTCCATTTCTCTCCTCTCTCTTTCCCCACCAACTTCTTGATAATTCCAAGCAAAAGAATTAGATAAATTGCTGAAAATCTAACCCAACCATGGTTAGAGGAGTAACCCTAGCCTTCAAAATTGCTATAAAAGGAGGGTGTAGCTAGCACAAAAGAGGGGAGCCATAAGCAAGAGCACTATGCTATAGCTTGGGAAGCCAAGCTCAACCTCTCTAGAAGGAGCTCTTGAGTGGAAGCTCATTGTCTTATACATGTGCATGTGTTGTAATAGGAGATTAGCAAGGGAACTCTATGCCATTGTAAGAGAGAGAGTGATCACTCAATTGAGAGTAGGAAATCTATCATTTCTCCTACTAGTGTAAGCCCAACATTTGCTGAATCAAGGAGGGTGGATTTGGACTAAGCTTGGATACTTTGTCTCCCTTCCAATGTGAAGTAATGGAAAACAATGATGCATAAGTGTCTTGGTGTTTTTTGTTAAGTTCTTGATAGCTTGTCTCTGGTGTTGTCATCAATCTAGCCATAAATCCCACATACTGTAAGAGGGCGACAGGGTGGAGAGGACTCCCCTGGCTTTAAGACAGTGATTGGGGTGGCTTTTCTTGTGATGTGTTGTGGTGAAATTTACGCAAGCTATGTTGAACAAATACTAATCTCACTTTGATTTGTCATGACAGATTTGTAAGAAGGTATTAATGCAACAAGCACCCCCTCCCCCTTTCTCTCTCTTTCTTAAACATATAGTTGTGTTTGCTTGATCATTGCCGATACGTTTCAAAACAGCCCGAGCACTCTCTCTCTCTCTCTCTCTCTCTCTCTCTACGTATCCTAGTTTGCATCCAAAACTAGGTGGTGCCCCAAATTTGTGTAGGGTTAGGTTGCGGGTTTGTGTGTGTGTTTGTTGTTTTTTCCAACCCCAACCCAATTGAGCAGCACGGGAGCCTTGAAGGGTGTCTAGAGGTTGCTCTTCTTGTTGCCCGCCCCGGACCGCCTCAAATTGGTGCCCCCACGGAGGAACAGGCTTGTGTATGTTTTGTGGAGGCTCAACCTTTAGCATAATCAAGTAGCTTGCATGAATCACGAGAATTTGTATGATCCCTTCATTCCCATTGCAAGGCAAAAGGTACACATAATTGTTAGTACTAAGTTGCAATTTCAACGTGTCATTCGTAGAATTTTAGGTCCTCTTAGGTTGGCCTAGATAAATGCTTCAGTAAATCTTTTTATTTTGCCTCTTATTAGGTACGACCTTAGTTTGGACGTCTATATTTTTGTTTTGTTTTAAGCATTAGGTCATGCATAGACCATGGATAATGGCCCAGGAATAGAGGTTTTCCCCTTCCATTTCACTCCACACATTAGAATAAACATTGCAATTAGTAGGAAAATCCATTTTCAACAACGTATGGTGTTCATGTTTGGTACCCAAAGAGTAGGAGAAATTCTTGCATCACCAAACCCTGTCATTTTACCTCTCATCAACTACCACACTTCTTTTGATGTACATGTGTTCATTTTATTTTAAAATGAAGTGCAGCCCGGCAAAATAGTGTGTATGTTTTTTTTTTCTTTGTCCAAGTTGTTACAAGAAACAAAAAAATGATCATTTGTTCTAACTGGGAATGTGTGTGCAGTGAAAGTTCAATCCTTAGAGATCTAGCTCTATTACCAATTGAGTTGCAGGAGCAAGTAGTAAGGCGTCTCCCTCATAACAAGAGGGTGGTGAAGTTAAGAGTGAAGGTCCTACGCGTGGATTCCATTTTCCTCTTGTTGTTGGGCACTAAGGAAGACCGCGCATTCATCCAACTAGTGTGTGCCCTAAGATTGGTAAATAGAGTGAAATTTGGCGTTTGGCGAGTGCATTTCACCATTGAGGAAGACTCTTCAGGAAACTTGCGGCCAGAGTTCATGCTTCATAGACTCACATTTGGTGAATTTTTCCCTCATTTGCGTCTTATTAATAGTCTTCCTTTTGCTTTCAACAAAGGAGATAGGGAGCTATTCAGAGCTTGTCTTAATAAAGAGAGCATAGAGAAGATTGCAAATTTGTATAAATTCTCATCCTTCTCTACCTTCTATGACACTTTGTTCATAGAGAAATTGTAAATCTCTTTATGCTTTTGAATGATTTAACCATAATCCTAAGGAGTTTTTGTCCAGGAATTTTGTAGCACAAGTGGAGTCTTTAAATCTTGCAAACTTGATTGGACTTGATGAGGATGTTCTTTATGAAATTGTGAGAAGGTTGCCTCACTCTGACTGTGTGGAACTCGAAGGAAAGGAGCTCCTAGTCAATTGCTACTTTCTCACGGCCTTCGACGAGCATGGAGATCTAGTTTTTATACAAACCGCTTGTGCGTTGGGAATTGTAGAGCGAGTGCAATTTATCACTTGGGACGTGGTTGCTCTTTTGGATCCAGAAAATGAAGTTCTAGAGATTTCTGTTTATCGCCTTAGCTTTGAAGAATTTCAACCCTTCTTAGAGCTCATCAATAGTCTACCTTTTTGTTTTGATCAAACAAATCGAGACCTTATTGAAGCTTGGATAGCTGAAGAAGAAAACCTAGAGTGGTATTTTCTTACTTCTTCATTTGCAGGCGAGTGGTTCTAAATCTCTATTGTATCCCTTATCGTAACTCGTGTTGTAATCTTTCATAATAATGGAGAGCCAACGCCAAATGTCTGGATATCCTCTTTTCTTTGGAGAGCCTGGAGAGGATGCCGAATTATTTTTAGCAAATTTCAAGATGTCTTGCCGTATCAAGAGGATAGTAACCAATCAAGAACATGTAGAAATGTTTGAGGTGGTCCTTAGGAAAGATGCTAGTACTTGGTTTGACTCTTTGCCTGAGGAAGTTAAGGGGAATTACACAGAAGTTTTGAATCGTTTTAAGAGATACTTCTTTGATCCCCAAAACACTCAAAAACTATGGCAAGACATTGTTTCTCATAAGCAAAAAGACTTAGATGACTACTACTTGTACAAGCAAGAGTTTCTACGACTTTGGGCTGTATGGATACGAAATGTTGCTAACCCTGGTGATGGTGCATAATTTTTAAAGAAGGAGAGGTTCATAGCCGGAATCTTTTCTGACCTTAAGGTAAAAGTTGAGGCGGGTGCTCCTGCTACCTTTGATGCAGCTGAAACTAGGGCTGCTGAGAAATATAGGAAACTCAAGTGCTTAAGCGTAGAGGTTCCAATAGAAGGTCTTAGACCCAAAGGTAAGTCACAAGCATCAACATCGAGGGAGCGTCCTGAGGTAACGGCGGAAGTAATTGAGAAATAAACGAATCTTTAAGCAGCCTGCCAATTCACATTGCACAAGCTGTAGGTCCAAAGGTACAAGCAAAGAAGTCTGAAGAGCGAGATCCACGACCTAGGAGAGTCTTGCAATGTTGGAATTGCGGAGAGTCTGGACATGGGATGTATAATTGTCCTTCGCCCAGTGGGGAGCCAGGGAGACCTAGCTTGAATTACCCAATGATGAATGCAGGTGAAGGAAATGGTCAACAACCAAGGCTTCTACAAAGACCAAATGGACCAAGACCACCTCCACAAAGGGGTAGAAGGAGTTCCACCTTTGCCAGATCCAAATGTGCATGTGGTAGAGGTGAAAAACTCAAATGAGGTTGACATGGAAGCCAATGGCATTAAGCGTGGCCGAGGGAAAGGTAAAGAGAAAGAAGGAGTCACATCACAAAGTGACCATGGACAAGGCAAGAAGGCAAGGGAAACCAAGAAAACCAAGAGGACTCGACGTCGTATCAACCTCCAAGACTTCCCTCTTCGACATGGTATGGCTCCGTACGACTTGTTAGAAGACATGAGAGGTAAGGGTCCTGATATTTCATGGCCTCAATTTCTTGCATTATGTCCACAAGTAAGGGGGGATTTAACAAGGGCAGTTAGCACTAGGAGAAAGGTAAAAGAGAGTGTGCCTGTTGTAAAAATTGCACAAGCTGAAATGAATGAGGACATTACACTAGTGCTAGACTGTTACATCAAAGGAAGATTGGTTAGGAAAGGTCTAGTGGATGGGGGTGCACAAATTTGCATCATGACAGAGGGACTCATGCAAAGACTAGGCATGCACATCCATGAGACACCTGAAATCAAAGTGAAAATGGCAAACAATAGCAAGGCTAGGTGCGTAGGCATTTGTAAAAATGTTTTTGTGGAGGTCTTTGGCATTAAGAAGGCAGTGGGTTTCTATGTCATGTCTACCAAGGGAAATGGTTACCCATTTATCCTAGGAAGACCATGGCTAATGAAAATGCGAGCTTTGCAGGATTGGGATAGTGGAAAGCTAATTTGTAGGAATGACAATCACAAGAAGGTTGTCTTTGACATGAAGAAGCAACGCCAAGAGGAGCTCCATGAAGAATCATCTCAAAGTGAGACAGAAGAAGGTTGGACGGATAGCACTTCAGAGGAAGAAAGTAGCGGAAGCATTACTAAAGAGGAGTCTTCCATCGAGGTCATGGGGGTAAGGTTTAAGCCAAGCAACCAAGAGACCTCTTGTCAAGGTTGGAGGAGGTAGGTCCTCAAGAGAACGAAGGTGTTCAAGATGAAGGGATGCTGGAAGGTATTCTATCAACAACACTTACAAAGGATGAAAGAGAGGAGTTCAAATGTGTGCTAAGGAAATTTCCTAGGATTTTTGCTAAAGACTACACCGATGTGCGTGGAGTAGATGTTGTTCAACACAAGATTGAGCTGAAGCCAGAGGCCACACCTAAGGCTCAAAAGATACGAAGGCTAGGAGTCATTAAGGAGCAGGCTCTTCTGAAGGAGGTAAGAAAGCTTCTAGCAGCAGGTTTCATTTATCCAGTGGAGAATTCAGAGTGGGTCTCTCCCGTTGTTGTCACTCCTAAGAAAAACGGCAAGTGGAGGGTGTGTGTGGATTATCGTCCACTTAATGAGGCAACAAAAAGAGATCACTTTCCTCTCCCATTTCAAGATGAGATACTAAATGAGGTAATTGGTCATGAGAAGTACACTGTGTGTGATGGCTACTCAGGCTACTTTCAAATAGGTATCACATTGGAAGATCAATTGAAAACAACCTTTATCACTCCTTGGGGTTGTTATGCTTTTAGAGTCATGCCATTTGGACTGACAAATGCTCCTGCAACATTCCAACGTTTCATGAACATGGTGTTTCAAGCATTCTTTGGAAAGTCAATTAGGGTGTTCATTGATGATTTCTGCATTTATAGCTCAAAATCATTGCATCTACAAAGGGTAGAAGAAGGTTTAAAGAAGCTCTACGACATGGGAGGTCAACTCAACCCCGACAAGTGCCACATAGGTGAGGATGAAGTGATTTTGCTCGGTCACAAGGTTTCCTATAAAGGCATTGAGGTGGATCCTTCAAAGGCAAAGGCTCTTATTGAGCTCCCATCACCGAAGAGTCTTAAGGAGGTCATCTATTTCATTCAGAAGGTGAAGTATATGTCACGCTTCATTCACTTAGCCTCGGAGTTGCTTCATCCTTTGCAAAAGTTGACACAACAAGTAGAATTTGCATGGTCTGATGAGCTTGAAGAGTATTTTTGTAACATTAAAGTCATTTTGTCAGAGCTACCAACACTCATGCCTCCTTGTTGGGAGTACACATTCTTTGTTAGCTCTAGTGTTGGAAGGGAAACAATTGGTGCCGTGTTGCTACAACAAGATCCCCACAGTACAAGGATGCGACCCATATACTTTTCTAGTAGGGTCATGAATGCTTTGGGGAGAGACTACACAGAAGCAGAACTCATGATGCTTTCTCTCATGTTTGCGGTGAGAAAGTTTAGATCCTACTTGCTCCCAAAACCTTTTGTAATCCTCACCGCAGAGAATTTGTTCCCTTGGGTGTCATCTCAAATGAATCTTAGTACTAGGATCTCAAAGTGGATTATGGAGTTGCAAGAGTTTCAATACTCTTTCAAGGCAGAAGATAGTGTGCGTGCACAATTGGCAGGGATTCTCACTAATAGGGTACATGAGAAGGAAATTAATATGCCTCAAGTAAAGACCCTAACATTGCCACCACCAAAAAGTATTCCTAATGCTTTTACCTTGTTTTTTGATGGAGCTTTTCGTCGAGCCAAAGGAAAAGCAGGGGGAGGGCTAGTGTTGCTCAACCCAAATGGAGAGGTGGTCATGAAAGAGAAGTTCAATCTACCAAGTTCAGCTAGCAACAATGAAGCAGAATACGACACACTAATTCATGGTTTGAAGATGTGCATTGGCCAAGGGATACAACGCCTCATGGTAAAGGGAGATGCACTTCTCATTGTTAAACAAATTTTAGGCATTTGGGCATGCAAGAATGAAAGCTTAAGGACAAAATTTCATGCCATTCGTAAGATGTTTAATCAATTTGAAGAAGTGCAACTATATCATATTCCGAGGAAACAAAATGAAGATGCCGATTTACTTGCACAACAAGCAGTTACATGTGTTGAGAGAGAAGTGCAGGTCATCATGGTGGCAGCAGCTGTCAAGCAACCGAGATACCAGGGATTGGAGTCATTGGCTCCCATCATTGGCTACATTTTGGAGGGTGAGTTTCCACCAGACTTCACAAAAGCTTAGAAGAGGAGACTCATGAAGAAGGCAAGTGCATATCTCTTCCTAGAAGGCTCCCTCTATCAAAGAGGGAAAGATCAAGTGTGCAGAAGAGTACCAACTATCGAGGAAGTTCCAGCCATTCTAAAATGTTTGCATGAAGAGGCATGTGGTGGTCATTTTGCCCAAGAATCAACTGTGAATAAGATTTTGCTTGCGGGGTATGTTTGGCCAAGCTTGCATGTGGATGTTCAACATTGGTGTAAAAGCTGTCACAATTGTCAGATAAATGGAAATAGAAGGTTGGTGCATGCTCCGAGGCAAATAGTGCTTGCAAATGGACCCTTTGAAAAGTGGGGCATTGATGCTATGGGTCCTCTGCCTAGGACAAAAAATGGTAAACTCTACATTCTAGTGGCTGTAGACTATATGACTAGGTGGGTGGAAGCACAAAGTGTGGCAAAGGTAAATGAGAGGACAGTGAGCAAATTTGTCTACACTCACATTTTTTGTAGATTTGGCACACCTTTGGAGATTGTTTCTGATAATGGTCCAGGGTTTAGAAAGGGATTGCTCACAGAAGTCTTTGAAGAACTTCGCATTCTACATCGTCATAGCACACCATACTACCCACAGTCAAATGGATTGGTGGAGAAGGCAAATGGTGTCGTTGCAGGAATCATTAGAAAGATGGTGCAAAACAAGACAAAATTATGGGATGACTTCTTGGATGGTGCCTTGTGGGCATATCAAACCACATATAGGGAAGCCACGGAGTTCACACCATTTCACTTGGTCTATGGTCAAGAGGCTTTGCAGCCTATCGAACTAAACATTCCAACAATGCGACTTCATGGCAAATCAGCACAAGATGATCAAGAAGCATGGATGGATCGACTTCTTACCTTAGCTGAGCTTGAGTGGAAAAGAGAAGCAGCATACGAGTGCTATAAGAGGAAATCCACATAGACAAAGGAGAAGCTCGACAAGAAACTGAAGGACAAAGGCATGAAGGAAGGAGAGCTTGTGCTAAGGTATGACAATCGACTTGACAATCGTTTTGATGCCAAGTTTGAAACTAGATGGCAAGGGCCATACATAGTCAAGAAGGCTTTCAATTCTAGTTACTATCAGCTTATGGACTTGAATGGTAAAGAGCACTCCAGGAAGGTAAACGGGTATCGCTTGAAGCCCTATTTGAGTCGCCTTCTACCAAAGGATCTACCAAAGATCTATCCAAAGGCCGCTATCTCATGTAAGTATTGTTACATGAAGCATGAGTGTAACTCCAGCCAAAATTCTGAGGGGCCAAACAATGAAGATCTTGTCAAGGACTCTGAAGCACTCTCTTTGGAAAAGATTCTTTATGATGGTACATGAATATACCATCATCCTGGGGGAGGGCTAATGATAGCCGTTTTTTGGCTCTTTATAATTGCCATAGTGAGTTATCTCACCCTATCAAATCACTCAAACACTGTGGTTACCCTCACCCTTTCACTGTATGAAGGTGCGTGTGAGTTAGGGGACTTTTCCCATATCTCCTTACTGAAATAAAAAACCCTCAATTAGGTAGTCATTGGGCTAGTTGAGCCAAAAAAATAAATAAAAATAAAAAATATAAGTATATTGTGGTCCATGCGTATGTGAATATTTCTTTGTATATAGGGCCTAAATAAAAGATTTTTTTATAATTATTTTGGTATTTATTTAAATATTTCTACCTAGGTGTGTGTTATTTATGCTCTGTACATTGCCTCACCATTACCACAATTTTTCTTACCATTTTTCATACTCTTTATTCCATATAGAAATAATTTCATGTAAGCTTCTCTTATATTTGGTGTAACTCCATCCCAACAAAAATCCAAAAAAACTAGTTCTATTTATGTGTATATTTTTTTCACTATTGTGATTTTTTCCTTCCTACATATATTCTCTATTACTCTCATAAATCAGACCACCAAAAATATTCATCTTTTTATGGTAGACTTATAATGAGAGAGATTTATTTTGACCCCTTTATATTTTTCCACCTATATTATTTATATTTGACATGTACATATTTTTTAGACCCCTCAATATTTGATTTTCTTAGCTGTACTATTCACTTATATCATGATCTCAACAATATCTTCAATTATAGACCTACCAAATAAGGTCAAGGGTAGGTGGCATGCATACATGCACTATGGAGGGCTCACTCTTGGAGGTATTCAAAAGAATCATCCAAAGAAGGACCCCACAAGGACCTTGTGCAGTGGAAAAAAACGGTCGGTTTTGTTGAATTTTTAAAATTCACTTGCTCTCCGAATTTGAAAAGGTAATACAAACAAAAGTTGTAGCTCGTGGGCTGAACTTTTGCCTCAAATGTTTTCATATTTTTTTGAGCTACGAGCTGTGAGCTATGATTTTATTAGTGGACCCCAGTTTTCCCATGTTATGCAGCCACACTCTCTCTTCCACTTTATCATTTTCCTCTTTCACACACACTTCTCCACTCATCATCCCCACCTCTCTCACCACTCCTCTCTGCACCCTACTCACCTTCTCCTCAACCTTGAAGAATAAGAGAAACCATGGTGAACTCATACCTCCCACACACAATTCCATTCCAAAATTGACCACCTAGTCTCATTTTTCCTCCTCCAAATTACCCATATCTATCAAAAAAACCACAAAATTCAGTCTCTTCTCCTTAAAGAGAGAATCATGGTGGTTGATTACTCATCTTCAATTACCTTGTCTCTCAAGGAAGGTCAAGAGTGGAGAAAAAATGTACCGTCAAAGCTAGTGGACGGTCAACAAGCGTCAAAATTGGCCCTACTCAAGACACCCTGAGCATCAACCTTGTAAGAAGTCCACCTTTTCTTACCTCTTAAGAGTTTTTCTTCCTTATTTGTATCCTACATGGATACTCCCATTGTAAATATCCAATTCCAATTGTAAATTAATACTAACTCTACTAACACTAACCCACTATGAAAAGTCCTATCACCTCCATTTCTCTCCTCTCTCTTTCCCCACCAACTTCTTGATAATTCCAAGCAAAAGAATTAGATAAATTGCTGAAAATATAACCCAACCATGGTTAGAGGAGTAACCCTAGCCTTCAAAATTGCTATAAGAGGAGGGTGTAGCTAGCACAAAAGAGGGGAGCCATAAGCAAGAGCACTATGCTATAGCTTGGGAAGCCAAGCTCAACCTCTCTAGAAGGAGCTCTTGAGTGGAAGCTCATTGTCTTATGCATGTGCATGTGTTGTAATAGGAGATTAGCAAGGAAACTCTATGCCATTGTAAGAGAGAGAGTGATCACTCAATTGAGAGTAGAAAATCTATAATTTCTCCTACTAGTGTAAGCCCAACATTTGCTGAATCAAGGAGGGTGGATTTGGACTAAGGTTGGATACTTTGTCTCCCTTCCAACGTGAAGTAATGGACAACAATGATGCATAAGTGTCTTGGTGTTTTTTGTTAAGTTCTTGATAGCTTGTCTCTGGTGTTGTCATCAATGTAGCCATAAATCCCACATACTGTAAGAGGGCGACAGGGTGGAGAGGACTCCCCTGGCTTTAAGACAGTGATTGGGGTGGCTTTTCTTGTGATGTGTTGTGGTGAAATTTACGCAAGCTATGTTGAACAAATACTAATCTCACTTTGATTTGTCATGACAGATTTGTAAGAAGGTATTAATGCAACAAGCACCCCCTCCCCCTTTCTCTCTCTTTCTTAATATATAGTTGTGTTTGCTTGATCATTGCCGATACGTTTCAAAACAGCCCGAGCACTCTCTCTCTCTCTCTCTCTCTCTCTCTCTCTCTCTCTCTCTCTCTCTCTCTCTCTCTCTCTCTCTCTCTCTCTCTCTCTCTCTCTCTCTCTCTCTACGCGTCCTAGTTCGCATCCAAAACTAAGTGGTGTCCCAAATTTGTGTAGGGTTAGGTTGCGGGTTTGTGTGTGTGTTTGTTGTTTTTTCCAACCCCAACCCAATTGAGCAGCACGGGAGCCTTGAAGGGTGTATAGAGGCTGCTCTTCTTGTTGCCCGCCCCGGACCGCCTCAAATTGGTGCCCCCACAGAGGATCAGGCTTGTGTATGTTTTGTGAAGGCTCGACCTTTAGCATAATCAAGTAGCTTGCATGAATCACGAGAATTTGTATGATCCCTTCATTCCCATTGCAAGGCAAAAGGTACACATAATTGTTAGTACTAAGTTGCAATTTCAACGTGTCATTCGTAGAATTTTAGGTCCTCTTAGGTTGGCCGAGATAAACGCTTCAGTAAATCCTTTTATTTTGCCTCTTATTAGGTACGACCTTAGTTTGGACGTCTATATTTTTGTTTTGTTTCAAGCATTAGGTCATGCATAGACCATGGATAATGGCCCAGGAATAGAGGTTTTCCCCTTCCATTTCACTCCACACATTAGAACAAACATTGCAATTAGTAGGAAAATCCATTTTCAACAACGTATGGTGTTCATGTTTGGTGTCCAAAGAGTAGGAGAAATTCTTGCATCACCAAACCCTGTCATTTTACCTCTCATCAACTACCACACTTCTTTTGATGTACATGTGTTCATTTTATTTTAAAATGAAGTGCAGCCCGGCAAAATAGTGTGTATGTTTTTTTTTTCTTTGTCCAAGTTGTTACAAGAAAAAAAAAACGATCATTTGTTCTAACTGGGAATGTGTGTGCAGTGAAAGTTCAATCCTTAGAGATCTAGCTCTATTACCAATTGAGTTGCAGGAGCAAGTAGTAAGGCGTCTCCCTCATAACAAGAGGGTCATGAAGTTAAGACTGAAGGTCCTACGCGTGGATTCCATTTTCCTCTTGTTGTTGGGCACTAAGGAAGACCGCGCATTCATCCAACTAGTGTGTGCCCTAAGATTGGTAAATAGAGTGAAATTTGGCGTTTGGCGAGTGCATTTCACCATTGAGGAAGACTCTTCAGGAAACTTGCGGCCAGAGTTCATGCTTCATAGACTCACATTTGGTGAATTTTTCCCTCATTTGCGTCTTATTAATAGTCTTCCTTTCGCTTTCAACAAAGGAGATAGGGAGCTATTCAGAGCTTGTCTTAATAAAGAGAGCATAGAGAAGATTGCAAATTTGTATAAATTCTCATCCTTCTCTACCTTCTATGACACTTTGTTCATAGAGACATTGTAAATCTCTTTATGCTTTTGAATGATTTAACCATAATCCGAAGGAGTTTTTGTCCAGGAATTTTGTAGCACAAGTGGAGTCTTTAAATCTTGCAAACTTGATTGGACTTGATGACGATGTTATTTATGAAATTGTGAGAAGGTTGCATCACTCCGACTGTGTGGAACTCGAAGGAAAGGAGCTCCTAGTCAATTGCTACTTTCTCACGGCCTTCGACGAGCATGAAGATCTAGTTTTTATACAAACCGCTTGTGCGTTGGGAATTGTAGAGCGAGTGCAATTTATCACTTGGGACGTGGTTGCTCTTTTGGATCCAGAAAATGAAGTTCTAGAGATTTCTGTTTATCGCCTTAGCTTTGAAGAATTTCAACCCTTCTTAGAGCTCATCAATAGTCTAGCTTTTTGTTTTCATCAAAAAAATCGAGACCTTATTGAAGCTTGGATAGCTGAAGAAGAAAACCTAGAGTGGTATTTTCTTACTTCTTCATTTGCAGGTTAGTGGTTCTAAATCTCTATTGTATCCCTTATCGTAACTCGTGTTGTAATCTTTCATAATAATGGAGAGCCAACGCCAAATGTCTGGATATCCTCTTTTCTTTGGAGAGCCTGGAGAGGATGCAGAATTATTTTTACCAAATTTCAAGATGTCTTGCCGTATCAAGAGGATAGTAACCGATCAAGAACGTGTAGAAATGTTTGAGGTGGTCCTTAGGAAAGATGCTAGTACTTGGTTTGACTCTTTGCCTGAGGAAGTTAAGGGGAATTACACAGAAGTTTTGAATCGTTTTAAGAGATACTTCTTTGATCCCCAAAACACTCAAAAACTATGGCAAGACATTGTTTCTCATAAGCAAAAAGACTTAGATGACTACTACTTGTACAAGCAAGAGTTTCTACGTCTTTGGGTTCTATGGATACGAAATGTTGCTAACCCTGGTGATGGTGCAGAATTTTTAAAGAAGGAGAGGTTCATAGCCGGAATCTTTCCTGACCTTAAGGTAAAAGTTGAAGCGGGTGCACCTGCTACCTTTGATGCAGCTAAAACTAGGGCTGCTGAGAAATATAGGAAACTCAAGTGCTTAAGGGGAGAGGTTCCAATAGAAGGTCTTAGACCCAAAGGTAAGTCACAAGCATCAACATCGAGATAGCTTCCTGAGGTAACAGCGGAAGTAATTGAGAAATTAAACGAATCTTTAAGCAGCCTGTCAATTCACCTTGCACAAGCTGTAGGTCCAAAGGTACAAGCAAAGAAGTCTGAAGAGCGAGATCCACGACCTAGGAGAGTCTTGCAATGTTGGAATTGCGGAGAGTCTGGACATGGGATGTATAATTGTCCTTGGCCCCGTGGGGAGCCAGGGAGACCTAACTTGAATTACCCAGTGATGAATGCAGGTGAAGGAAGTGGTCAACAACCAAGGCTTCTACAAAGACCAAATGGACCAAGACCACCTCCACATTGGGTAGAAGGAGTTCCACCTTTGCCAGATCCAAATGTGCATGTGGTAGAGGTGACAAACTCAAATGAGGTTGACATGGAAGCCAATGGCATTAAGCGTGGCCGAGGGAAAGGTAAAGAGAAAGAAGGAGTCACATCACAAAGTGACCATGCAAAAGGCAAGAAGGCAAGGGAAACCAAGGAAACCAAGAGGACTCGACGTCGTATCAACCTCCAAGACTTCCCTCTTGGACATGGTATGGCTCCGTACGACTTGTTAGAAGACATGAGAGGTAAGGGTCCTGATATTTCATGGCCTCAATTTCTTGCATTATGTCCACAAGTAAGGAGGGATTTAACAAGGGCAGTTAGCACTAGGAGAAAGGTAAAAGAGAGTGTGCCTGTTGTAAAAATTGCACAAGCTGAAATGAATGAGAACATTACATTGGTGCTAGACTGTTACATCAAAGGAAGATTGGTTAGGAAAGGTCTAGTGGATGGGGGTGCACCAATTTGCATCATGACAGAGGGACTCATGCAAAGACTAGGCATGCACATCCATGAGACACCTGAAATCAAAGTGAAAATGGCAAACAATAGCAAGGCTAGGTGTGTAGGCATTTGTAAAAATGTTTTTGTGGAGGCCTTTGGCATTAAGAAGGCAGTGGATTTCTATGCCATGTCTACCAAGGGAAATGGTTACCCATTTATTCTAGGAAGACCATGGCTAATGAAAATGCGAGCTTTGCAGGATTGGGAGAGTGGAAAGCTAATTTGTAGGAATGACAATCACAAGAAGGTTGTCTTTGACATGAAGGAGCAACGCCAAGAGGAGCTCAATAAAGAATCATCTCAAAGTGAGACGGAAGAAGGTTGGACCGATAGCACTTCAGAAGAAGAAAGTAGCGGCAGCATTACTGAAGAGGAGTCTTCCATCGAAGTCATGGGGGTAAGGTTTAAGCCAAGAAACCAAGAGACCTCTTGTCAAGGCTTGGAGGAGGTAGGTCCTCAAGAAAATGAAGGTGTTCAAGATGAAGGGATGCTGGAAGGTATTCTATCAACAACACTTACAAAGGATGAAAGAGAGGAGTTCAAATGTGTGCTAAGGAAATTTCCTAGGATTTTTGCTAAAGACTACACCGATGTGCGTGGAGTAGATGTTGTTCAACACAAGATTGAGCTGAAGCCAGAGGCCACACCTAAGGCTCAAAAGATACGAAGGCTAGGAGTCATTAAGGAGCAGGCTCTTCTGAAGGAGGTAAGAAAGCTTCTAGCAGCAGGTTTCATTTATCCAGTGGAGAATTCAGAGTGGGTCTCTCCCGTTGTTGTCACTCCTAAGAAAAACGGCAAGTGGAGGGTGTGTGTGGATTATCGTCCACTTAATGAGGCAACAAAAAGAGATCACTTTCCCCTCCCATTTCAGGATGAGATACTAAATGAGGTAGCTGGTCATGAGAAGTACACTATGTGTGATGGCTACTCAGGCTACTTTCAAATAGGTATCGCATTGGAAGATCAATTGAAAACAACCTTTATCACTCCTTGGGGTTGTTATGCTTTTAGAGTCATGCCATTTGGACTGACAAATGCTCCTGCAACATTCCAACGTTTCATGAACATGGTGTTTCAAGCATTCTTTGGAAAGTCAATTAGGGTGTTCATTGATGATTTCTGCATTTATAGCTCAAAATCATTGCATCTACAAAGGGTAGAAGAAGGTTTAAAGAAGCTCTACGACATGGGAGGTCAACTCAACCCCGACAAGTGCCACATAGGTGAGGATGAAGTGATTTTGCTCGGTCACAAGGTTTCCTATAAAGGCATTGAGGTGGATCCTTCAAAGGCAAAGGCTCTTATTGAGCTCCCATCACCGAAGAGTCTTAAGGAGGTCATCTCTTTCATTCAGAAGGTGAAGTATATGTCACGCTTCATTCACTTAGCCTCGGAGTTGCTTCATCCTTTGCAAAAGTTGACACAACAAGTAGAATTTGCATGGTCTGATGAGCTTGAAGAGTATTTTTGTAACATTAAAGTCATTTTGTCAGAGCTACCAACACTCATGCCTCCTTGTTGGGAGTACACATTCTTTGTTAGCTCTAGTGTTGGAAGGGAAACAATTGGTGCCGTGTTGGTACAACAAGATCCCCACAGTACAAGGATGCGACCCATATACTTTTCTAGTAGGGTCATGAATGCTTTGGAGAGAGACTACACAGAGGCCGAAATCATGATGCTTTCTCTCATGTTTGCGGTGAGAAAGTTTAGATCCTACTTGCTCCCAAAACCTTTTGTAATCCTCACCGCAGAGAATTTGTTCCCTTGGGTGTCATCTCAAATGAATCTTAGTACTAGGATCTCAAAGTGGATTATGGAGTTGCAAGAGTTTCAATACTCTTTCAAGGAAGAAGATAGTGTGCGTGCACAATTGGAAGGGATTCTCACTTATAGGGTACATGAGAAGGAAATTAAGATGCCTCAAGTAAGGACCCTACCATTGCCACCACCAAAAAGTATTCCTAATGCTTTTACCTTGTTTTTTGATGGAGCTTTTCGTCGCGCCACACGAAAAGCAGGGGGAGGGCTAGTGTTGCTCAACCCAAGTGGAGAGGTGGTCATGAAAGAGAAGTTCAATCTACCAAGTTCAGCTAGCAACAATGAAGCAGAATACGACACACTAATTCATGGTTTGAAGATGTGCATTGGCCAAGGGATACAACGCCTCATGGTAAAGGGAGATGCACTTCTCATTGTTAAACAAATTTTAGGCATTTGGGCATGCAAGAATGAAAGCTTAAGGACAAAAGTTCATGCCATTCGTAAGTTGTTTAATCAGTTTGAAGAAGTGCAACTATATCATATTCCGAGGAAACAAAATGAAGATGCCGATTTACTTGCACAACAAGCAGTTACATGTGTTGAGAGAGAAGTGCAGGTCATCATGGTGGCAGCAGCTGTCAAGCAACCGAGATACCAGGGATTGGAGTCATTGGCTCCCATCATTGGCTACATTTTGGAGGGTGAGTTTCCACCAGACTTCACAAAAGCTCAGAAGAGGAGACTCATGAAGAAGGCAAGCGCATATCTCTTCCTAGAAGGCTCCCTCTATAAAGAGGGAAAGATCAAGTGTGCAGAAGAGTACCAACTATCGAGGAAGTTCCAGCCATTCTAAAAGGTTTGCATGAAGAGGCATGTGGTGGTCATTTTTCCCAAGAATCAACTGTGAATAAGATTTTGCTTGCGGGGTATGGTTGGCCAAGCTTGCATGTGGATGTTCAACATTGGTGTAAAAGCTGTCACAATTGTCAGATAAATGGAAATAGAAGGTTGGTGCATGGCCCGAGGCAAATAGTACTTGCAAATGGACCCTTTGAAAAGTGGGGCATTGATGCTATGGGTCCTCTGCCTAGGACAAAAAATGGTAAACTCTACATTCTAGTGGCGTTAGACTATATGACTAGGTGGGTGGAAGCACAAAGTGTGGCAAAGGTGAATGAGAGGATAGTGAGCAAATTCGTCTACACTCACATTTGTTGTAGATTTGGCACACCTTTGGAGATTGTTTCTGATAATGGTCCAGGGTTTAGAAAGGGATTGCTCACAGAAGTCTATGAAGAACTTTGAATTCTACATCGTCATAGCACACCATACTACCCACAGTCAAATGGATTGGTGGAGAAGGCTAATGGTGTCGTTGCAGGAATCATTAGAAAGATGGTGCAAAACAAGACAAAATTATGGGATGACTTCTTGGATGGTGCCTTGTGGGCATATCGAATGACATATAGGGAAGCCACGGAGTTCACACCATTTCACTTGGTCTATGGTCAAGAGGCTTTGCAGCCTATCGAACTAAACATTCCAACAATGCGACTTCATGGCAAATCAGCACAAGATGATCAAGAAGCATGGATGGATCGACTACTTACCTTAGTTGAGCTTGAGTGGAAAAGAGAAGCAGCATACGAGTGCTATAAGAGGAAAGCCACACAGACAAAGGAGAAGATCGACAAGAAACTGAAGGACAAAGGCATCAAGGAAGGAGAGCTTGTGCTAAGGTATGACAATCGACTTGACAATCGTTTTGATGCCAAGTTTGAAACTAGATGGCAAGGGCCATACATAGTCAAGAAGGCTTTCAATTCTAGTTACTATCAACTTATGGACTTGAATGGTAAAGAGCACTCCAGGAAGGTAAACGGGTATTGCTTGAAGCCCTATTTGAGTCGCCTTCTACCAAAGGATCTGCCAAAGATCTATCCAAAGGCCGCTGTGTCATGTAAGTATTGTTACATGAAGCATGAGTGTAACTCTAGCCAAAATTCTGAGGGGCCAAACAATGAAGATCTTGTCAAGGACTCTGAAGCACTCTCTTTGGAAAAGATTCTTTATGATGGTACATGAATATACCATCATCCTGGGGGAGGGCTAATGATAGCCATTTTTTGGCTCTTTGTAATTGCCATAGTGAGTTATCTCACCCTATCAAATCACTCAAACACTGTGGTTACCCTCACCCTTTCACTGTATATAGGTGCGTGTGAGTTAGGGGACTTTTCCCATATCTCCTTACTGAAATAAAAAACCCTCAATTAGGTAGTCATTGGGCTAGTTGAGCCAAAAATAAAAAATAAAAAAAAATATATAAGTATATTATGGTCCATGCGTATGTAAATATTTCTTTGTATATAGGGCCTAAATAAAAGATTTTTTCATAATTATTTTGGTATTTATTTAAATATTTCTACCTAGGTGTGTGTTATTTATGCTCTGTACATTGCCTCACCATTACCACAATTTTTCTTACCATTTTTCATACTCTTTATTCCATATAGAAATAATTTCATGTAAGCTTCTCTTATATTTGGTGTAGCTCCATCCCAACAAAAATCCAAAAAAACTAGTTCTATTTATGTGTATATTTTTTTCACTATTGTGATTTTTTCCTTCCTACATATATTCTCTATTACTCTGATAAATCAGACCACCAAAAATATTCATCTTTTAATGGTAGACTTATAATGAGAGAGATTTATTTTGACCCCTTTATATTTTTCCACCTATATTATTTATATTTGACATGTACATATTTTTTAGACCCCTCAATATTTGATTTTCTTAGTTGTACTATTCACTTATATCATGATCTCAACAATATCTTCAATTATAGACCTACCAAATAAGGTCAAGGGTAGGTGGCATGCATACATGCACTATGGAGGGCTCACTCTTGGAGGTATTCAAAAGAATCATCCAAAGAAGGACCCCACAAGGACCTTGTGCAGTGGAAAAAAACGGTCGGTTTTGCTGAATTTTTAAATTTCACTTGCTCTCCGAATTTGAAAAGGTGATACAAACAAAAGTTGTAGCTCCTGGGCCGAACTTTTGCCTCAAATTTTTTCATATTTTTTTGAGCTACGAGCTGTGAGCTATGTTTTTATTAGTGGACCCCAGTTTTCCCATGTTATGCAGCCACACTCTCTCTTCCACTTTATCATTTTCCTCTTTCACACACACTTCTCCACTCATCATCCCCACCTCTCTCACCACTCCTCTCTGCACCCTACTCACCTTCTCCTCAACCTTGAAGAATAAGAGAAACCATGGTGAGCTCATACCTCCCACACACAATTCCATTCCAAAATTGACCACCTAGTCTCATTTTTCCTCCTCCAAATTACCCATATCTATCAAAAAAGCCACAAAATTCAGTCTCTTCTCCTTAAAGAGAGCATCATGGTGGTTGATTACTCATCTTCAATTACCTTGTCTCTCAAGGAAGGTCAAGAGTGGAGAAAAAATGTACCGTCAAAGCTAGTGGACCGTCAACAAGCGTCAAAATTGGCCCTACTCAAGACACCCTGAGCATCAACCTTGTAAGAAGTCCACCTTTTCTTACCTCTTAAGAGTTTTTCTTCCTTATTTGTATCCTACATGGATACTCCCATTGTAAATATCCAATTCCAATTGTAAATTAATACTAACTCTAATAACACTAACCCACTATGAAAAGTCCTATCACCTCCATTTCTCTCCTCTCTCTTTCCCCACCAACTTCTTGATAATTCCAAGCAAAAGAATTAGATAAATTGCTGAAAATATAACCCAACCATGGTTAGAGGAGTAACCCTAGCCTTCAAAATTTCTATAAAAGGAGGGTGTAGCTAGCACAAAAGAGGGGAGCCATAAGCAAGAGCACTATGCTATAGCTTGGGAAGCCAAGCTCAACCTCTCTAGAAGGAGCTCTTGAGTGGAAGCTCATTGTCTTATACATGTGCATGTGTTGTAATAGGAGATTAGCAAGGGAACTCTATGCCATTGTAAGAGAGAGAGTGATCACTCAATTGAGAGTAGGAAATCTATCATTTCTCCTACTAGTGTAAGCCCAACATTTGCTGAATCAAGGAGGGTGGATTTGGACTAAGCTTGGATACTTTGTCTCCCTTCCAACGTGAAGTAATGGACAACAATGATGCGTAAGTGTCTTGGTGTTTTTTGTTAAGTTCTTTATAGCTTGTCTCTGGTGTTGTCATCAATCTAGCCATAAATCCCACATACTGTAAGAGGGCGACAGGGTGGAGAGGACTCCCCTGGCTTTAGGACAGTGATTGGGGTGGCTTTTCTTGTGATGTGTTGTGGTGAAATTTACGCAAGCTATGTTGAACAAATACTAATCTCACTTTGATTTGTCATGACAGATTTGTAAGAAGGATTAATGCAACAAGCACCCCCTCCCCCTTTCTCTCTCTTTCTTAAATATATAGTTGTGTTTGCTTGATCATTGCCGATACGTTTCAAAACAGCCCGAGCACTCTCTCTCTCTCTCTCTCTCTCTCTCTCTCTCTCTCTCTCTCTCTCTCTCTCTCTCTCTCTCTCTCTCTCTCTCTCTCTCTCTCTACGCGTCCTAGTTCGCATCCAAAACTAGGTGGTGCCCAAAATTTGTGTAGGGTTAGGTTGCGGGTTTGTGTGTGTGTTTGTTGTTTTTTCCAACCCCAACCCAATTGAGCAGCACGGGAGCCTTGAAGGGTGTCTAGAGGTTGCTCTTCTTGTTGCTTTTTGTTTTTGATTTTTCTGCTAATTGCAATTCAAAAGGTATCCATAGGCTTTTCTGTGTATTTTTTGAGCTCTTGATCAGTCCACCATTCTTGCCTTGTCAAAGTGCTCAATATCCTTGATATAGGTCCTCTGTAAATGACTCAAGTGGATTTGAGAGGAAACCATGATCACCCTTTGCATGAGAGCTACCAGAATACCTTGTGCCTACACCATCACCCTCGATGACCATTTCTTCTTCATTTTCAGATCTTTCTCTAAAAAGCATATCCGCAACTAAATTATCTTTCCCTGCTATACGGTTAAATTCAATATTCAATAACTTTATGTAGGAAATCCATCTCAACATAGCAATGTCAGGAGTTAAGCAGTTTGTGGTCATTCCAAGAAGGGGCAGAAAATCCGTCTCCAGTATTACATTTTTACCTATAAAATAGTATTTATCACATTTCTAGGCTATAATTGCTCCCCATAGTTCCCTTTTCACATGTAGATAAGTGTGTTGACAAGCACTTAGGACCTTTGCTCCAAATCTCACTACATATCGCTTACCATCTTCATCATCTTGACCAATCTCCCATCCAATTCCTGTGGGCCTAGTATACACTGTCACAATCACATTTCTTTCACATTCATAGTTTACTTTCCTCAAAGTGAAACAACTTCTTTAGTTTTCTCATGGCATGGGTATGCATTTCTTTTGTTTGGAACTTCTTGTTCTTTCTCAAAAAACGATGCAAAGGTTTTTGCTACATGCGAATCCAAATAACATAAAAGACATATGCACACAAAAACCTTCAAAGCTCGGTCACATTTATACATTTCTCTTTCATTCTTTGAATTACATTAGTTTTTGCAAGACAAGGCCTTCTACCATATAGACTACACATATGTCCTACAATAAGAACTTCATTCACTCCAAACACTAATTTTTGCCCAAACAAGGTAAGGTCCATCTCTTCCAACCTTGAAAAAATCTTATCATAGTCATTGATATGATTTTCCACATACTTGCATCACCCCTTGAGTCCAGAGCCACATCTATATCACTTACATTTCATCCTTTGATTGGCACATCATCAAGAAAGGGCATCGTAGTGTGAAGTATGAAGTCATATAGGACTTTGTCCATACCATTCATCATATGTACAATTGAATTATTTTCTCTTTGAGCCAAGGTGCACATCCTTACTAGACCCAAAGGTGTCCTCATGGTAGTCAAGTCCTTGCTTTTTCATTACTAGTTGGAAATGATGATAATGCTGAGTACAGATCCCCCATAGAATATATCTCCCTTCTTGCAAATGCCTCAGCAAACTCATCTACAATTGATCCTATACCCAAAATTCTATTTGTAACCTTGTTGACAAGTTGTAAATACTAGATAAACCGCAAAGACCCAATTTTCTATGAATTGTGAACAATCTGTTTCAATATGGAGCACACAAAGGCTACAAAATACCCATCTTGAACTTTTTATTAAGCAACTCAATGGGTTTTGGCAAATGAATCTTTGGAACTAGAATAGGTTGCAAGTTCCAAGGTACATGAGATATAGTGAAGATTACCGTAGTAGAAACAATGGAAGGATCAACACACCCTATCTCATGCGGTTGAAATGTAAAATCCTTTCCATGTTTGGCAAGCATGTCTTCAAAGAATATCTTTTCCGCTTATTTCAAACTATCCTTGCAACCAACCTTTAGCTCCTTCAAGGAATCGTGCATAAACTTGTGTCCAATCTTGCTTGGGTCACAAATACTAGGTTGCAAAGCATCTTGTTGCATCTTATTTGTGCAGTCTTTTGGTAGAGGTAATTCTACTGGCTTCACTTTCTTTGCCACAGACTTATACTCAGTATCCACTCGCACATCAATAACTTTGTATAGTTCTTGGAGCATATTTTCACAACCTCATTCCCAACACACAAATTGCAATCCTCTAAAGACTCCAAGTCTTGCATGGTATCTACAAAAACACTCATCACACACACCTGCAATACATTCCTCGTCTTCTATCAAACCATTGGTTCTCAAACCTTTCTGTACAATATTTACATGTTGTCTTTCACCCTGCTTCAAGTCCTCACACTTTGTAAAATCAATAGCTCTTAATCTGATAATCCTATAGAGCCTATAGAAAACATCTCCTTTTCATATACATCATGGGAGAACGTTTCCCTTCTTGTACCACTGCAATACCGCTCTACAATGGTACATGGCCAGACCCCCCCAGATCCCTACTGTCCTTGAATTCTTTGTTTGTCTTTGGCAAGCGTTGCTGTCTAAGAATTTCACGGCTCTTTTCTTGGTCCACACAGATAGTAAGGAATTGGACTGCATGATTCCAATCCCTGCTCCTTATCCTAGCATAAGTTGAACCATTATCCATTACCTTTGTTTCTATATGAGTAGCAATGATGTATGACTGCCCAAGGATAAGAGGGTACATAGAAATATCCTGAAAAAAGAAACTTTGATCATCTTTCACATCCCCTATAGTCACCCTTACATTTGGACAAGCTCCATATAGCTCCCCTGATGAGTTCTTTGTTGCACGGACCATCCATCCACGATTTATATCGATTGGCCATTTGCCTTTTTGATATAGACTCTATGATATGAGGTTAATTTTCCAGCCATGATCTATCATCGCAATGAATGTCTCTTCTAGGTCTCCCGCTTTAACTAGGGTCTCAGTAGTTGCTCTTGCCCAATGAATCTTGCAGTAATAACTCAGTGGTCTCAGCTTCATCTTCATCATCCAACAAGCGAACCTTTTTTACTCCTCCCCTAGACTTGTAGCATTCGACAATAGTTTCATCACCTTGCCACCATAGACCTATATTCCCTGTGCATTTGAAGTATCTTCTTCACCCTATACATGGATACACTCAATAAGATATTGTTGCTTTATCTTGATGCTATCAAGTATTTCTTCATAAAACTTCCTCTTTGCTGTGTCAAGGAACTCACACAAGGTAAATTCAACCTTACTCCTGGAAGTCCTCTCTTCCAAAACATTCTTGAGATCAATTTCTACTTCTATATCAGATTGGAGTTTATAGGATGTACCCTTTTCTTTAGCTTTTGTTGCATCCTTCTTCTTTTCTTTAGAGTCTTCTTGCATAGGCACTTTGGGGATAGGCATCTGGTGCCAGGAAGCTAATCTAGGAGGCGTTGTGCCATTTCTAACTCCACTCCTTGTGGCCCATTTTTGTTAAGTATGGAGTCTGATTTACCCCTTGTAATTTTTTGTGGTAAAAATGCACATTTGTAAGGCCCCCATTATGAGGATAATCCATCATGCGTGAAGGAAAATCACTCGCTGGAAATAAAAATCTCTCACTATGTCTTCATGGTTGGAGACACAACAGTAAGCTGGGATTCAAAGCTGCAGAAAGTGGTCTCACTTTCTACCACGGAAGCAGAGTATGTAGCAATGATGAAGGCAAGTAAAGAAATTCTGTGGCTTTACAGATTCTTAGAAGACCTTGGATTCAAACAAGACAACTGTGTCTTGTATAGTGATAGCCAAAGCGCTATCCATCTTGCAAAGAACTCAGCCTTTCATTCAAGCAAAAATCACATTGAGGTGAGATTTCACTTCATACGCACTCTTTTGGAAGAGGGACAACTAAAGCTAGGAAAGGTGCATACAAGTGAAAATCCTATAGACATGTTTACAAAGGTGGTCAACAAGGAGAAGTTGAGCTTTTGCTCATCTTCAATCGGCATTCAACGCTAAGAAGCCAGGATGGAAAGCAGTCACAAGTTTGGTTTGGAGATCAGTCTCCAAGTGGGAGATTGTTAAGTATGGAGGATGATTTACCCCTTGTAATTTTTTGTGATAAAAACGCATATTTGTAAGGCCCCCATTATGAGGAGAAGCCATCGTGCGTGAAGGAAAATCACTCGCCAAAAATAAAAATCACTCACCGAAAACCAAAATATTCACGGCCAAAATTTGAGGGCCTCGGGGGCGGAAGCTCCCGAGACTTTTTTTTCCTTCACCAAAATATTCCTTTTCGCCGGAATATTATGGCCGGACGGCACCCGAAAAGTGGTCGAAAAATAACCGGTTAGTTGTTCGGTTGGCCTGTGGCCGGTGGTCGGAAGTCAATGGCCGGTGGCCAAATTCAGAAGAGGACTTGTCTTCTCAAGGGCAGCCACACATGGGCGGATTGGAGGGTCCGAATTGGACCTATCTACACAAGGGCGGCTACACATGGCTGCCTCTCATCAGAGAGGGCAGCCCTTTTGTCCTATAAAAGGAGGCCATATCTACACACATTATATAGTGTGAAGTTGATGCAACAAGGTGAGTGTGAGGTGGTGAGAGTGAAGCAAGGCGGAAGCTTCATTAAGGGCATAATCCCTTTGTAAACTACTTCTTATTTTGAAGTACTAAAGCCATTGAGTGGCTGCTTTCCAGTGGACGTAGCCCACATTGGGTGAACCACGTATATCGTGTGTACTCTCTCTCTGTCTACTCTATAATCTCTTGTGTGTGAAATATATCTCTCTCTCCATTAAATAATCTACACACATTATATAGTGTGAAGTTGATGCAACAAGGTGAGTGTGAGGTGGTGAGAGTGAAGCAAGGCGGAAGCTTCATTAAGGGCATAATCCCTTTGTAAACTACTTCTTATTTTGAAGTACTAAAGCCATTGAGTGGTTGCTTTCCAGTGGACGTAGCCCACATTGGGTGAACCACGTATATCGTGTGTACTCTCTCTCTGTCTACTCTATAATCTCTTGTGTGTGAAATATATCTCTCTCTCCATTAAATAATCTACTCAAATATCTATTTAGCTACATCTTATTTCCTAACAACTGGTATCAGAGCAAGGTTTGCTCGTAGCTAAGTTATCTCAAGGAAAGTATTCCTTGAATTGAGTGGGAGTTCTGGCGAAGGAAGGGAAGCTCAAGATTGAGAAATTCAACGGAAAAAACTACCAATATTGGAAGATGCAGATTGAAGACTATTTCTACCAGAAAGACCTCTATTTGCCACTAGGCGGTCTTGCAAAGAAGCCCGCAACAATGGCAGATGAAGCATGTATTGTCCTTGATCGAATGGCACTGGGAACAATCGGGTTAAGCTTGGTGTCAACGGTGGCCTTCAATGTTTCGGAGATGAAGAACACGGAGTACTTGATGAAGTCACTTGACGACTTCTACGAGAAACCATCAGCATCCAATAAGGTATTTCTTATGAAGCACTTGTTCAATCTAAAGATGGCAGAGAATGGTTCAGTTGTTGTAGAACTCCTAAATGAATTTAACACAAACATAAGTCAACTTTGATCGGTGAAAATCAATTTTGATGACGAAGTGAGAGCTTCACTGGAATATTCATTTTCGTTGGAATATTATGGCCGGACGGTGGCCAAAAAGTTGTCAGAAAATAATCGGTTGGTTGGCCGGTTGGTCGGTAGCCATTAGTCAGAAGTCAATGGCCAATAGCCAATGGACAAATTCAATGGCCCGTGGACAAATTCAAAAGCAGACTTGTCTTCTCAACGGCGGCCACACATGGGCAGATTGGAGGGTCTGATTTGGACCTATCTGCACAAGGGCGGCTACACATGGCTGCCTCTCATGAGAGAGGGCTGCCCTTTTGGCCTATAAAAGGAGGCCATTTCTACACACATTATATAGTGTGAACTTGATGCAACAAGGTGAGTGTGAGGTGGTGAGAGTGAAGCAAGGCGGGAGCTCCATTATGGGTATAATCCCTTTGTAAACTACTTCTTGTTTTGAAGTACTAAAGCCATTGAGTGGCTCCTTTCCTGTGGACGTAACCCACATTGGGTGAACCACGTATATCGTGTGTACTCTCTCTCTCTCTACTCTATAATCTTTAATGTGTGAAATCTATCTCTCTCCATTAAATAATATACTCAAATATCTATTTAGCTACGTCTTATTTCCTAAAAATTTTGAAGGCCCTTCGTCTCCATTCTCACGCCTGTGTTTCTCTTCGACAGCGGCCTCATTGGCTTGACATTTGGCTATGTACACATGCACTGACAAAGAGTGCCTTGGAAATCCTAAGTGTGTTGACACATATCACTACCACATGTAACAAATCACCCCTAGGAGTGATGCGGTGAACGAGAGCTGGCACATAATGTATAGGGAAGTGTCCTTCCTTGAGGGCATGATCATTCTAGAAAGGGGAGGGTCAACAGATATGCCGCGACGAACGTCAGCATAGCGAGAACTCACCTAACAAGATTTGTCAGCTAAGGACAAAGCTCGATCTGCAAGCGCGTGGAAGCAAGAATAGGGTGTCAATCTACACTTGACCGACTCTCGACTAACTCCTAGAGAGGTCTCTATCCAATGTGTAAGCTACAGCCTTCAAGGGTGTCAATCTACACTTGACCGACTCTCGACTAACTCCTAGAGAGGTCTCTATCCAATGTGTAAGCTACAGCCTTCAAGAGTGCATAAGAGAAGATTTCCTATAACACTTTCAAGAGACGAATACCCATCAAACATTCTCGAAACGCCATAGAACTTGAAGGAGACCCTACTAACACCAATAGGTCACTCTCCCTAAGGTCTATGAACGAAAATCTCAACCCTAAACACCTGGTGCAAAATCACGTAGGATGTCTGGTCGAAATTTGCAAATCGTTGTTTCAAAATCTAAAGTGCCTAATGAGGAGCTCTACTCAATGCAAATGCGTGGATATTCTGAAATGCGAAAATGAATAACGTATGCTCACTGAATCACCAGATGAAGCTCCTACATCGAGCTTCCAAAACCAGACCGTACGCATGCAATGTAGGTATCGGCTCGTATCTCTCGTCAAGGGCAACATGCTGCACTTCTCCGCACTCAATTCTGACGACCAGTGGTACACACGTAGCGTCAAGATGAAACTCTCACTCTCTCTCATACACAGTACACTCACTCACAAACAGTACTTTTTTAAAATGACAAAGGTTTTCTTCATTAAGGTCAAAAAGTGATATAAATACCTTACAATCTCAAACCCTAATGTTCCAATTTGACCATCTACTCAATCTAAATGTCAAAAATGGGATACAATCTGGAAGCTTCTGTAAGCCCCACTATTTACAAAGGTGAAATGTCAGTTTTTCTCAATAAACGAATAATTACAAAGAATAATGTTCCACTGAGCAGTCATTCTTCGTTGGGTGTGTCCAGCTGCTAACACTCCCCCCCTCCTTGTTCATGTCGTCCCCGACATGGCAGTTGAGCTGCTTCTTCAACGTAGGCTTTCTCTCATCTTGAGAAGTGACTCATATCTTGCATGTTGAGCTAGTAGCATCGGGCCAAATATGTTTTTGCTAATTGTGAAGAAGCCGGTGTAGAAGGCTTCTTCAAAGGCCTGGAGGTGATAAGATGGCAAAAACATAATCCTTTGATACAATGCATGTATGACCTGGTGAGAAGGCTGACCAAATAGATCATATGCAAATTTGTATGTATCTTGCAAGAAGAAGATAATGTCTGTTTTCTGGCCTGGTTTGAAGGTCTCGAAGACTGCTGAAAGTGTTTTATATATCTTTCTCATCATGATGCAAGATAGGTCACGTGAGCTAGTGAACAATTTGATGGCGCCCCTTAGGGTTTTCACCATGTATTGCTCACTTATTCTCTTGCTTGCCTCCAAGCCTGGTAGCTTTGGGTAATTTAGCCAATTAGGTTGGCTTCTCTGCAGCATCTCGTGGGCTTTCCATGTCCTCATCCTTGGTAGAGGGAAAAAACTGAGGTTATCTCTGATCACTTTAGGTGCCTCTACCAGATGAATTAGATATTGAGGATACTTTGTCAGCCATGCCTTTCTCCACCTGGGCTGAGAGTCCACTATCAACTTGACTCCTTCAGGTTTGGACATATCTGCTTTGTACAATGGCACTGTTCCTGCCTCTTTTATTCGTTTGTTGATTGCGGAAGCTTCATATTTTAGCAGAGGATATGGGAGAGAGGCCTGTAGCCATTTACGCCAAAGGTTACTAGCATCTATCTTCTGAATAGTCATCGACTAAAACACCCTATGCTCCCACTCCAATGCTTCTCTAGCTGTGTCTTTGACTGCCTCTTCTATGGCCTTTTGCAGCTTCTCTTCTTCTTCTTGTGTCAGATCTTGTGGCTCTTGTGAGGGCCCACTAGGATTTCCTCTTACATGGTGGTGTCCAGTGGATCTGACACATTTTCTATGTCAATACCCTCCATGGCTACTGGCCCGGTGCTAAATTGCTGCTCTTCCGTTTGATGTTGGCCTCTCAGCTCTTCTATTTGCTTCTGAAGAGTCTTCTTTTCCTCGTCTGCTTGCTCTCCCATGTTTACTAGGAGGTCATTTAGATCTGCATTTATCTTTTCGGCCTCCTCGAGCTTTCTCTTGATGGCTTCTAACTCATTCTTCATGGCCGCATTTGGGTCCATTGGGTCCGCATTTGAGAATGCCTCCCCCCCTCCTAGCCGGAGTCCTCCCAGACGACAAGGTATCGCCTTGGTGTATGTGCCGTGTATGGAGTGAAAAATTGTGCTAATTCTTGGCCGTGTAATGTGGCCCTACATGATGCATACTCGGTCAATGCATGGAAAAATTAATGCTGTGCAAGAGGGTATAAGCAAGATGCTTATTGGCATTCGCCGTTGAGGTTTCTTGTTTGTTGTTGATTTGGTTGGCGGATTTTCTTTGCAAGTAAAAGTTGTAACTCCACCGCTTTCTGTTTGATCGTCGTTCGTGCAGAAGTCGCTTGGTTTGCCGCTACAGTCGATATGGCCATGGTTGTCTCCTTCTAGAGAATTGTCATGGCAGAATTGGTCGTAGTCTTTGTCTCTCTTGCTTTCCATTTGAAGCTTTGACTTGGATATTTTTGTAGGCTTATTGCTACTTCCGCGGTTGTCATTGTTTTGCTGCTGATTAGCACCCACATAGATCGGTTTGTTGGTTTCTTATGTTGTGTGTGTCTCCATGCCGATGTTGCTTGTACTAAAGGGAGTCCCTATTGCTTTGGTTTCGGGATCCAAATGCGAGTTGCACTTAAGTTTTTACTGAGCATTCTTTGGGGATCCATATCTTTTTTATTCCCTTTGTTCTTGGTTGAACTGTCTGCTTCTGTTGACTTCTTCTTTTGTGTTGTGGTTTGTTTTCCATGTCACCTCTATCATTCCACACCCATACTTTTTTTTCGCGTGTTTCTAACCTTGATCTTTTGATTGCGGTTGATGTTGTTTTATGGTTGGAGTGAACATGGTTGGCAGTTCCCTGTTTGGTCGCCATGGGTATCGTGTTGTTCTTTAGTGGAGCCCATCCTTTTGGTTCTTTATCCAGTGATTGTGTTGCTGCCATCTGGTTCTTGCATGGTTGCTGAGGAAAAGCTACCACCTGCTGTTCTTGTGAATGCTGAATTTTTACCGCATCTGCATTCTAGTCTATCTGCACATTATAATCTTTTTTGCCAAGGTTGTCCCAACAATATGGGGTGTTGTGTGCTTTCATCCTTGACCACATAAAACTTGTGTGGGTAAATATATTGATGTAGTTGTACATGCAATATAATCCAGCCCAATGTTTTTAGCGAATGTGATGTACTATTTTCCAGCACATGTGGAGTAGGATGTAGTTGACTTGTGGGCTTGAGTTGTTTGTATAATCTGTAAGAGATTAGATTTGCTTGAGCTCCAGAATCGAGCAATTCCATCGATTCAACTTGATTTCTACCCACTTTGATTGCAATTATTGGCTCCACTATGTCTTCATCAAAATTCGTTAGTCGAATAGCATTCATTTGAAAAGGTGAGCCACACTGTTGTTGTTGTTATAGAAGCCGTCTTTTTGCAATGCATTCTTTTGCTTCTGCTTGAGCTTCTTCTTGTACCCTCTGTTTCTCCTACATCCGTTGTTTTTCTTGATGGATTTGTTCAAGCATATCCCGTGTTAGTGGTAAATGATATTTCTTTAATCGACACCCACTAATCCAATTTTGCATTCCTTCACCTACTAATGTAGCAAGCTTGACAGCTCCACTTTGTGATAGGTCACTAATCACAAAGGGTCCCATCCCTTGCTTTTTAAGTTTCTTGGCATGTTGCTTCAAGGTATGAACAAGTACATAATCACCTGTTTTGAACACTTTTGTGCACACATGCTTGTCAAAAAAAAATATTTTTGTTCTCTTTTTAGCATAGATCGAAGCTACAACTCGTAAGCGAAGTTCATCTAGCTTTTCAAGACCATCTATTCTTGAAGAGAGCTCATGATCTGTCCATTCTAAGCGTTTTGCTACTCGTAGAGTTGGAATTAAAAACTCTATGGGTAATATAGCATTTAGGCCAAACACCATGTTGTACGATGTTGTTCCTATTGATGTTTTGTATGCTACCTTGTCTGCCCATAGTGTTGAGTGTAACTGCTGATCCCAATCTGTCCTTGACTCTGATACATTTTTAGAGAGAACCGTGCATAGTGTTTTATTTGTGGCCTCAACTTGTCCATTTTCCTGTGGATGATATGGAGCAGATTTTCTATGTATGACCATGAATTTCTCTAGTAGATATTCAATGACTTCATTAAGAAAATGTGTTCATCGATCATTGACAATTTCTATTGGTAATCCGTATCGTACAAACACATTCTCATACAAAAATTTTGCAGTGGTTCGTGCGTCTGCTTTTTGATGCCTTAGCTTCCGCGCATTTTGTGAGATAGTCCGTAGCCACAATGATATACTGGGTATCGGTGCGATATGCAGGGAGTGAAATAGTCCCCACAAAATCAATGCCCCATTTTGCAAATTCCCTTGCTCCCATCATTGGCCATAGTGGAATTTCATCTCTCTTTATCAGCACCTTGGTGCGCTGACATGCGTCACAACGCTTTACAAACTCCTCAGCATCCATATGCAATGTTGGCCACCATATTCCTGCGGGACAAGTTTTGTCGTCTTATCGCTTGAAAAATGGCCTCCACTTATGCCTCCATGTGCATGTTCTAGAATCAGCAGGTATTCACTTTCACTTGCACAGATTCTAAGTTGATTTTCCTTTCCTTGCTTATAGAGTTGGTTTCCAATTAAATTATAGTCGCGAGCCTCCAACTCTATAGACCTTTTTCATGCTCTTGTTATGTTTTCTGGAAACGTCCTTGTGGTGAAGAAATCAAAGATATATTGACTCCATGCAACTGCAATGTTTAGTTAAAACAATGTCGCTTGATCCACAGGTCATTTGGCACTACATATAGTACAATTGTTAACATAAGCATGTGTGTTAGCATACATAGTTGGCCAATAAATCCCTAATTATTTCAGTCTCTTGTGTGTTTTCGTTGTGATGAACAATGAAATTCACAATCTTGGAAGTGTGCTTCTTCAAGGTAACACTTGAATTCCTCCGAATTTATACATAATTATAGAATCTGGTCCGATCCTAGATGATACAGTCGTGCTGCAATCAACTGGAAGTTTTTTGTTTGTTGAATTGTTTACTGTTTGGAGTTGTGTTCCTTGTTATCAAACCTACCTCCAAATAAAAGAATGCTAACAATTTTTTGAGACCATTTGTGTATCATTTCAATATTGAAAAGATACGCACCAGAAATGTTATCACCTGCTCCTTCAGGAGCTTCCCCGTTTTACAGCCTTGAAAGATGATCCGCCCGTAGATGAGTTTTACACTTTTTGACTACCACTTTGAAATCAAACTCTAGTGATATAATAAACCAGCGTACAATTCTCCCAGTATTGCATGGTTTAACAAATACAAAAGAGCTTGATGATCTGTGAAGAACACAAATTTGTTTGCAAGCAAATAATGCCGAAATTTCTTTACAGCATAAATCATTCCAAACCACTCTCTTTCAGTGGTTTGTAGTTATTTTTTGCAGTGTTTAACTATCGGCTTGCATAACAAACTGGGAAATCCATTGTTCCGTCTCCAGGTTGAGCCAAAATAATCCCGATTGCATATGGGGATGCATCAATGTGAACATAGAATATCATTTTCCAATCTGGTGCCTTAAGTATCAGTGCTGATACAAGGTCTTCCTTAAGCGTTTGGAACGAAGTTTCACACTCTTCAGTCCAGTCGAAACTAACTAACAAGCGATAGAGAGGTTGTGAAATGACTGCATACATGTTGGGCTGTGGGCCAGGTGGTCGTGGGAAACCGCCCCTATTTACACTTTCACCTAAATGAATATAGGGAGAGAAAGGGAGAGAGTTGACCACTTTCTCACTTTCCTCTCTACTAAACCCAAACCTCTTGTGTACTGTGCTTCATCCCCTTCCCCATTCTCCTCTTCTCCTCTCTTGCACACATTCCGTACGCACGCACAACAATTGGTTTCAGAGCTGCGACGATGAACCGCACGCGCGACCGCTCTTCGACGATCAACTCGAAAGCGATAGAGCTCACCGACTATGGTGGAGCTCGGAGCTTGTGCTTGAGCTTGGCGGTGACAGCGGATCCGGCACGGATAAGAGAGATCGGGCAAGGTCGATGGTTCCCGGCTTCATGACGTGTGCAGCAACTCCATCGGAGAGGGAGTCTTGGGATTTTTGAAGCTCTGCAAGAAATTTGGAAAATCTATGTTTGCAAAGCTTGGCTTGGAAGAGAGCCTTGCAAGTTTGAGCATCAAGTGGTTCAAGGAATTGAGAGAATCGAGAGCAAGTGGTTCTCAGAAGGGATAGTCCAAGAAGAAGCTGCAGGTCAAATTGAGACCAAGGTCGACACAGAGAGTGGATCTTGGTGTGAGAGCATTGCAAAGCTTACGAGTGTGTGTACACACACACTCAGCTTCAAGGGCAGCAATGTGACAAGCAAGGAGCAATTATGGGAAGTCCAATCGAGGCTCGATAGGACCTTGGAGGGAATTAGCAAACAGTGATAGGGGGAGAATTTAGTAAATCCAAACACTAGAGCATCATCGGATAGGACTGTAGTGAGTTGGAAGCTCATAGGAGAGAGAGTGTGTGCAAGTCGAAGCAGCAAGGTATTGACACCGAGCAGGAGCCCGACGTGCTCGTGAGCCTGCAATACAATCGAAGGCATTTATTATTTGGCGGGTAGCAAATTGACAGTCAGGCACTCAAAGAGCGAGTAGAAGGGGGCAAGCAAAGCTGCAGCGCTGCAATGGAAAGAACCAGGAGCTTGGTTGTGTGTTTTAGCACACACACACTCAAGTCTCAGTGCTCAAGGAGGCAACTCATTGCATTTGGCAGTGCTGGAGTGTGTTGACGAGCAGGAAATTGGCAAGCTTGTGGTGTGTTACACACACACACACAGTGCACACACACACTAACTGTGTGTGCTTGCTCGTCAGCGCTGGCACAGACTCAGCAGCAGTAAAGATAAAAAAATTTTGATTTTTTTAAAAGCCATAAAAACTTCTTTGTGTGCAAGGGTTCATTCCCACACAGAGCCCCCGTCAAATCCCAATTTTTTGATGCTCCGACCCCCAACTCCTTTCCTCGAGCTCGTGAAAAGAAAGCTTCTCAGAAATTTGCAGCTTGTGAGATAGAGAGAGTGAGAGAGAGAGAGCTTGACACCATGCTTGCGAGCGAGCTAAATCAACCGAGTCCGACAAATTTTGTGAGCACTCTTCACAAATCGAGCAAAATCTGCGATCGATACCGACCCGACTTGGTATTGATCGCTCGAGCATTGGCGTTTTACGGCTACTCGGCTAGCCACTTCTGCCCGGCGGCGGAAGGCGACATCGACATCGACACCAATCATGCGCACCGGCTCGACATTGCTCATTGCGGCGGATCTCCGACATCCGACCCAGACGCCGGGCATTTTTCCCTGACGAGCGTGTTCCCGCGATCGACGACCGTGCTTGCGACATGCACGGGTGAGGTACCTCTATCATAGAGTAGTGACACCGGGCATCAGCACCGAGCGCACCGATCGCCCTGTACGACAGTTTACAGATACGACACCTTTGGCGGCTATTCGACTAGCATATTTTTGCCCGGCGGCAGAAATCGGCACATAGCGACACAGACACGCAGGTTACAGGTTACAGAGGGCTTTTTCAGCCCATTCACTCACAGATTCTCCAGGTTACCAGACACAACGCTTTCGTCAGCAGATTCTCTACGGACACATGCATTGACAGATGCATTTTGTTGTGAGCACACCTAGTGCTACTGAGCTCTTTTGAGAGCAGATATCCCCGCTGGGATCACTTTCATTGCATGCAATAGTTCTTGGCGCATGTTTGAGCGCGATTTTACTCATGTAAGTTGAGTTGCGGACACTACCCACTGTACTATGTGTGGAGCCATTTTTGGCTATTTTGGCCGTTTTTCCCGGCCGTTTCTGAGACTCGGACCGGAAGAGCCCTTTCTGAGACTGTGGCTGGTTCATTTGTGTCTGCATTAGCCTTTCGAGGGTCGATAGCGTGAGGTTTTCTTTGAGCTGGGGTGTGGTCGAATGGTGAGACACTTTCGGTGATACAAATAGCTGGAGTTCCCCTTTTCGGTACCCTCGCCATAGGATATGTATCTGGACGGTTATTTATGCTTTTGACGCCGAGTTGGCACTCACATAGCAGTTGTTTTGTGCAGCAGATGCCCAGTTAGTGCAGATGGCACATTTATATGCATTTTGAGTTGAGTTTTGACTCCTCATACAAAGGAAACTCTACCGGATTTACTTTCCGCGAGTCGTGACTTCCATAGTTGGCACTTTTGAGTCTATTTCGGTTGAGATTTTACTCCTGATACAAAGGTTACTCTGCCCAAATTTCTACAGCGTCTCGCCATAGTTTGGCACCTCTCAAACCCTCTTATCAGCGATGCTTCTTCTTCAGAAAAGGAGGAGTATTTCATTCGGAAGTTCGATGGCAGCAACTTCACCATGTGGAAAGAGCGCATGAAAGATGTTTTGATAAACAAAGGCCTCTCAGAACCGTTGAAAGAGCACGCAAAGGATGATGATTATACACAAGCTCAATGGGAGCTTTTGGACACAAAAGCCATGGCTACGATATATCTACATCTAGCCGAGTCATTCTTCTTCACTATCATCGGGAAGAAAACAACCAAGGAACTTTGGGATAGCTTATGTTCAGCATGGGAGAGCAAAAGTGCATCCAACAAAGTTTTTCTCATGAAGAAGCTTATGAAGCTCAACATGAAAGAAGGTAGGATAGTTTCTAGTCATTGAAATGAGTTCAACTCATTGTTCAGTCAGCTGACATCTCAGGGCTTTAAGGAGTTTGACGATGAACTCAAGTCTATCTTCTTGTTATGCTCTCTACCTAGTTCATGGGATATCTTTTGCATAGCCATTAGCAATTCAGCTCCGAATGGCAAGTTAGAGTTCAATGCTGTCACAAATGCGTTGCTCACTGAAGAGATTCGTCATAAATCTCTCGATAATGCTAGTCATGGAGATGCATATATGGATGGCAGTTCAACAAAGGCAAGAGGCCGTGACAGGAACAAATACAAAAGCAAAAGTAGAGAGCGAAATCCTCGTAGTCCTAGCAGACACAGCAACCAAAGTAGAGACTGCAATGCCAGAAATGTCGAGTGTTACTATTGCCGCAAGAAGGGTCATTACAAAAATGATTGTCGCAGTTTCCTAAGAGATCAGAAAAACATGCAAAAGGATAATTCTGGCAAAGGCAAAAGTACAGTAAAGATTGAGGATCTCAATATTGTTGAGTCTCCCATACCTTCCACTGCAGTAGAGGATGCTCCTCCTCCAGTGATGCTCATTATGCCCACAAAGATTCATCCCGAGGTGACAGCGGATGCCTCAGATGTTCTCATTTTCACTTTCGATCTCACTCCAGATGCTTTGGTTGCACAGGATGAGGATTAAGCACAGAATTGGATCCTTGATTTTGGTGCAAGTTTTCATGTCACACCGCATAGAGAGTGGTTTTCCTCTTATGCATCCATGCCTGGAATAGTCAAGCTTGGTGATTCCTATGAGCTTGACATTATTGGCATTGGTGATGTGAAACTTCAGATGCATAATGGCACTACTTTTGTGCTGTAGAATGTCAGACATGTGCCCAAGCTTACGAAAAGCTTGCTTTCTATAGGGCAACTGGATGATCTTGGCTACACTACAGTTTTTGGTAATTGTCACGGGAACCGAATAACAGAGATAGACAGCAAAACAGAGGAAGAAATCTTTGTATTAATAGTGTTTGATACAACAGAGGAGCAAAATATAAATGGGCGCACTCCGTAGTACGGAGCTCGAACCTCCCGACCACCCCCGAGCTTCAGTTCGCTTGCATGCAGCATCTCACTCGCACTCGCACTCGCACTCGCACTCGCACTCTCACTCTCACTCGCACTCGCACTCGCACTCGCACTCGCAGAAGAAGAGATCGGTGAATGATCCCCAAACGCACCACCCGTCGTGCTTTTATCCTTCTTTTCCTCGAAAAACCTGCACGATTTTTGTACCAAGTATACCTACGAGAATAATATAAGAACGTGATCGCTAAGCGATCCGTAAAGGTTAGATTTCTATCATGACACTTTGCACAGATCCTGTTTCACACATTGATTTCTGCATCGCCTACAAAATAGCCAAAAGAACATACTCGTGCAACCAATTCAACATGATAATCAAAGTAAAAAAACATAATTATATACCTTCATAATCTCAATTGTCATACTCTATCATGAAGAAACAATCCACTTCTTGGTTGATAGCAGGGAGAACTGTATGATGTTGTATGTCTGTCTGTCCCTTTATCGTACGCATCGCCAAAAGTCTCCAATTGAGCCATCTTGGTACGTATTGTCTTATCCATCACCTTGCTCGAGCATTCGAAAGTCTCGTGTTCGTGTTCTCGATATTGAAAGTATAATCCCAATCTTTGAGTTCTTCAATCCAGGCTTCTAAATCTTCGCATATCTTGCTTATGCCATCAAACTCTTTAAGCTTAGCCTTCGTTAAAAATGATTTGGTTGTCGCTTCTCCCATATCTTCATCGTCTCTTTTGGCGGTACCCCAGCGCCGCCACGATGATTATTGTTTCCAGGTGGATTAGCATGGTTTTCACCTTCATGTTGGCCATCAAGTCTACATAGATATCAAGCTCTCGTGCTGCTTTGTCCCGCAGAGCCTCAGCACGCTCCTGATTTGCAATTTTCAGATCTTCTCATAGTCGCCGAATCAGGTCTTCTTGCTCCTTCATCCTCCTCTCGTATCCTTCCATGTCCAGAATCAACCGCTTGCTCTGATACCAATTGTCACGAGAACCGAATAATAGAGATCGATAGCAAAAGATAGAGAAAGAGATCTTTGTATTGATGAATCTTTGTAGAGTTTTGATACAACAGAGGAGCAAAATATATGGGCGCACTCCGTTGTACAGAGCTCGAACCTCCCGACCACCTCCGAGCTTCAGTTCGCTTGCATGCAGCGTCTCACTCGCACTCGCACTCACACTCTCACTCTCACTCTCACTCTCACTCGCACTCGCACTCGCACTTGCAGAAGAAGAGATCGGTGAATGATCCCCAAACCCACCACCCGTCGTGCTTTTATCCTTCTTTTCCTCGAAAAGCCTGCACGATTTTCGTACCAAGCATACCTGCGAGAATAATATAAGAACGTGATCGCTAAGCGATCCGTAAAGGTTAGATTTCTATCATGACACTTTGCACAGATCCTGTTTCACACATTGATTTCTGCATCGCCTACAAAATAGCCAAAAGAACATACTCGTGCAACCAATTCAACATGATAATCAAAGTAAAAAAACATAATTATATACCTTCATAATCTCAATTGTCATACTCTACCATGAAGAAACAATCGACTTCTTGGTTGATAGCAGGGAGAACTGTATGATGTTGTATGTCTGTCTGTCCCTGTGTACACTACACTGTTGCTGCTTTCTGTTTGTTTTCATCATAACTTTTACAAACGAACTCAGAAAAAAGCAATCCAGGTACTCAAAACGACGGGAATAGGTCTGTTCTACAAGACTTCGCGAACAGAATTGCGAAAAACGTCTCTGTTTGGCTAAAAACACAGCTTTTAGGTCGCGACTTATAAAACCTCTATTTTTGGATGTCCACTACTTTTACAACTTATTTTAAGCCTACCCATGCATTTTAAGCTAAAACACATAAATATAAAACATTGATATTAATAAAAATCTCAATTTTACTGTTCATAGACAGACTATCTGTTATTCATTAATCTTTATCAAATCCGTCTTTAGTGTATTATTTTAAAAAAAAGAATATATGTTCTCTCTTAATATCTCAACTCATTCGTATAAGCTCTATTTAATAGACTATTCAACAATCTTTCAAATCGTGCTAACGAAAGATATGTCCTGCTAACGAAAGATATGCCCTGCTACATTCTTTTTGACTTTAAGAACTTCAAAGACTAGTCCTATTACAGTAATCGTTCTTGGATGATCCGCAAGAACAAACTTATCATGATGAAAGGCAATAAAAATGGATCCCTATACTCTTTGTTTGTTTTGAGTGTCGACAAACACTCTATGTATGTTGCTGAGCTGCCGTCTCTTGAGTTGTGGCATAGCCGGCTAGGGCATATTAGCCAAAAGGGAATGAAAACACTTTAGCATTTTGGCTACTTACCTGTGTTAGATTACACGGACTTTCCAATGTGTGAGCATTGTCTATATGGCAAATAGACTAGATTGACATCTTCGCCATTGAATAAGAAAATAGGCGAACCTCTAGACTTGGTGCACAGTGATTTGTGTGGTCCAGTGCCACATAAAACTCTAGGGGGGGAAAACTACTTTCTCACGTTCATAGATGATTCTACCAGAAAGGTGTGGGTCTATCTCCTTAAGCGTAAGGAAGAAGTCTTTTCGACATTCCAAAAAATTCCTCGCCATGATTGAGAACCAATCAAGAACAAAGCTCAAAGCTTTTCGCACGGACAATGGTGGAGAATACGTCTCCACAGAGTTCAAGGATTTTTGCAATAGAAGAGGCATTCGGCGGCAGTTTACTGCTCCATACACACCTGCACAAAATGGGATAGCTGAAAGAATGAATCGTACGATTCAAGAGTGAGTTGTCTCTATGATGTCTATGGCGAAGCTTACTCCCGAGTTTTGGGGGGAAGCTGTTCTAACAACAGTGCACATCATCAACAGGTCACCTAGTTCTCCTTTGAATTTCAAAATTCCAGAGGAATTATGGATTGGCAAAAGGCCAAGCTATGAGCATCTACGTGTATTTGGATGTGAGGCATATGCACATGTGCCCAAAGAAATTCGTCAAAAGTTAGAGCCCAGATCATACAAATGCATCTTTATTGGCTATGGTGCAAACGGAGAGATGGGATATCGTCTCTCGCACCCAAAATCAAATAAAGTCATTCGTAGCTCACATGTGATTTTCAATGAATCAAAAATGCACAAAAAGCCCATCAAAGATGTTGAGTACATACGTGTTCGTTTTGAGGATGTAGCCTCCGAACCAACTCAATTCAGTAGTGTTGCACCTACTCCTAAAGTGCCAGATACTACAATTGCTCCCGAGAGAGCAGAGTCCAGCAGTCAGGCACTGAGACGCTCTGAGCGAGTATTACGTGCGCCCGAGCGGTTTGAGCCGGGTATACACCACCTTTTGGTCACTGACAGTGGAGAGCCAACCTACTACAAAGAAGCTATACAGATGGATGATAGCGTTAAGTGGGAGCAGGCTATGCAATCAGAATACAATTTGATTGTGGCTAATGAGACATGGGATTTGGTTGAATTACCAAAAGGCAAAAATGCTTTACCTTGCAAGTGGGTATACAAGAAGAAGTATACAACGGAAGATCCCGAGCCTAGATACAAGGCTTATCTAGTTGCCAAGGGATTCAAGCAGCAAAAAGGTGTGGATTTTGATGAGATTTTCTCTCTAGTAGTCAAGATGACTACACTTCGCACCGTGCTTGGCTTGGTTGCTATCCAGGACATGGAACTTGTCAAAATGGATGTGAACACAACATTTCTTCACGGGGATCTAGATGAAGATGTCTACATGAAACAACCAGAGGGATTCGTATGTGAAACCCAAAAACCAACGAGGACAGTATTGGTTTGTAGACTTAAAAAGGCACTCTATGGCCTCAAGCAAGGTTCAAGGCAATGGTGTCAAAAATTCGACAAATTCATGCAGTCTCAGGGTTACATAAGAAGTCAATAGGATCACTGATTATACACAAAAAGATTGAACGATGGTTCTTTAATCATCTTAATCTTGTATGTAGATGATATGCTTATCGCAGGCAAATCAATTAGTTGAAAAAGATGCTAAGCACTCGGTTTTCCATGAAGAATTTGGGAGATGCCAATCACTTTCTTGGTATGCACATCAAGAGAGATAGGCAACATGGAATTCTTGAATTATCTCAAGAAAAGTACATTCACAAAGTCTTGCAACATTTTAGTATGCAGGGGGGGAGGTCATTGAGTATCCCAGTGCAAACATAGTCCAAACTTAGCAAGGACGACTCTCCCAAGACAGTGGTTGAGAAAGAGGAAATGACCAAAGTACCATATTCTTCAGCAATTGGCAATTTGATGTACGCTATGGTAGCCACAAGACCAGACATTGCACATGCAGTGGGAGTGGTTAGTAGGTACATGGAAAACCCTAGCAAGAAGCATTGGGAAGCACTGAAGAAAATCCTCAGATATTTGAAATGTATAGCTAGCAAGTGTTTACGCTTCGGAAACAGTGATGCATCTATTGTTGGTTACACGGATGCGGATTATGCGGGTTGCGTGGATCGTAGAAGATCCACATCTGGCTATGTGTTCATGTTTGCTAGAGAAGCTATCTTTTGGAGATCATGTCTCCAAGATTGCACGTCTTCATCTACCACTGAAGCAGAATATGTTGCTAAGTCTGACGCAAGTAAGGAAGCCATATGGTTGGCTCGTCTAGTGGAAGATTTGGGAATTTACGAGGTTCCAGTACTACATTGTGATAGTGAGAGTGCCATTGCTTTGGCAAAGAATCCAGTGTTTCACTCAAAGTCAAAACACATAGAGGTTAGATACCATGTCATACGAGATGCATTGGTTGGAAAGCGTATCGAGCTTGTCAAGGTTCACACTGACGACAACCCCGCAGATGCTCTCACAAAGAGCCTAGCCTCAGAGCGATTTACACATTGTATAGAACTTATGGGTGTAGGATGAATCCTCGGCAATGCTTCATCAATTTTGTATAGACTAACTATACTAATGTCACTATTGGCCACCATGACCTTCAAGTGGGAGGTTGTTGGGGTATAGGCGAGGTGGCCATGGGAAACCGCCCCTATTTACACTTTCACCTAAATGAATATAGGGAGAGAAAGGGAGAGAGTTGACCACTCTCTCACTTTCCTCTCCACTAACCCCAAACCTGCTGTGTACTGTGCTTCATCCCCTTCCCCATTTTCTTCTTCTCCTCTCTTGCACACATTCCATACGCGCGCACAACAATACATACATATGAATCTTCGATAATATCCGTAGTGTCCCATGCAGGATTGCACTTGTTTCACGTTAGTAGGCATGGGCAGGTCTACTATGACTTTGATTTTGTCTAGGTCAGTGGTTATGCCATTTCTTGAGACAATGTGTCCTAAGATGCGGCCTTGACTAGCCATAAAAATGCACCATCCGGGTTAAGACAGATTTGATATGTTCTACACTTCTCAAATACCTTTTGTAAATGGTCTATATGTTCTTCTCGTAGAAGAGAGAGTACACAAAGATCATCCATATATATTTCTAAGAATATTCTCAGGTATTCTTTGAACGCATGCATCATTAACCTCTAAAAGGTAGCTGGTGCATTGGTTAAGCCAAAAGGTATGACTCTATACGCGTATATTTCCCATTTTGTGGAAAACGTTTTTTTGTGTTGATCCTCTATTGCAATTGCAGGTTGGTTATACCTTGAAAATCCGTCTTGAAAGCAATAAGCCCGTTTCCCGGGCACCCTTTCAAGTACATGTTCTCTGATTGGCAAGGGATAATTATCCCTTATGGTGGCTGCATTTACTTTTTTGAGGTTGACACACACTCGCAGCTTTCTGTTCTTTTTGGGGACAACCACAATGGGTGACACCCAATCTCTATGCTTAATTTCATAGATGAATTTAGCATCCATCAGCTTGTCAATCTCCTCTTTGATTTTTTTAGCAAATGTGTCATTATATGTATAAGGACGTTGTTTGCTAGGTTTGGCATCTAATTTCAAAGGAATTGTATATTGGCATATCGATGGATCAACTGCTTTGTGGTCTTTGTAGGACCATGCAAACACATCTTTATACTTCTTGAGAAGTTGTGTTAGTTGTCCTTATTCTTCAAGATCTAAATTAGTTGCGATATAGACCGGCTAGGGCTTTTCACCTGGTTCAACGAGGTCTATCCGTTTTGCATTTTCCGGCCCATCGTAAGATTCCTGGTTTATTCTTTCCCTGATTGGTGGTGTCATTATGATTCTTTTCTCCTAGATGGTGAATTTTTGATAGTGTGATGGTACATTCATGTTTCCTTTGTCTGAATCCTCCTTACCATCACTTTCTCCCTCAGTCTTCCATACCTCTCGTAATGACCATTTTAGTTCTTGGTATTTCTTTTTACGCTCCAATTTGTCCACTCTAGGTCTTTTGTTATTTCTTGTTTTGATTTTGGAGTTTTTGTTGATTTTGTTTCTGTTTTAGCTTTCCGTACTTGTTTTATTTCCTCTTGCATCCTTTCGCTTCACACTCTCGAGAATCTTGTTATGTATGGAGCCTGATTTACCCTTGTAATTTTCTGTGGTAAAAGCGCACATTTGTAAGGCCCCCATTATGAGGAGAAGCCATTGTGCGTGAACGAAAATCACTCACCGGAAACCAAAATTTTCACGGACAAGAATCAGGGGCAACTTTAGAGGCCTCGGGGGCGGAGGCCCTCGAGACTTTTTTTTTTGCCGGAATATTATGGCCGGACGGCGGCCGGAAAGTGGTCGGAAAACAACCGGTCGGTTGGCCCGTGGCCGGTAGTCAATCGCCGATGGCCGGTGGTCGGAAGTCAATGGCCGGTGGCCGGTGGTCGAAAGTCAATGGCCGGTGGCCGGTGGCCGAATTCAATGGCTGGTGGCCGAATTCAAAAGCGGACTTGTCTTCTCAAGGGCAGCCACACATGGGCGGATTGGAGGGTCCGATTTGGACTTATTCGCACAAGGGCGGTTACACATGGCTGTCTCTCATAAGAGAGGGTAGCGCTTTTGGCCTATAAAAGGAGGCCATTTCTACACACATTTCATAGTGGAAAGTTGATGCAACGAGGTGAGTGTGAGGTGGTGAGAGTGAAGCAAGGCGGGAGCTCTATCAAGGGTTTAATCCCTTTGTAAACTACTTCTTCTTTTGAAGTGCTAAAGCCATTGAGTGGCTGCTTTCCCGTGCACGTAGCCCACATTGAGTGAACCACGTATATCGTATGTTCTCTCTCTCTCTCTACTCTATAATCTCTTGTGTGTGAAATCTATCTCTCTCCATTAAGTAATCTACTCAAAAATCTATTTAGCTACGTCTTATTTCCTAACAACTGGTATCAGAGCAAGGTTTGCTCGTAGCTAAATTATCTCAAGGAAAGGATTCCGTGAATTGAGTGGGAGTTATGGCAGAGGAAGGGAAGCTCAAGATTGAGAAGTTCGACAGTAAAAACTACCAACATTGGAAGATGCAGATTGAAGACTATCTCTACCAGAAGGACCTCTATTTGCCACTAGGCGGTCTTGCGAAGAAGCCCGCAACAATGGCATATGAAGCATGGATTGTCCTTGATCGAAAGGCACTGGGAACAATCCGGTTGAGCTTGGCGTCATCGGTGGCCTTCAATGTTTCGGAGATGAAGACCACGGAGGACTTGATGAAGTCACTTGACGACTTCTATGAGAAACCATCAGCATCCAATAAGGTATTTCTTATGAAGCACTTGTTCAATCTAAAGATGGCAGAGAATGGTTCAGCTGCAGAACACCTAAATGACTTTAACACAAACATAAGTCAACTTCGATCAGTAAAAATCAATTTCGATGACGAAGTGTGAGCTCTCCTTATACTATCATCTCTACCGAATAGTTGAGACAGCCTTGTGATGGTTGTAAGTAATTCTATCTCTGGCACAAATACTCTTAAGTTTAATGATGTTGTGGGTGTTCTCCTAAGCGAGGAAATGCGAAGGAGAAGCACAGGAGAATCATCAAGTGCTGCACTATCAGTGGAAACAAGAGGAAGGCCTAAGGAGAGGTTCAAAAACCAAAAGGGTCGTGATCGCTCAAGGCGGAGCAAGTCACACACAAAGTCAGTTCTTGAATGTTGGAACTGCGGCAAGAAGGGCCACATCAAGAAGGATTGCTGGTCCAAGAACAAGAAGGAGACAGAGTCTCAAAACAACAAGCCAACATCGGAGGCCAATGTGGCAGGTAAAGTAGAGCAAGATGCTCTAATTCTCTCATTAGACAATGTGTCTAATTCCTGGATAGTAGATTTCTGGGCTTCATTCCATGCGACACCACACAAGCAACATTTCCAAGACTACACCAAAGGTAATTTTGGGTATGTATACTTGGGAGATGATGAAGCTTGTGAGATTGTCGGCAAAGGTACAGTTTTAGTCAAAACTACTAACGGAAATGAATGGAAGCTTAAAGATGTTAGGCATGTTCCTTCTCTTCGCAAAAAATTGATCTCTACAGGACAATTGGACGATGAAGGTCACAACATTGCATTCGGAAACAAACGGTGGAAGATCTCAAAGGGATCTTTGGTGGTTGCCAAGGGAGAAAAAGTTGGTACACTTTACTTGTGTACTGTTAGCACGCAACCTTCAACTTGTGCAGCAACTACAGAAGTCGGCAGTGCGGTGTGGCACTACCGACTTGGGCATATGAGTGCCAAAGGAATGGAAATCCTTCAAACAAAGAAGCTTCTACCAGGTTTGAAAGAAGTGGACTTAGAGTTCTGTGAAGATTGTGTTTATGGTAAACAAAAGAGAGTAAAATTTCAAAAATCAGGAAATGAAAGAAAAAATAAAAAACTTGAGTTGGTTCATTTTGATGTTTGGGGTCCTGCAAGTACACCATCACTTGGTGGCTCATTGTACTATGTAACATTCATAGACGATGCGACTAGAAAAACATGGTTTTATGTCATGAAGAATAAATCCGATGTATTTTCCATATTTCAAAGGTGGAAAGCCTTTGTGGAGAATGAAACAGGTACCAAGGTTAAATGCCTCAGATCCGACAATGGAGGCAAATATTGCAGCCAAGCTTTTGAAAGCTTTTGTGCTAGCAATGGCATTCGGAGGCAAAGGACAACCCCAAGGACACCTCAACAAAATGGGATTTAGGAAAGGATGAACAGGACAATCATGGAACGAGCACGAAGCATGCGGCTACATGCAGGCCTATCGCTTGAGCTTTGGGCGGAAGCTGTAAGTACGTATGTGTACTTAATCAATCGGTCACCCTCAACGGCATTGGATGGGGGAGTTCCAGAAGAGGCATGGACAGGTAAACCGGTGAATTATGCATTTCTCAAAGTGTTTGGGTGTGAGGCTTTCATGCACATAGATAGAAGCCTAAGATCAAAGCTAGATGCAAAGTCCAAAAAGTGTTTCTTCATTGGCTATGGAGAAGGATACTTTGGGTATCGCCTATGGAATCTTGAAGATGGTAAAATCTTAAGGAGTAGGGATGTAATTTTTAGCGAACAAAATATGTACAAAGATTACTTGGAAAGAAAACAAACAAAAGAAACAGGTGATGAGTACATGGAGCTTGAGGACGGTGAAGACTCAAGGACTGAAAACGGTGACAATGTGCAACAACGTCAACCAAATGAGGAGCCTCAACCTATTCCCCGAAGATCTACAAGAGCAAGTAGACCTCCAGAAAGGTTTGTTCCTTCCTTCAACCATCTCTTGATCTCAGATTCTGGAGAGCCGGAATCATACAAAGAAGCTATGCAACATGAATCCAAAGAAGAATGGACGAAGAGCATGCAAGTGGAGATGGACTCACTACATCGCAACCAAACATGGGAGTTGGTTGAGTTGCCTAAAGGTAAGCGGGCACTTCAAAACAAATGGGTGTACAAGCTGAAGGAAGAAGAAGGTAGAAAGAAAAGGTACAAGTCTACGCTTGTGGTAAAAGGTTTTTCTCAAAAGAAAGGTATTGACTTCAATGAAATATTTTCTCCTGTTGTCAAAATGAACTCAATTAGGCTTGTCTTAAGCCTTGTGGCTGCTCATGATCTAAATCTCGAGCAAATGGATGTAAATACGGCATTCCCTCACGGTGACTTAGAGGAGGAAATCTACATGCTTCAACCAAAGGGGTATGAAGTAAAAGGTATGGAGAAAATGGTTTGCAGATTAAAGAAGAGCTTGTATGGTTTAAAGAAAGCATCAAGACAATGGTACTTGAAGTTTGATCGATGGATGTTGGATCATGGATTCACAAGATGCAACTCGGATCACTGCGTCTACACGAAGAATTTGGGAGATGGGAAATTCATCATCCTAGTGTTGTATGTTGATTGCAAGTGCTAACATGCAGGACATCAAAGACCTAAAAGAGAAGCTATCCAAACCTTTTTCAATGAAAGATTTAGGTGTTGCAAAGAGTATACTTGGTATGAAAATATCAAGGGACAGGAGGAAGAAGACAATAAAGCTATCTGAAGAAGATTACATCAAAAAGGTACTAGAAAGGTTTGGAATGCAAAATACAAAACCAGTTTCCACACCTTTGGCTGGTCATTTTAAACTAACGAAGGATATGTGTCCAAAGACACAAGAGGAGATAGCCTATATTTCTAAAGTTCCATATGCTGCAGCGGTAGGTTCTCTAATGTATGCTATGGTCTGGACAAGGCTAGACATTGCACATGCAGTGGGAGTTGTGAGTAGGTTCATGGACAACCCAGGTAAAGAGCAAGCTATGAAGTGGATACTTAGGTATCTAAAAGGGACAACAACAAATGCTTTGTATTTTGGAGGAACTGATATTTTTCTAGAAGGGTATGCTGATGAAGATATGGCACGTGACAAAGATACTCGAAGAAGCACTACTGGCTATGTGTTCACGGTTGGAGGCATAGCACTAAGCTGGGCTTCAAAGCTGCAGAAAGTGGTTTCACTTTCTACCACAGAAGCAGAGTATGTAGCAATGACGGAGGCAAGCAAAGAAATTCTATGGCTTCACAGATTCTTAGAAGAGCTTGGATTCAAACAAGACAATTGTGTCTTGTACAGTGATAGCCAAAGCGCTATCCATCTTGCGAAGAACTCAGCCTTTCATTCAAGGACAAAGCACATTGAGGTGAGATATCACTTCATACGCAATCTTTTGGAAGAGGGACAACTAAAGCTAGGAAAGGTGCATACAAGTGAAAATCCTGCAGACATGTTTACAAAGGTGGTCAACAAGGAGAAGTTGAGATTTTGCTCATCTTCAATCGGCATTCAAGTATAAGAAGCCAGAATGGAAAGCAGTCACAGGTTTGGTTTGGAGATCAGTCTCCAAGTGGGAGATTGTTAAGTATGGAGCCTGATTTACCCTTGTAATTTTCTGTGGTAAAAGCGCACATTTGTAAGGCCCCCATTATGAGGACAAGCCATCGTGCGTGAAGGAAAATCACTCACCGGAAACCAAAATTTTCACGGACAAGAATCAGGGGCAACTTTAGAGGCCTCGCGGTCGGAAAACAACCGGTCGATTGGCCGGTGGCCGGTAGTCAATGGCCAATGGCCGGTGGTCAGAAGTCAATGGCCGGTGGCCGGTGGCCGAATTCAAAAGCGGACTTGTCTTCTCAAGGGCGGCCACACATGGGCGGATTGGAGGGTCCGATTTGGACTTATTCATAAAATCGCGGCTACACATGGTTGTCTCTCATAAGAGAGGGCAGCCGTTTTGGCCTATAAAAGGAGGCCATTTCTACACACATTTTAGAGTGTGAAGTTGATGCAACAAGGTGAGTGTGAGGTGGTGAGAGTGAGGCAAGGCGGGAGATCTATCAAGGGTTTAATTCCTTTGTAAACTACTTCTTCTTTTGAAGTGCTAAAGCCATTGAGTGGTTGCTTTCCCGTGGACGTATCCCACATTGGGTGAACCACGTATATCGTGTGTTCTCTCTCTCTCTACTCTATAATCTCTTGTGTGTGAAATCTATTTCTCTCGATTAGCTAATCTACTCAAAAATCTATTTAGCTACGTCTTATTTCCTAACAAATCTTTCTAATATTTGCTCTTTTACACAATCCTCTGCTTTGACAAGCATTAGATAGTGAGTTTTATCTTTTATCTTGGGCATCAGGTTCTCTCTCATTTTGTTTTCTGTTCGTTTTCTCCTAGCGTTCCTAGCATCTAGGGTGCTGATTGGAAAAATCATAAAACCTTATATTCTCTGTTTTCTCCCCACGCTCGCTTGAGCTGTTTGAACACTCGTTATCTGCATCATTATTTTCCTCGAGATGGTCAGAGGAGTTATAAAACTCTTCTTGTTCTGGTGGTTCTACAATCTCATCTCCTCCTGGTATAAGGCTTACCGTGTAATAGGGAAGCACATCATAGCCATCCTTATCGCAAAATTTTGTCATTGGGCTATCTGTAATGGTACAGACATCCAATGTTGCTAGTATGTGTTCCCATTCCAGAGGTTCTAAGGCATCTTCAGGAAAAGGTTCCCGAATATAATCCTTGTCCTCAATAGATCTTTCTAAGACGCATTCCTCTATTTTTCAGCTCCCACAATGTGAAGTTCCGCACATCCATAGCTCTTTTTTTTTCCCTAACCATGTTGGGAGTTCGGACCCTACCAATGTAGCCGAATCAAACTCTTCCACTATTGTCTGGTTTACATCTTTGTAACTATGGTCTTTTAGGTGTATTTTGGTTGTAGTCTCGCCATGTCTGAGGTATATGTGGTCGTAACCCCAATCCTGGGCCTCATTAAAATGTCTCATGAATGGTCTTCCCAAGATGATCTCGTAATTGTTCTTTTTGTCAAAATCGACTATTGCAAATGTGTGCTCATACTCGATTCCGCACGAGGTGACAATTACTTTTTCTAAGATTCCTAAAGGCTTCTCCATGAACCCATCTGCCACTTGCAATTTCATTCTGGTAGCTCTCAAAGCCGGTTTTCCCCATTTTTTCCAGATTTCCTTAGTGGCAATAGCAACTCCTGCTCCACTGTTTAGAATAGCTTTGGAAATTACTCCCTCGAATTCTACTGGTAGCGTGGTGTTTCCATCTCCCCCCTGGCAATATTCTCCAACCTTGTTTAAAGGTACTGTCCTAGTGTTTAGTTGAGACTTGTCCAATTCTCTGATCCCTTCTTGAAGCTTCGAGGTGGGGTCTTTTACTCCAAATGTTTCTAAGCATTTGCCTACAGTGGTCCACATGTTTGGTCGTAACCTCAAGAGTTCGGCTAATGTGATTGTACATGCCACAGGGGTGGACAACAACTCAATCAACCCTTGTGAATCCATCACTTTGTTAGAAGAAAGTCTTTGGGATGGGATTTCTCTCACCTCAGACTTGGCTTCATACTCTCCTAAGTAAGAGGATAGAGTTTTTAGTGAGTCTGGTTGGCTGTGCCCCGAACTAATTGATCCCTGGTCTCCCCCTTGCGAATGTATATCAAAGTTCATTTGTGATCTTGCCTCAAATTCTTCAATAGGAGGTAAGATCTCATTTTCTCTTTTCTCATGCTATTCATGTGGTAACTCACCCTATTAGCTTCGTTGGCAATGGATTTGCTTCCACAGGTCATCTAGACCGTTACAATCCCTACCCATTTCTACCAATGTTTTAGGCTGGAACCCCTCAGTTGTGTCATTTGTTGTATTTGGCACTATGGTAGGCTCTCCCCTAGACTCAAATGCATTCGTGAGTCTTTCCTTCATTTGTACTTGTTTCTCTAAAGTTGGTTTGATAGGGGTTGGAGCTGCTACGTCATGCCAACTTGCAGGTTTACCAAGCGGGTTTTCTATCAAGGATTGTGTTGTTTCAATCATCTTTTGACACATTTTCAACCTCTGATTTTCTATTTTAGTATATGGATAAGTCATCCATCTTTGCTCTTGGGTTTGGTTGTTTTTGAGTCTGGCTTCGTAAGCTTTAAAAGTGCGTCTAATTGCTCATTTACCTTTTCTGCCAACACTGATCCTCCTGATCCTGCACTTTTGGGTTTTGCTATTTCCTTGGGTGCTATGGTTGCCACAGTGTGTGAGCTTAGACTATCTAGATCGTCTAACCGCTCTAATATATCCTTTGTGTGTTTTAACTCCTTTCTAGCTTTCCAAGTGCTTCTATGATTCTTCACTTTTGAACTTGGGGCATTGGTTTTTGGCTCTTCAATTATGGGCTCATTCGTCATTCTTTGAGCTTGGGCTCGTGTCACTGCCTGAATAGGTATTATTGTCTTGTTTTCTGACCCTCCACTAGAAGGCACTGCTTCCACAATGCTCAAGGTAGTTTTTGCTCCTTTGCTTGGGTTCTTAGGGCAATATGGAATTAAATGAGTAATTTCGCACTCGGTGCAATATGCGTTGACTCTAATGATTTCATCATGAGGACAGTCTCTTGGCCAATGGTCTCCACCACACTTGTAGAAGGGTCCCTTAGGTTGTTGAGGTGTTCCTTGAGCTCCTCTTTGTTGGTATGCATGTCTCTACCCTCCCATGCCTCCATTGGCTATGAACAACAATTTTCGTTCATCCAAGCTATATCTTACTTCTCCTCCTATCTGTGCAGTCGTTGGTGGTCCTGCGCTTCCTATCATGCTCCATGGTTCTGGCATTGAGGGTTCTTCCGGTGGATAATAGGCAGGATTTGCAGCATATCCATTGGGATCTTCATAATATACATGCATAGGTACCAAAGCCTTCTCTTTTGGTTCAATTACGGTCGCTGTGTATCTTATGCCGACCGATCGTAATCCTGGTAGGGGTGGTTGTTGCCCCAACACTTGTTGTGGTATTTCTACATCCACAGATCCTGGTAGGTTGCCTGCTTGATACCTAGGCATCGGTGGAAGTTGAGGAGATGCTACCTGAACCCGGGGAGCATACGGTCGTTCTCTCACATATCCCTTGTTATAATAACATTCCTCCATCCCATGGTTTTTCCATTTTTGTTCAATACACCACTTTGGCTGTTTAGCTTGAGGTTTGGCATACAGGTTAATCTTTTTTAGCACTTCTTCTACAAGTTGCTCCTAGCTTACAGCTTCTTCTCCTTTCGGTGCTGTCTTAGCGGACTTGCTTCCACTTTGTTATGAGGATGAATCGTCATCGATATCCTTGAATTCACCCTCTTTGTAGACCACACAATTGTCTACAAGGTAAAGAGCCTCCTTAGCTAACTCATTTAACGTCGTGCTCCTCTTCATATGTAAGTCCTTCTGGAGATCTGCATTCCTAGGTCCTTGGATAAATATAAGCATAAGTCTGGACTGAGTTGGCAGTTCTTCCACAGGGCAGAACTTAACATATCTTTTTAGTCATAGGGTTTTCTTTTGCACAAACTCCCCTTCTTTCTGTTTGAATTTATGGATTTGTGAGACTATATTATGAGCTATTCCCCTTTGTGAGAATTCCTCAATAAACTTGTCAAACACCTCCTCCATAGACTCAAAGTCTCTATGCTCCACATAGTCAAACCAAGTAGCAACATCCTCCTCTAGGGATAGTCCAAACCCTGCAAATTGGGTAGGGAAGTCTAATACCTCTTCAACTCTAATTACACACACAAAGGCTGCTACATGATCTCTAGGATCTTTGTTTCCCGTGTATTTCTTGTTTACCCATTTTTGCACTTGAGAAGGTCTAATTTTATGATGGTCTACAAATCTCAACATTGGAAATCCTCTTCCTAATTGATATACCTCCTCTGGCCTTCGGTAGTGGGAGGGTTCCTCTCCTAGTGGTGCTCCTAAGCCATAATTTTTGACGGTTTTTGCAAGAGATGGTTCATCTCTTCGAACTCGCTCTATGGGTGGTCTTCTAGGCTCTGTTGAACCTTGAGTTTTTGGCTTACTTTCACCTTGATACCATGAATAGAGTGGTGATTGTTGTAAATCCCTTATCCCTCGTGCGACTGGATAACCATCTCGGTTTAGGTCATGTTCTAATGTTGCACTCTGTCAAAGCCATGCCTGCAATGCTGGTTGGTTTTGGTAGTTGAACTTCTGTTGTGGGTAGAATGTGAGGTCACGTCGTACTCTTCAGAAAATGGATATGTCGATTTGCTAGGGGTGTAGGTGGCTCTTGGCATGTCTTCGGGGGCATATGTTGATGCTTCTGGGACTGTTTCCTTTTCTACCTCCTCTCGGAGAATACGTTTGTATTCTTGCCCATACCTATCAACAAAAACGATATCCTTCCCCATGGAAATTTCATAAAAGAATAGGTAAAGAACCTTGTCTTTGCTTAATTTGTTTGGGTAGGGTTCTTTGCATCGGAAGAAAGAGACTATTCCCTCGCTCTCATACTTGTAAATCCCCACATTCTCATTATAGGTTGAGACCCAGGTTGTTTTCTTATCATACATAAAACGCTCTCTAGGTTGATCAATGTTTGGAGGCGGTTCTTGAGTTTCTGAAACTATTTTTCCTTTTGCCACGTTATCTCCATATCTATGGTAATCCTCAGGGTTACTAACTATCGGATAGTGGTTTCCCTTTTTGTCTCGGAATCTATCTCCATCATCATAGAATCGAATTATTTCTAGTCTATGAGTAGGTCTTTCTTCAATACAAATACACTTGCGTCCTCGATAGTCAGAATAAACTAGGGCTCCCCTCGAGTTTGTTCCTTCTAAGAAGATCATAGTGAACTTGGAATCGTTCAAAGGATTTAGGGAGGTATTTCTTCGTAGCATTGGTCCTTCATCGGAGAAACCTCCTGGCTGTTGACTACCCATTATGAAGAAGAACTTGCCTGATGAAGTGTAAGTATCACTACCCTCCTCAATAATCGGTGCTAGTGGATCTAGCCTTATCTGAGTTAGACTCTCCTTGGTGGACACTAAACTACCTTGATCACCTGCTTTTGGTCTCTAAAAATGTGTCATCAAACTTAGCAATGCAACTTAACACAAATCCAGCCACTCGCTTGGAAAAGGATCAGTTTTCGCACAACATCTTGCTTTGCTGCTAAATATACCTGTACACGAACGTTTAATTTCAGCAATCAAATCAAAGCATTTAACCGCTAGAGGTGGTTTTAGTAATGATTGGTATAACTGGAGGGTTACCCTCAACCACTACTGTATTTTATACACTTCTAATGTTTTGGATTAGGTATGCTAATCTGAAATTGTACTTCCCTCGGATGTTGATCAATTTACCTAAAAAGTCATAATTCCATCTTTGCTTTGCCAAAAAGGTCAAACATGGTCAAAATTCACTTCTCAAAGAAGTTTTGGAACTCTTAAGTCAATTGGAACATCACCGTATGTCCTCAGTCTGTTTTTCATTTCCCTATGTCCCAGGAGACATCCTACACGTAGGATGTCTCCTGCTTTGTTTTGCCTGGTTTTTTTACTATAGACTCCCCTTGATGTGATGAGTCCACAGTTGTTTTTACTTTTTGATTTGGACACCTATAAGCTGGTCAATGGATCAAAAATCTGTTCCAGCAGCCTGATGTTGGTATGACCAATCAAACCAACTCCAATTTGGACCAAAATTGACTAGGAGGCCTACCTCAGGCTATACAACACCTTGCTATGCCTATAGTCAGTTTCTGGCTTCAATTTCATGCATTAGACATTCTACGCGTAGCATGTCTAATTGCTCAAAATGGCTTCAAATGAAAAACCCAGACTCCTCTTGAGGTGCTGATCACTTTGGTATGCTCAAATCTCAATTTGGAGTGCCAAATCACACAGAACACATCGTACGCATAGGATGTCTTTTTGGCTTGTTTGACCCCAGACTTGGGCCACAGCTTCCCCTTGATGTGAGCAACCCAGTGCTATGCTTAGATTTTGGTTTGGATTTCAAAAGACCCCAATTTTAGCTGTTCTCGCCCTTTTCAGTCAAAGATGCTAAAGTCTGCTTAGAACCCAAATTCCTTATCCAATTGAGATGAAACCCTTCTCAGGCACTCAAAAAATCATGCAGATCATGCTCATGTAGCCACCCTATGGTTTTGGTCTTAAAATAATACCTTGGCACAATTTGGGTAGGATGTTTGGCAATTTTTGTCTATCTGGCCTTATCCTCTCAAGATATAGTCAAATTTCAACTTTCCAGGTGAAAATAGGGTAAAACCTACCTTCTGAACACACTAGTCAACTCAAAATTTCAAAAGTCTCACTAGATCAGCCTGTAGACATCCTACGCGAAGGATGTCTCCCGGCTTATATTTTTCTTTTTCTTGACAGAAATGCTCCTTATGCTCTGCAGCTCTCTCAAAAACACTCATAGAAACTTTTGAACTTCACTTCATCTTTCAAACACTCTTTTGCATCTTTTACAACCTTGTGATGAACCTAACAGCAAGTATAACATTCATGAAGTGCTCTAGATCATGAATCATGATGTCCTACATACCCTTCTTCTACTCATCATGTGAAATGGTGATATTGGTGTTTTGGTTGCTTCCTGGCCTCTCCGGACTCTCAAGCTCTCCTTTCACCTCTTCTACCACTCCAACGCCTACTCTCTACAACTCAACTAATACCTAGAACTATCTAAGTCTACCTAAGTCGAAGGATCTAGGCCAGACACTCTCTCCCTAGACTCCTCCTAAGACCTAGAGAGGCCTCCACCCTCTGATCCTATATAAATATAAAACAAGACTCTGAAAAACTAGAGAATCCCTATCCTCAAGGACTAGTCTCGGTCACCTACCTAGGGTTTTCGTCCCCAACAGCGGCGCCAATGTTGGCGGATACGCCACGACGCACGTCAGCACAGCGAGAACTCACCTAACAATATTTTTCAGCTAAGTACGAAGCTCGACCCATAGGCACGTGGAAGCAAGCATAGGGTGTAAATCTACACTCGACGGACTCTCGACTAATTCCTACAGAGGTCTCTACCCAATGTCTAAGCTATAGCCTTTAAGAGTGCATAAGAGGAGACTTCCTACAATGCTTTCAAGAGTCGAATACCCATCAAACATTGTCGAAATTCCACAGAACTTGAAGGAGACCCTACTAACACCAATAGGTCACTCTCCCTAAGGTCTATGAACAAAAATCCCAACCCTAAACACCTGGTGAAAAATCACGTAGGATGTCTGGTCGAAATTTGCAGGTCGCCGTTTCCAAAATCTAAAGTGCCAAATGAGTAGCTCTACTCAATGCGAACGCGTGGATATGTTGAAATGTGAAAATGAATAACGTATGCTCACCGAATCACCAGATGAAGCTAGTAGGTCGAGCTCGCAAAACCAGACCGTACGCCTGCAATGTAGGTATCGGCGCGTAGCTCTCGTCAAGGGCAACACGCTGAACTTCTCCGCACTCAATTCCAAACATCGATGCGTGCGTAGAGTCAAGATGAAACTCTCACTCTCTCTCGTACATAGTACGCTCACTCACAGACAATACTTTTTAAAAATGACAAAGGTTTTCTTCATTAAGGTAAAAAAGTGGAATAAATACCTTACAATCTCAAACCCTAATCTTCCAATTTGACCATCTACTCAATGTAAATGTCAAAAATGGGATACAATCTGGAAACTTCTGTAAGCCCCACTATTTACAAAGGTGAAATGTCGTTTTTTCTCAATAAATGAATAATTACAAAAAATAATGTTCCGCCGAGCAGTCATTCTCCTTTGGGTGTGTCCAGCTGCTAACACGGAGTAAGCCCAAACCGTTGCGGATGGCTTCTAACTCTTCACAATACAATACCTTTATGAAAATATCTGCAAGGTTGTCCTACATTGCCACATAAGCCAATTTGGTCTCTCCTACTGAGAGTCTCTCCTTGACCTAGTGGTAATGCACCTCAATGTGCTTTGTGCGAGCATGAAAAAACTGGGTTCCTCGCAATCACCAATGTAGTCTAACTGTCATTGTAGATGGTGTTGGTAGTGTCATGTCCAATGCCGAAATCAGTTGAGCCATCCACACACAATCGTAGCTGTGAACACTGCTTGGTACTTAGACTCACAAGTAGAATTTGCCACAATAGGCTACTTCTTACTCAACCATGAATTCATGAACTGCCAAGCATGAAATAGAAACCGCTTGTGGACACTTGTGTGTCAAAACAACCAACCCAATCTGAGTTCAAAAAAGCATGTAACTGTGGCGGCAGTGATCCTCCCTTGGGATAAAATAAGCCAAGATGTAAAGTGCCACTCAAGTAGCCCTACCAATTCTTTGACCTTGGGCTATGCATGAATTTGTTGACTTGTGAGGCTACAAAGTAAATATCCAACCTCATGTTGCATATATAATTAAGGTAACAAATACAAGTTTGATAAAGAGTAGCATTTGGAGGATCATCAGCATCATGAAGAATCAATTTCAAATTCCATGGGAGTAGCAATAGGTCTGCAATCCTCAAGTCCAAAACTTACATAGAAATTCCTATATGTAACTTGTCTGACACAAGGAAATACCACCATCACAATGCTTAACACTAGGTTGGTAACCTAACAGGACATAAAAGTGTCCTTTCAGGGTTTTGAAAAAAAACTCCAAAACCATAGTAGATCCACTCATTTTGTAAAATCCTTTCATGAGGTTATAGTTCAAGGCCTACTACACATGGAAAAAATAAGAAACTTTTAAAATTTCTCATCTTTTGGTCACACCAAGACTCCAAAGTTGATGGACCGTTACATTTTCATCAAAACAGACATTTCTTACGGTTTTGTTGCATAAAAATAAGATTAGGGATTTTTGTAGGAAATAGGTACAAAAAAGTTGAATTTTTACCATTCTGCAAAAGAAATAGGTACAAAAAAGGTTGAATTTTTACCATTCTGCAAACCTATCATCAAAGTTTCTATAGCCACACTCAATACAAATAATATATGCATGTTTTCTTAGTTCCCTATTGTCCTTTAGGTTCATAAGGAGCCATGGAGCATGTCAAAAGAATAATACATCTCTTACCAAGGGGAATCTTAGGGACAAAGATGAAGTGCTAAATACAGCAAACATGAAAAAACTGGGTTCAACATTATGAGTTGTAGAATCCTATAGAAACTATTCAATATCTAGACAAATTTGATCCTTAGGACTAGATATGGTTACTACCTACAAAATGCATGTAGTTGTCACAAGAAACTAACAATATTGAAAAAGCTATACTTGATATACTAGAATGTTTTGTTTTCTTCTATAATTGAAAAAATCAACCATCGTTGTCTACTATGCAAAATAGGGTATTAGGTGCCCCAAAACTCAAGGAATATTAGCTTTATGTCACATATGCGACATAGAAAATCAAAACTGCATTTGGATATCATGAAAGCCACCAAAAAAATCATAGAAGAGCTAAAATTGGCTAAAAAACAGGATTTGACAATTTTTGTAATCTGGTCATAACTTACAACTTTAACATTTATTTCTCCCTAGAAGCATCAGGACATGTTGAGGACTACTAAAGATAGTTCTCTAGCATTATAGACCTCACAAAAATGAATTCTAGAGTGGTATAGTTGCAAAAAGTTAAAAAAAGCCAAAAACATGACCCGTTTTTTCACACAGTTTAGGTTGTGAAATGTTTTGCAAGGACAAGGTTAAAGATGGAGTTGATATTCCAAAAAAATGTCGAGTTTTTTTCAGCTCATGAGACAACTTTTTAGACAGATAGCACCTCAAAATCCATTTTGAAACTCTTGACATAATTCAAGGAAAATGGTCACTTAACAGGACATAAAAGTGTCCCAGGACATAAAAGTGTCCCATTACCAACCTAGTGTTAAATTGTATGCCCAAGTAATGATGCAACAGCCCCAAATCTTTCATCTTGAAATTATCAATATGTCTCTCATTTGGTGCAGTGATCAGAAAATCATCCACATAAAGAACAACAATGAGAAGTAAATCACGCTAACATTTGACATACAATGTGCTTTTTGATGGACTGTTACAACAACCTTGTTAAACCAAAAGAGTTTCCAGCATCTAATACCAAGCACGAGGAGATTGCTTCAACCCATACAAATATTTGTTACATTTTTGCACTCTATCTTCCTACACTTGAATGACAAAAGTGCAAAACTACTCTACATAAAATTCCTCAAATATGTCACCATTCAAGGAAGCAGTAACAATTTCTGATTGATGTAGAGACTAACCAAAATGAGCTATCAATGCACGTAGAAAACACACAATAGTTATACAACAAGTGGGAGAAAAGTCTTTTTATAATGCCTTTTTGTTATGCATAACCCTTTGCAACAAGTCCAGACTTATTGTGATCAATCTCACAATGCGGCTAGCATTTCAAGCTATAAACCCACTTTTTCCCAATGTCATTTTTTCCAAGAGGCAAATCACATAAAGTCCATGTGTTGTTTTCTAAGTGCATCATATTCTGATTGCATGGCAGCCATCCAATTTTTTGAATTTTGTGCTTCATCAAAAGACGTTGTGAGCGGGATGAAAACACACACAACGCCTCTATAACGACCCGACACACACTCTTGGGAAGATACACATACACACTATGGGGCACCACTCGGCTTACACAACACACCTGGCCGAGACAGGGAACACACCTCTGGAGTGAGAGGAGAGAGACTATCCACTTGCCCACTCCACACAGACACACACACACCCACACACACACACACCCAAAAAACTCAGCTCAAAAGAGGAGAATTTCTGATGTTTAGATGCAATTGAGCTTGGGCCAACACCAATGGGGCAAATAGCTCACACAATATGGGTAAAATAAGCCAGATACAATCACAAAATAGAGCAGAAACTTCGCTCATAGGAGAAACTTACACAGAAAAACAGCAGGAAAAGAGTGGGGAATTTGGCAAAATGGAAAGCGCCATCGCGTCCGGAACGGCCCAAAACCCCAGTCTACAGTGTCAAAGTGCTCAAATCCGACCTCGGATGAGCAGTTTACGGCCAAAACAGGCTCCAAAATGAGCAAAAACATAGCTGCGGCTGTTCCTCCTCTCTTCTCCACGTTTTTTCTGGTCTTCTCTCTCTTTTTTCAGTTCCCACACTTAGCTTTATTAGTTGGGCGACCTTGGCCTTTTAGATGACCTCAAACGGACCCCGAACAGGCCAAAAACTGACCTCGCAGTGCATAGTTGTCACCTTTTTGCATCATCCGCACACCTGGCACTCAGCTTTTTCCAATAATGCGTCTCGCAACCACGTGAAGTGGCCCCAAAAAGTGATCCTAATGATGACCTTTCTGCATAACTCTCACAAGAAAACACCCACGTTGTATCTGTACTTATCCACGTGCAAGTACTGACCCCGTTCGCCCTCCTGACGCCACTAGATGCCATCTGACGCACCTGTTGACCTCACGTCGTCGGCCCGCGGATAGCTTCCTTGAGAATTTATACGCGCTATAAACTCCTCATTATTGTAGAAAAAACATACTGGTACTGGTGATAGTGAAAATCGATGCACTATGTACACCCTGTCCTACCTGTACACATGTGGGCCCCACGTAACCACCTGGCTCTGGAAAATGGGCAATACTTTATTTGATGAACCATGCATGGGTATGAACATATGCGCAATCCCTTGCTCCAAAAAACTCCTGACATAATTTGCCCACCCCCTAGCCTGCTAGATCATTCATGATCAGCAGCAGCAAAGAGAGATATGAGACTCGCCGCATCACAGGTCTCCTCATCCCTCACAGACATCACTCGCTCTTCAGAAAACTCATCTTGCTCCACCATCATCAACCTGGCATGATACAACTTAAGACGCAACCCATTTACCCTTGACTTATGTAGAACACCATCCAGGTTAGCCAGCTGATATGTGCCATTTGGAAAACACTCTACTACCTTGAAAGGGCCTTCCCACTTAATTTGAAACTTCTTTTGGAAGGTGCTGTCCAGCTTACTGTTCTAGCGCAAAACCAAGTCATGTTTCTTGATACCCTTACTTTTGACCTTTTCATTTATCTTTGCCAAAGCCTTATCCTGCATCTGCCCATAATGCTCCAATGCGCTCATCCTATCCAATTGGACCTCTTGTAACTGCAAGAGCCTCTCTTTGAATGCATCACTAGGCGGCCCAAGCAACTTCTCTAACATCTTGACCGCAGGCAACTCTACTTCCACAGGCAATAGTGCTTCTTTTCCATACACCAAATGAAATGGAGTAAACCCTATACCTGTCTTCACCGAAGTACGGTAAACCCATAATGCACTAGGCAATTCCAAATCCCAATTCTTTCCTTGGTGCTCTGTCACTTTCGAAAGAATCTGTACCAACTCACCATTGAATCTTTCATTTAATCCATTACACTGTGGGTAATAAGGAGTGGTATGCTGGTGCCTAATCTTCATCTTTGTGCATAAGAAGTCTAGCAGTTTAGCTCTAAATCCTGGCCCCTTATCTAAAAGTAGCTCTAATGGCACCCCAAACTTGCAACATATTTCATCATACACAAATTTTGCCACATCCTTTGCAGTGATCTGTTTTACTGCTATAGCCTCTGCCCATCTAGAGAGATAGTCCACTGCCGTCAAGATATAGCTTTTGCCCCTGCTTGTGATAGGTAACGGGCCTATTGCATCAATCCCCCACTTTTCAAACACATCCAACGCCATAATGGTTTTTCGTAGCTCTGGCTTCAACACTCTCTTCCCAAATGCTTGACACCTATTGCAAGACCTACACCAATGGTGAACATCCTTGTGCAAACTAGGCCATACATACCCCTCTTGCAAAATCTTATGCAAGGTGATCTGTAGAGCAAAATGTCCACCACATGCGCCTTCATGATTCTCTTCCAACACTCTGTAAAGCTCCTCCCGCCAAGGTACACGTCTCAACACGAGATCAGCCCCTTTCATGTATAAGACATCACCAATAAATTTGTACCTGTATGCTCTACGCACAAAGCCATACTTCTTAGACTTCTGAATCTCCTTTGGAATGATTCCTGTTAGCAAAAACTCCTCTTCTTGAGCCAAACTTTCCCGGCCATGATAAAGAGGTAAATTGGTCCTCAACACGAATAGCTCCCCAATCATGCCTTGAGCTGCTTCATGTGCCTCTCCATTTAGAGCACGTTCAATGTGTCTGATGCTCCATGCTTCAAACTTTTTTAACAGGCCTTTAATTCTGAAGCACATTTCCTTCAATGAGGTGTTCTTGCTCTTCCACACACCCAGCACTTGCTTCACCACTAACAAGGCATCACCTTTTATGCTCAACCTTCGAACCCCATGCTTCAACCAAATGTGTAATCCGGCTTCCAATGTAGAATATTCAGCCTCATTGTTACTATGCGCATCCAATTTGAACCCTCTCTTGCATACTAGCTTCCCCTCTGGATCATAAAGTGCTATACCCCCTGAAGCTGCATCATGGCTCTTTCTGTATGAACCATCAAAGAACAACACATGTGCATTGCTGATCTGTGGCACTTCTTCAACTACCTTTCTCACCACCTCTTCCTTAACAATAAGGGGATTCTCCTTGTAGGTCAACAAATCAGCTAGGGTAGCCCTTGTACTATCTTCCACTAGAGAAGAGAACTCAAACTCTTGTAGCTCAATTACCCATTTCTTCACCACATTTGACATGTTAATACCATTAATTAATTGTGGCAAAAAGGCATAACTCGTCAAGAAAACAAAAGGCCGTGGTAGCAAGTAATGACGAAATCGTCGACAAGCAAATATTACACTGGCCATCACTAGCTCTACTTCCGATAACTTTCTCTCCGCTACCAACTTCACTCGGCTTGCACAATACACTGGCCTCATATAATGGCTGCCCTTCCCCTTTTGCAATAGCATGGCTCCAATGGCATCATCCCCTACTGATGGATTTACATAAAAAACTTTCTCCCAATCAGGAGCCTGCATGGCTGACAAACCCCCTAACACCTCTTTAACCTCTTGAAACACTTCTTCACACTTGTCATCCCATTGCAATGGATCATGCCTTGCCACTTGCTGTAATGGATAAAGAAGCTGCGAAGACAATGGAATAAACCGTGCCATGTACTTCACTTTGTGTATAAAGGTTGCCAATTGCTTCGTACTCATAGGTGATGGAAGAAGAATAATAGACTTCACCTTATCTGGATCAGCCTCAATGCCATTTTCTGACACCATATGGCCCAATAACTTCACCCTTGGCTGTGCTAGATGACATTTCTTTGGATTTAGTTGTCCTCCACATTCATCATATCGAGCCAATACCATCTGCAGCTTCTCATGGTGATCAGCCCTACTGCTATAGACATAGAAGTCATCCATAAAAGCTTTAACACAACTACCAATGAATGGTTCCAACACCCAATTTTCTCTCTCTTGATAGAAGGAAGGTCCATTTGACAACCCAAATGGCAATACTGTGTAGCAATAGCAGCCCCATGGCGTAATAAAACTTGTCTTTGTGCGGTCTTTAAGAGCAATCTTCAATTGAAAATAGCCTGAAAAACAATCACACACACTGTACCTCTCATAACCTGCCACTGAATCCAAGATCTGATCGATGAATGGAAGAGGATATGGGTTCTTCTTAGTGGCTGCATTTAAGGGTTTAAAATCTACACAAATCCTCCACTTCCCATCCTTCTTTGGACTGACTACTATTGGACTCACCCATTCTGTGGTCTCCACAGGGACTATGAACCCTGCCTTCAATAACTTGTCCACCTCTACCCGCAAGGCTTCCATTTGCTCTTGACCCATCCTTCTTAGCCTTTTCCGCACTGGCTTAGCACCTTCTTTCAGCTCTATATGCATCTCTTCGCCCTTGAACCCTCTGATCTCTTCATATGAAGTAATGAACAAATCAGGAAAACTAGCCAGCATGTGCAAATATATATCCTTCTCCATAGCTGAGAGGTCTCCACTAATCATTTGTGTCATTAATTCCTGCTTCTTTGACAACTCAATCTTGGTTTGCATCAGTCCTTCAATCACTTCATAAGGCCCTTCACTTTCATCTTCAACTTCCTTCGCAAATGCGACTAAACCACACTCCTGGATTTCTTTATCCATCAAAAGAAATGCAACATCAGCATCCTCATCACTGCTGGTATTGCTATCACTGTCCTCATCTGTCACCATGGAAGAGTCTTCATCACTAGACACATCCTCATCTTCATAAAGCTCCTCTAATCGTTTCCTTGTGTCCATATTATAAAGCTTCTTGGTACCTGTCTTTCCATAGAGGCTAATCGTACCATGTCGCCAATCTTGAACAGCTCCCACTACACGTAACCATGGTCTGCCCAGTATAATAGGATATGCTCCCAACCCTGCTGGCATCACATGAAAATCAACCACTGCCTTTGCATCATATGCTTCCACTTCTAAGCTCTTTACAACACCCAAGCATTTTACTTTTTGATGGTTTGCCAATCTGATCCGAAACCCTGACACCCCAGCCACTGTGAGACCCATCTTCTCAACGCATGAGTGTGTTATGACGCATATTTGGGCTCCGCCATCCACATAACCTTGTCCCAAATTTTTCCTTTTATGCCACACATCTACTATTGGACAAATGTCTGGTAGCTCATCCATTGCCAACACCTTTACTGAACCTCTCTCTGGCTCTTTCTCCATTGGGTTAACCATCCTCTTCCACTGTCGCTTTAGCTTAGGCACCATCTCTATAAGCTGTCCAAAAGTAACATCTGCCTTCCTGCTCGTCAGATCCTCCTTCAAGTCATAGCTTAATTGCCCATCCCCTAGTGGAAAATCTAAAACATGAAACTTTCGACGAGCTCTCCTTTTCCTCTTGGCCTTGAGATCCCCGCCTTCATGGCTCTTTCCTTTCTTCTTACTAGGACCTGGGGCACTTCTTCCTTCCTTATCCTCTGTGGTCCTCTTCCCAATAGGCATCACTAATGTATCCTCTAGCTTTGATGCCTTCTCCAAGGTGACTACACTTAGCACTTTTGTCTTTCCCTTTTCCTCCTGGGTCAGTCCACTGGTTCCTTCATCTCCCTTAATTTCGATGCCATAATCATTTGACCTAGTTAGCACCTGTCTTGGCAATGGATACATGTCTCCCCCCATCCTTGGTGGCTTATCACATTGCGGGCTGATGTGACCCAACTTTCCACAATTGGAACAGGTGGGCGTCTGCCTCCAAAACCTACCATTGCTTTGTCCAACACCATTCCTAGGTCTTTCTTCACCTCCTGGCTGATTTGCATACCTCCCTCGACCTCGATTATTTCCCACTTGACCTAGCATGTTTAGGCTGAGATTCTTCATCAAATCTACCATTTGCCTCATGTCTTGCCTTAGCCCATCATCTTGCACTGCTGTAGTGACCACTGCTGGCATAACCTGAGTAGTAAGAGGAACCACTGGTTCATGATGAACCCCTGACATGCGCCCTTGTAAAGACTCTATAGGATGAAATTTAGACCTCATTGGCAAAGACTCCACCCCTAACTGGCTCATTTTCCTCAGCTTCCACTCTTTGTTCCTTGCTACCTCTAGTGCATCCTCATATGTCCTAGGCTTCTTTAGCTCCACTCTCCAACGTATATTCTCCCAAAGACCAGCCAAGAACCTGTCCTTCTTCATCATGTCAGGCGGGGGTACCTGTGGTGCTAAAGCCTTGCACATTCGCTCCCATGCCAATGAAAACTTACGTATGTACGCATCTACTGGCTCACCTTCCTTCTGCACCAAAGCCTGTACTTCTTGCCACACCTTGTCAGGATCTTCTATCTTCACAAACTCCACTTCCAACCCTGCTCGTAGATTGTCCCAACTCAACCTTACAGGTGGATCAGCCACACGCCACTCCTCTTCAAATGCTTTAGACCAAACTCGTGCATCATTCTTCAAACAAATTTGGAGAAGGCGTAACATCTGCACAGGGTCATGAATCTGGTTGCTAATGCAGGCAACCTCCATCTTTTCCAAAAATTCTTCCACGTCTTCATCACTTCTTCCATGAAACTCCGGATAAGAGAAAGCCATGGCTACCCAAGTTACAATGCTTTGAGAACCCCTTTGAACACACGTGCAAGAACCCAAAACTTTTTACTACCCAATCCCCAGAAACCTCAATGGAGCTCAGCTTTAGATGAGAACAAACACATGCACATCAAATGAGTTTTCATAGTTGATCATCGGAATTACAACAGGCAACGGACATTCCAGGATCTCTCTCAATCTTCTTGGCCCAAACATAAAGACTATGCGCTGCTGGAAAAAGATCTTCCTGGACACATGAACATTAATCTGAATTCTTTGAGTTAAATGAAAAGGAGTGAACTGAGGGCCATTTTGATCATCCATTAAAGCCAACCATGAAGCTCCCAAGAAGGCACACCTGACTCAACCTCTGATTTTGCCAAAATTTCAGCAGCATAACAGCATAAATGGCTCAAAATACCAAAAAACTAGCCATCATAACTTGGGAAAATTTCGACAGAGTTTCCCCAGAAGTAGAGCAGTAGGAACCCAAAATATAGACTGTCTATGTATGCATAAACTGTCAACAATAGAACCCGAGCATCAAGTAGGACTCACTAGTACATAGCCTATGGCGAGGTCACAAAAAGGGTGCTCCATCTACCTGTATCACCGAAAGGATCTCCACATTTGAGAATCCCCCAGCTTAATAAAAACCTCACGCTATCGACCCTCACACGAAGGCTAATGCAAATCGCGTATAGTCAAGTCTCAGAAATGACTATCTTCCAGACCAAGTCTCAAAAATGGTTGGGACTGCCAAATACAACCAAGTATGGCTCCACAAATGCGTAGAATGGCAGTTTCCACAAGTAACGTACAATCCAGCAGACAATGCGCTCAAATAGGCGCCAAGTGATGCATACCCACAACAACTGCAAGTGACATCACTGCTAGTATATCACTGTACTCCAGCTACCTGTACCTGTGTGAATCAATTGTACCTGTACCTGTTCCTGTAACCTGTAACCTGTAACCTGTAACCTGTAACCTGTAATCCCGAATCTCGAAGCTTGAAGCTCGAAGCAGAAGGTACTCGAAGAAGATCCTCCGTGGGGGCGCCAAAAGAATGTGAGAGGGATGAAAACACACACAACGCCTCTATAACGACCCGACACACACTCTTGGGAAGATACACATACACACTATGGGGGACCACTCGGCTTACACAACACACCTGGCCGAGACAGGGAACACACCTCTGGAGTGAGAGGAGAGAGACTATCCACTTGCCCACTCCACACACACACACACACACACACACACACACATACACACCCAAAACACTCAGCTCAAAAGAGGAGAATTTCTGATGTTTAGATACAATTGAGCTTGGGCCAACACCAATGGGGCAAATAGCTCACACAATATGGGTAAAATAAGCCAGATACAATCACAAAATAGAGCAGAAACTTCGCTCATAGGAGAAACTTACACAGAAAAACAGCAGGAAAAGAGTGGGGAATTTGGCAAAATGGAAAGCGCCATCGCGTCCGGAACGGCCCAAAGCCCCAGTCTACAATGTCAAAGTGCTCAAATTCGACCTCCGATGAGCAGTTTACGGCCAAAACAGGCTCCAAAATGAGCAAAAACACAGCTGCGGCTGTTCCTCCTCTCTTCTCCACGGTTTTTCTGGTCTTCTCTCTCTTTTTTCAGTTCCCACACTTAGCTTTATTAGTTGGGCACCCTTGGCCTTTTAGATGACCTCAAACGGACCCCGAACAGGCCAAAAACTGACCTCGCAGTGCATAGTTGTCACCTTTTTGCATCATCCGCACACCTGGCACTCAGCTTTTTCCAATAATGCGTCTCGCAACCACGTGAAGTGGACCCAAAAAGTGATCCTAATGATGACCTTTCTGCATAACTCTCACAAGAAAACACCCACGTTGTATCTGTACTTATCCACGTGCAAGTACTGACCCCGTTCGCCCTCCTGACGCCACTAGATGCCATCTGACGCACCTGTTGACCTCACGTCGTCGGCCCGCGGATAGCTTCCTCGAGAAGTTTTACGCACTATAAACTCCTCATTATTGTAGAAAAAACATACTGGTACTGGTGATAGTGAAAATCGATGCACTATGTACACCCTGTCCTACCTGTACACATGTGGGCCCCACGTAACCACCTGGCTCTGGAAAATGGGCAATACTTTATTTGATGCACCATGCATGGGTATGAACATATGCACAATCCCTTGCTCCAAAAAACTCCTGACAACGTTCCACAACATCACATAAGCTCAAATCATAACAATCTAACGCATAAGATGCATGGCTAGAACTTGAACAAGTATGGCTAGACAAAAGTTCATCCAATTTACTAGCACACAAAGTATGCACTAGCCAATTTGGCATACCTCTAGCCTGCTCATTCTCAACCCTTTCCTCATCAAGTACATCATGTACATCTGCATCAATAGTAGGCTGATCTGTAACATTTCCACAAACCCCCATAGGCTATACATTTGCCTCATTGGAATTGCATTAGAACTTCCACCACTGAAAAGAGGCAACAAAGTTTCATAAATGTCCCGTGAGCTTACATTATTGTCTCTAGGTCATGACCGCAAGGGCTGAACAGAATCTTCCACAAACAGAACATCTCATGAGACCAATATACACTTTGTTTACAGATGACACAACCTGTAACCTTTTCTTTTAGCACTATTACAAAAAAAAAAGCATTTGCCAACCTTATCATCTAATATTTTGTGGAACCAAAGCATAAGCCAAACAACCGAAACTTCATATGTGCTCAATAAAAGACTTTCTATCATGTGATGATTCATAAGGAGTCATAGACTGTAAAGCTTTTGTAGGACACATGTTAAGTACATAAGTGGATTACATAATAGCCTCAAGCCAAAACAAATGTGGTAAAGCTTGAGTTTTGACCATACAGTGTGCCATTTCTATCAGATACCTGTTTTTCCTCTTAGCAAAACCATTTTGATGAGGTTTATACACGGGACTGTACAATCCTATTTTATCTCATGACAAGCCAGAAATGCATTCAATTCAAGAGGCATATACTCCCCCCCTCTATGGGAATGGAAGGTGCCCGTAGTACATTTTGAGACATTTTTGGCCATAGATAAAAATTTATTAAAGGACAAAAACACTTTCCACTTCACCTTAAGTGGATACACTCGTGCATCCATGGAGTAATCATCAATGAAAGTCACAAAGTAAAGGCAATAGCCCAAGGAAGGAGTTTGCATGGACCCACAAACATCACTATGCACAAGATGCAACTTGCATGAAGCCCTAACCAAACCATCCTTTAGAAAATTTAAATGTTGTAATTTACCCAAAATACAACCTTCACAACCATGTTTGACAAGTGCTTCAAGAGGGGAAAAAGAAGTAATCATATTATATTTTTGCAAACGTAGAAAACTGGTAAAATTCAGATGCCCAAAGTGTGCATGCCACAGTTTTGCATCCAAAATAGCGTTAGAATCTACCACTGCATTTGTAAAATTCTACCCATACGTTTCATAAAAAGTGAGCTTATACATCCCATGACTAAAATGCTTCATGCAACAATCTCATCACCAAAACTGAGATCATGAACTCTACATTTGTCATCCACAAATTGCACAACAATGCCAAGTCTAGCAAGTGCAGATATAGACAAAAGTTTTTGCTTGATCTGAGGTACATATAATGCATCAACTAGCATTCGCAAAAAATAAGCACAATCTTTCCAACTCCCTTGACTGGATAAGAGCCATTGTTGAAACAAGTGACACAATTCCCATGAGGGACATCCTTGAGAGAGGTAAATAAGCACAATGAGGGTAATTAATGTGCTTTGTAGCACCACTGTCAAATTACATGAGCATATACAAAAACTGACATATATGCCTCATATGCACTATACATTAAAATCCCATTTTGCATCAACATCAACATCACAATCTCCTTTCACATAAGACTCAACATGAGCTGCATTTGTAGTGGAACCAATCTTTTTCTTCTTAGCCTCTATTTCCGTTAGCTTAGGACATTGCTTGATCAAGTGATCATTAGCTTTAAAATAATGGAAATACATATTCTTTTTTCCCTTTTCACCGGAATTCCCCTACAAAATGTTGCCAACAAAAGCATTAGGAACAAGAGATTTACAACGTGTAGAAGAACCAAGAGAAGTGCCTACATTGTTGTTAGCACTTTTTCTTTGAGCACCAATAAAGGCATGTTCCAGAGCATGTTTTTTAGCCCTTTGATTTTTGGAAAGTGACTCTTGCAACACCAATGTGCATAATGCATCCAACTTGACAACTTCTGGATTTCTTTGGGTGATAAGTCTCCAAGTAGTAACAAAATTCTGGTAAGAATCTGGCAAAGCATCAAGAATATTTTGCACAAGAAAAATTTCATAAATGACTTTTCCTGCATAATTAAGTGTTTACAGACACTACAAACAATGCATGAGCATGCGCATCTCTTGCATCCCAACGAGCGTGCTCAGACATAGGCAAAACAGTTCTAACATCAACAATACTATTAGCAAAGTTGCCTGCGGCATTCTCAACATTGCCTCTATCTAGAAAACCAAGATTTACATCAATGCCCCTATACAATGTTCCAAAATCCTTTGCCACAAGTGTTGAGCTTATATGTGAAGCTACTCAATATATAGAGAAGCCATATATTGAGTAGCTTCACATATGCCATATATAGAGAAGCCATATATTGAGTAGCTTCACATATAAGCTCAACAACAAGGACCTCTTGTGTCATGTAAGCCCACATAGGATAATTGTCCCCATCCAATCTTTCCTGTAAAACAACAAACATCTTGAACACATCTATGTTGTTGTCAGCTATGGTGAATGCCTGTACTTGATGTAAAAATTACTTGAAAAGAGGAGAAACAAAGTAGGAGCAACACGTGCTATGTGCTATATAGCACGAGCCGTAGAAGAATGTAAGGGACTTGTTATGCAAAAAACGACACTAACAAAATTTTTGCACAAAATGAAGAATTAGTCTAGAGCCCCATCTATGTCACTTACATCACATCATTTGATGAATACATCAGCAAGAAAGAGAATTTTAATCTGAGGTATGAATTCATGTAAGACAATGTTAAAACCATTTATCAAATGTGCAACTGAACCAGTTGGTCCGTGAGGTAAGGTGCACATCCTTACCAAACCCAAAGGTGCCATCATGGTAGTCAGGTTTGTGCTTTTCCTAGCTAGTTGGTGGGTACAAATCTCCCATAGAATATATTGTCTTCCTACAAATGCCTATGAAACCCTATCTAAAATTGGCCCTATACCCAACATTTATCTAGATTACCTTAGTGACGGGTTTCATATCATGGATTAGCAAGCGAGAAGAAAAGCGTGTCGCCCTCAAAGCCAACTTTTCTTTAACCCGCAAAGCCAATCTCCTAAGCCTCATTAAAAGCCTTAAGAAATCTTAAATCTCTCGAATCCCTCAAGCTTAAGACCATCAGCCATCCTTAACCTCTGTTAACCTTCATATGCGAAAGCTCTTAAGCTATCAAAGAGTGGAATTAATCCTCATCTCTCGGAGCCATAAGCCAAGCTCTCTAAATCGTGCCTAATCTCAAACCATTAACGGAGCCTAACCTAAGCCAAGCTTATAATCCATCATTAGCCATTTGAATCGGGAAGTAGAAGCCAAATCTAACGGCCATTGGAAGGAAAAAATCTTGAGCCTTACCGGGAAGAAGTAGAAGGCGATACAAAGCAGGTCATTGATAATTTTCTTGTTAGCACCTGGATTAAGCCAAGTTTCATCTTGTAAGGAGCATTAAGCCTCCATTAATGATTGATTAATGATGACTATTGTGGATTAACTGGAATGAAGAGTACCGTTTGTTTTGAGCTTTGTATTGTTAATTGTGCCTGCTGCATCTCTTTACCTCTCACAGCCAGGGGCCCGGTGCCTTCCCGGCTCACCTTTCGCACAATCATCACCCCACATTCTTGGTGAACCCAATGCGAAACGAGGTGGGGTGGGAGGTCAGGATGGAGATTCCAACAGAATTGAAGCAATTTATTGAAGATTACAACCTGCATAGATTTGATAGAAATCTAGCAGTGACAGGTTTGACAAAAATGTTGGGCTTAGTTAAGTGTGCTTTCAAGAAGTAAAAGCTATGAAGATGAAAAAGCATATTGATGACGCAATGGAGATGGCACTTGATGCCGTATACGAAGAGTATGGGATTTTTCAAGGGCATGATCCAGATGGACTCCTTGCATGCTATCAAGCGGAGATGAAGAGACAAGGAATTCCAGAAGATCGGATGATTTTGACCTTTGAAGAAGTTGTACCCTCCGAGTTTAAAGATAAGGTATGAGAGCTGGCCGAGACATACCCCACACAGTGATAGATGGAGGTTGTGTCGAAGCTTCTATTTGCGTATAGGAACTACATGAAGAGCAAGAAGCTTCATTTGATTTCCCTGTTCCTGAGCTAGGTGGAACAAATCGTTCTTTCTTTGGTACCCAAACTAGCTCTAGATCAGGTGTGTAACATTCCATGATTTTTTCTTTTCCGCAATTTTCAATTTGTTTTGGAGCCACAGGATTGGGTTTACATGGGCCAGGTGACAGGTAAGAGTACACTTTACGTTTGGGCACCCATATTTGATCATTTCCTTCATAGTATCCTTGGGCTTCCAATAGTCGTTTAGGAATCCAATGCAGCGTTTCTTTACATTTCTTGGAGTGAGTGGGACGGTTCTTACTAGGTTTCCGTTTTTTTGCATCAACCATGCTCACTACAGAGGCTTTAGGGACCCACTTGTATGTTTTGTCTGTTATATTAGGATGGTTCTTGTGTGTCTCAAGCTTTCTTTCAACTACATCAGTTGAAGCTCTAGAGAGTTGGGCTATGGGGACGTATGGTTCAACCTCCTGGACATGCAATGTCTTGGGTTTTATTTCCTTAGGCGATATCTCAGGGACTATGGCTTGAGTGGTAGGGCTAAGAGTTGGTTTTTGCGTTGTAACACCCCCAGTCCCCCAATCAATAGTACATTTGGTGGCTATCATCCACGTGCGGCCTAGGTTTATATTACCCTCCATAGTTCGAGTAGGCATGACCAAAAAGTCTTGAGCTACAATTCCATTGTCATAACTGACAGAAGTGTGCCAGATTCCAAAAACCGTAGTTTTTTTCTTGTTGACACCCTTGACTTGGATAATACTCTTAGATAGAGGTGGCTTCCCTAGCTGACACCACACCCCATAGGATAGCAGATTATATTTAGCACCCGTGTCCAATAAGGCGTTATATAGCACTTTTCCATAGGCACTATTTAACTCAATAGGGTATCATAGAGGTGTGTCAGAGTCCAACCCATCCTCTTCGATTTCCACGTGGAATGCATTTGTGACTCCAAGGTTAGCCTCTTGTTTTTGTCTTATACGTTGTTGTCGCTCCTTAGCCTCAGCTTGAGCTTGTATCTTGTTTAACTCGGTTTGTGCTTTGGCGGCCTTCTTTTGATGAATGGCCCGTAGTTCTTCTTGGCTTAAAGGATCATAATATCTTTTGAATTTACTCCCATTGAGGAATCCAATGGTTTCAACTCCATCAAGAGTTTCCACACGAAGGGTACCTGTGGGGTAATTTCACATACTCTATATGGTCCTTTACCAGCATATTTCAACTTTTTCTTCTCTTTATGTACTCCATACATAAGGACTTTATCACCAACTTTGATGTCCTTGTCCTTCACATGGCGATCAAACCACTTCTTTCTCCTATCCTTTTCCACAAGAGCATTTTGCACAGCCAACTGTCTCTCTGCGTTTAGTTTTTCTAAGATATACAAACGCTCGGTTAAGGGGTTACCATTCCATCCTTCTTGCGAAGCTACCCTAAGACTAGGAATGACAAACTCCCAAGGCATAACCGCTTCTTGGCCGTATACCATTTTGAATGGCGTACAATTAATAGCCACTTTATAAGCAGTACGATAAGCCCATAGAGTAGATGTCAACTTCAAATCCCAATCAGTGCGATTAGCTTCTACCGTCTTCGTTAAAATAGAGATTAGAGTCTTGTTGGTGCTCTCGGCTTGTCCATTAGCTTGCGGGTAATAAGGTGTAGACTTATGGTGGGATATCATAAAGGTCGTGGTAAGCTCTCTTATTACCTCATTTATAAAATGGGTACCATTATCACTAAGAATTTCAAAAGGGCAACCAAATCTTGTGATAATGTTCTCAAAAAGAAACTTAGCTGTTGTCCTCGCGTCAGCTTTTTGTGAAGCCTTAGCTTCAGCCCACTTTGTTACATAGTCCGTAGCAACTAGAATATATCGAGATTGAGTGTTGCGAGCTGCGGGACTAATTGGACCTACAAAGTCTAAGCCCCATTTTTCAAATGGTTGGGTTACTTTAATAGGATGTAAGGGCATTCTGTCTTTGCGTTGTGTGGTCTTGTAATGTTGGCACTCATCACACCCTTTTGTAAAAAGTGATGCATCCTTAAATAAGGTTGGCCACCAATAGCCTGATTGCAGCACCTTTCTAGCAGTCAGGTCTCCTGAAAAATGTCCTCCTGCTATGCCCTTATGTGCTTCTTGCAAGATATACAAATATTCATCCTCGCGGGCACAACGCCTAAGAATATCACCCTCGCCTAATCTATACAGAGTTCCGGTAATCAAACAATAGGGTTCACATTCTTTTACTAGCCTTCGAGCGATAGCCTTACGAAGTTCCTTGGATGGAAAACCATTAACTAAAAAGTTAACAATGTTCTCACTCCATTCAGGCATAGTCTCAACTATGAATAGGGAAGTATCGGGTAATTCATCATCAACTCCTGTAGGGGCTTCACCATTGGGTATGCGAGACAAATGATCAGCCATGACGTGCCTTTTATCGGGTCTCACTACAATTGTGAAATCAAACTCCAGAAGAATTAACAAGCATTGTGTGATTATTCCTGTGGAGCATGGCTTGTTTACTAGATATAGCAACGCTTGATGGTCCACATAAAATACAAACTTGTTTGCCAGAAGGTAGTAGCGAAATTTCTTTACCGCATAAACCATTGCCAAACCTTCTCGCTCTGTAGTGGTGTAGTTTCTTTCAGCATCGTTCAATTGACGGCTTGTAAAGCTAATGGGATAGTCAAATTTATGTTCTCCTGGTTGAGTGAGAACACACCCAATAGCAAAGATTGATGCATCAATATGCACATGGAAAATGACATCCCAGTTAGGTGTCCTTAAAATTGGAGCACTTGCTAGTGTTTTCTTCAATTGTTCATAGGCCTGGTCACACTCTTCAGTCCATTTAAATTCAATGAGAAGCTTGTACAAAGGACGTGCTATCTCAGCGAAAAATAAAATAAACCGTCGATAATAACCCACGTGTCCCATGAACCTTTGAACTCCCTTGTAATTGGTTGGTGGTGGTAACTCTAGAATCACTTTAATTTTGCTCTCATCGGTTGAGATACCATTCTTGGATACTATATGCCCTAAAATAACTCCATGCTTGACCCAAAATTGGCATTTGAACGGGTTCAATGAGATACGATATAACCTACACTTTTCAAACACCTTCCGCAAACATGATAGATGTTCTTTCCAAGAAGAGTAAACACAAAGGTCGTCTAAGAAAGCTTCACAAAACTCTCTCAAATATTCTTTAAAAGCAGTGTTTATTAATCGTTGGAATGTAGGAGGGGCATTTGTTAAGCCAACAGCCATCACACGAAATGCAAACACGCCAACTTCTGTGATGAAGGCAGTTTTAGCTTGGTCCTCTAGCGCTATCGTGATTTGGTTGTAGCCTGAGTACCCATCTAGAAAGCTATAAGCTTCCTTGCCTGCAACTCTTTCGAGTACATGTTCGGAATATGGTAGGGGGTAATGGTCTCTTCTAGTAGCTGCATTAACTTTTTTGAGGTCCACGCACACCCTGAGTTTCCCATTCTTTTTTGGCACGATAACTATTGGAGACACCCATTCAGAGTGTTCAATAGGATATATGAACCCACATTTGATAAGCTTTTCTAGTTCTTCTTGAATGATCTTTGCGTACTTAGGATTCATCGGGTAGGGTCTTTGTTGTACGGGCTTCGCAGTGCTAATCATAGGGATTGTATGTTGGACCACAGAAGGTGGAACACCTTTCATATCATGGTATGTCCAAGCGAATACGTCCTTGAATTCCTTGAGAAGCTCTTTGAGGACCGCCTCTTCAACTTCTGTGAGGTCTTGGGCAATAAAAACAGGTTTTGATTCTTCACCGGGGTCAGCTAATTCTATTTCTTTAACTATTGCCGGACCATCATAGATTCCATTATTCCCATCGATAGGTATTCTTTGGGATTTTGTGTACACAACCTTTGCTTCCCCTGTGGTGTAAGATTTGAAATGTTCTGGTGCAGGATGCAAGTCTGTGGATTCTGGTTGTGCTTTGGTTTTTGCTTCCATTTCTGCTTTCTTGTGTTGTCGAGCTAACTCTTGGTTTTGATTGCTCCTTGCAGTGCGGCTCAACTTTGGCTTGTCTACGATCTCTAATTGGGCTATGTCATGGGGTCGTGGTCTACACCACATAACATTTTGGAGATATTCACCCCAATTGTCTACCAATTTTTGATGAGCATCACATGCTCCTATATAACTGAGCCATTCTGCTGAAGATCTCTTCTTTTTTATCCTAGCACGTACATTGGCTCGATATCGACGCCTCTTAAGGTTTTTCTTTTTCTTATTTGAGACCTGCTTTTGATTTGCATTAAGATCTGGCTCACTAAAGGAGTCGTCGTTGGTGTCCTCTTCACTCTCGGGGGAGCTATCATCGGTTGATGTGCTCGGTCCTTCCGAATGTTTTGACTCTGAACTTGCTCCACTCTCTAATTCATGAGATTCAGAATCCGTTTCACTCTGGGAGTCAGTGTCCAAGTCGTGTTGGTCAAAGTCTTCTATTGAGCTATCGGTGTCACTGTCAGATTGGTCCACAATTGCCTTGCCCTTAGAAGATGCATGTATGGCACTTATCATGTTCAGAGGTGCAATTTGTGGTACCTCTTCCCCCTCTGGTGTGACCCAAGTGGTTCCTCTATTTCCCCAGGTATCTATGGTTGCAGCTAGGTGTACCCAGTCTACGTTGTCTGATTCCGTCATACCCGGTAACACATCCATGTAAGGAGAATCTTGGCCAATGTCTGTATCCTTCTTACAAGTGTAACAATATTGTAGTGGGGCCGAGTGATCTGTGGTGTCGGAGCGATGATCAATAATGGTTTTACTCCCTAAGGGGTGTACCTTACCAGTCACCAAATCCACTCTAAGGATAGAGTCTTGGAATTGCAAATAGACATGATTTTTAGACCAATCATGAACCATTTGTGCTTCCCTCATGAATGGTCGTCCTAAAATCATTTCATATGACATAAGGTGTTTAGAGAAATCCATTACAATGAACGTATGTCGTACCTTCTGTCCTAGAACTTTGATCTTAAGATCCTTGAGCATCCCCATAGGTTTGGCTATGGTACCATTTGCCATCTTTACCACAATGTTAGTAACACTGAGGCGGGGTTTTCCCATGGATTCCCAACAATCTTTTGTAACGATGCTAACTCCCGCACCACCATCAAGAATTCCCTTTATAGTTAATCCCTTGGTAGTGATGGGTAGGGTCGCATTAGACTCGTCGCCTCGTCGCCTTCAAAATACTGCCCTAATTCGTTAATGGGTACCTCGATCACAGACTCGTGTCCATCTAAGTCAAGTGATTGCACATGATTTTCCTCATCAATCATAATCGAGTCAGGCCTATTTGGTTGCGCAAACTGCGGTAATCCCATTCGTAGCTCTCCGTTAAGGAATGCTCGAAGTGCAAGGAATAACTCAGGATCTCCATACAGCTTTGCTATGATCGTGGTTCGGACCTCAGAAGACATGAAGTCCACTAGTTTGGCAACATTCATTGGCATTTTGCAGGGTGTAGGTCCTTGACTAGGAACTGGTGAGGATGGAATCTCATATTCCTCAATGGGATCAGGTATTCCTTCGTTTAACATCCTTTCCAACAAGAAAGGTGTATGCTCACTTCCTGATGCCCCGTCCTCACTCCCTTCTTGGATGATACTAGATATGGCTAACGGTCTATGGTTCATGTGGGGTGGATGAACTTGCGTGGGAAACACTGTGTCATGAATTTTGACATGCATGGGTTCTGGTTCTAGTTTCCTTTGAGTCTCCTCCACTAAACCTCTTAGATGTTTCACCTGCTCAATCTCGTCTACTGGGTCTGGATACGTCCCAATCTTCTTTTTACGATTCTTTCCTTTTTTCCCCTGCGGTTTATCTTGGGGGTATTGGATTGGATTTGGAAACACTTGTGGTGTTTTCAGAGGCTCTTTATGGTTTTCTCTTATTCGGTTTTCATTTGGTTCCGTGTTATGGTTTTCTTTGTCGGTCTTTCCCTTTGTGGTATTGGTTCTAGTCTCCATTGTCTCGATTGAATCTGAATCATCCTCGAGGTCATTCATATACACGGGGTCATCTCCTGTTCCTATGTTTGTTTTGGAACTTGGCTTTGAATTTCCCGTATTCTGCGACCTCTTCCTTCTCGTCTTCTTTTTCTTTGCTTGGATAACTGACGCGGTATCTCTCTCTTCGAGGATATGGCCTGGCCCTTGAAGCATGGACCGTGTAATCGCATAAGTGGGTGCGACGGGTGGTATTGGCAATGTCACACTAGCAATTTTGACCAAATTTAGAGGTGTGATTTTAGGCGCATTTGGGTTATAGGGGCATTGGGCAATCAAGTGATCTATGCCACAACGATTACATGTGAGTATTGGCATTGCAGACGTGCTCCCTTGATTCATTTGCATCTGTGCAGCATTCTTTTGCAGCCTAATAGGGCACTCCGCTGCCCGATGTGGTCCACCACACTCGTAGCATTGAAGAGGTGGCCTCCTAGCCTGGGTGTTGATATTTTGACCTCTGGATGCGAGAGCAGCAGCTTGATAAACCGGCTTGACTTGCCCCCAACAATCTTCCATGTAGTATATAGGACACTCTTCCAATGTATCAAGTCCGTAGGTAATACTAGTGTCTATTTCCTCCTCACAGCCATCTGCATAAGCATTTGATGGCTCGCAACCCACTTGGTTCATAGGGGCGACTCTTGGATGCGGGGGCTGCGGTCCTAGCACAGGAGGTGGTAGCGGTGTAGCTTGTACAACATTTTGAGATCTAGGGACCATGTGTTGCGGTAGTTGCTCAACAGGTGGAGCAGGCATCAATAGAGGAGCTCGAGGTGCATCCGTCCAGGCTACAGGTGGTCTATTTTCCATAATACGTTTGATCATTAAACAATCCTTAGCTTGGTGACCATACCTACCACATGCGTTGCAAGTTCCATTAAATTTTACTCTAAACGTAGGGCACTCACTAGTGCTATGTGGACCTAAGCAAATGGAACACCATTGTTGCTCCCTTCTTGGATACATGTGACTATTTTGAGGGGGTCGATTATCCTTAAGAGACTCTTGGATTGCCTTGGTGAGGTCTGTCAAGAATGTCTCAAATACCTTTGGCTCATTGGCAATGGGATTTGCAGTCATGGGTTCATACTCAATGGCTTGTGAGCTAGTGGATCTCGTGTCAGTAGACACCCTCATGCCTGCTATCAGCAAGTTGTCCTCTAATTGGATTGCATTGGTAGTGACATCTTCCCAGGTTGTGATACCTCTAATCACTAGTCCATTATAGATTCCTTCATTCCTCAACCCTCGAATAAATCGATCAAGCAGTTGGTTATTGTTGAAGCACTCATTTACAGGGCAGCGAGAGTTTAAGTGCTTTAGACGACTAATGAAGTCCCTTACTGACTCTCCTTCCTTACGTTCGGCCTTCTCTAGCTGAGATGCTACACCCCAAAGCACACCTTCTCGTATGTACTCCTTTAGAAACAACCTTCGAAGGGTAGGGTAGATTGTTTTCTCGTCCACCCTTAGGGTCCTATACCAATCTCCAGCCTTCCCACTTAATGTCAAGCTTAAGGCATTGCACTTATGTAGTTCGTTGCGTTCCCCTAAGGAATCACATACTTGTTCAAACACTTCAATGTGTTTTCTAGCATCTTCGTCCCCATTGAATTTTTGCGTGAGTTTGGCAATTTGTACTGCCTTACTTCTAGGCTCTCTATCAGATGCATGACGCATATTTTCCGCGATAGATCGACCTATGATTTGAGAAAACGCTGCCAAGTCACCTATGTGAGGAGGCAGGGCCGGTGGAGGTACTCTTGGAATCATATGTTGGAGAGGGACGGGTACCGATCTTGGCATATGTGTGGATGATGCAGGATATGGAACATAACCGAGCATAGGTCCACTCGGATAAGGGCTAGGGAGCGGCACTCGAGGAGCATAAACAAGTGGTACAATTGGAGGTGTGGGGGCCATGTGTGCATAAGGGGCTAGAGGCACATATAGTGGAGGCCCCATATTAGGTACTACGACACTAGGTAGTGGCACTGCGCTAACCGTAGATGTCATCGGTACATTCTCTGTCAGGCTTATCCCTGGAGTGAGCACTGTGTTTTCGGTTAATAGAGGGTTGAGCCAAGTTAGGGAAGCTAAAGTTGTCGCTCAGAGGCTCAGATTGCATAGAGACCCCAGGTGAAATGACGTAAGATGGGTCCATGGGGCTCATTAGAGGAGTCTCCATTTGTGATAGAGTAGGCTGTTGAGACTTGCTAGTATCCATAAATCTCATGGGGCCAGTTGAGAGTATATTTACCCCTCGGTTTTGCCTTTCTGATTGAATAATTCCATGGATAACATTACAGATCATTTTCTGTTGATCTTCGATGCTCGTGGCACTAGAGGTGGATTGTACAATCTCTATCCATCCTACATGGTAGGCGTGGCCAGAGTGTAGATCCGTCAACACCTCACTGTGGAGGTCGTATGTCCAATGATCATTAATGAACAATCCTTCTAGAGTCGACGTGTTAACGGTTTCTTGTGAGGTAGAAGCAATGTTGCTCCCCGTGGTTTTACTTGTCACCAACGATACTCTAGAGGGAACTTCTGAAGGAGGCAGCTCAACAGGGCCTTCTTGGTAAGAAGTTGGTAGGATATCCACATGGACACTCTTTGGGGGTGTGGGGTCCACGTGCGATGTGAAAGGAGAGTCCACTTCCCCACCCCCTTCGTGTGCTTCATTTGCATCACCTTTCGAGCGAGTAGCTCTACCTAATGTTTCCATGAAACGGCTAAAGATACTAGTACTAGGCTGTGGAGCTTCGGGAGGTGCATGGCCTTCTGTCTCAGTGTTTTGGGTAGGATATGCTTCCATGATTTCTGAGTCGGAGGAGGAATCACTAGCGGCTATTTTAGGGTCTTGGGTGGTGCTACCTTGTGTCCCCGCTGAGGGTCTAGAGCCTATCGTGGATGGGTAATGGGTGTCTGTATGAACAGAGGAACCCTCAATATGCTCGTCTTCTAGCACCCGCCCAGAGCGTAAGTGCATGTGCTTTTGATACCCTAAGGTGTCAAAAAGCTGCTCTAGGAGGCCTTGTGACTAGTTTTTCGCGTGTTTTTTGTTTGTTTTTTTGCTAGATTTTTTAGAGCGTGTCGTGGAATGGGCCGTGTGATAGCTCGAAATGAGCGTATTGCTAGGAGGGACGTGCTGTGCTTTACAACCCACCGTTTGGTTCTATTTTGCTCCAGAAAAGCCCGGAACAGTCTTTTCCTAGCTAGGGAACTAGGCTCCAAATAGCAAATCTAAAGGTGCAAGTTGGAAGAGAAGGGAGGAGAGTGGAGGACTTGTCCCACATGCTCTCATTCCTTCTTGAGGAGGTAGGGTATATATATAAGAGTGAGTGTAGTATATATCATAAGATTGAGGACTGAGGCCTTGGCTTGGGCTTGGGAAAATGATCTCGATCCCGATCTAACTTTTATACAACCCAACCCGTCCGTTTTTATAACTCACGTTTTTTATTTTCGAAAATCTAACCTCCCCCTCGCTCACGTTTTTATTTTTTGATTTTTTTATATATTTTTTTTTTATTTTTTTTTATTTTTTTTGAGATATTATTTGGTACGCGTTTTGGTGCGCGTTGACCTCACCTAACTATTTACTGTCCCACCTACCTACTGACCTGCTAATGAGTGGTTCACCTAATTACTAACCTACTTAATTAACTAATTGTGCGCCTAACTGTGCACAAACCAGAAAACACGAAAAATGCAGAAATTGAAACTTGACAGAACTGTGCAGTGAAAACACAGAAAATGCAAAAAAAAGCAAGAAATGCTAACTGTGTAAACAGAAAAACAGAATTTTGCTAACTGTCCAACTAATACTTAATGTACGCAACAAAAAACACAGAAAATGCAAACTGTGCGCAATAGAAAAACAGAATTAACAACTTGCAGAAAAAATACGCCTTGCTCTCCCTCTTCTTTCCTACTGCAAACCACTCATACAAGAAGCACAAACTGCCTCTTGGGCTTAGTGTAGGGCTATTCCCCGGCAACGCTGCCAAAAATGTGCACTCCTTGCCGCACTGTCGAAGCAAGGGACTTGCCGATACACCGTGTACGAGCCGCAGACGGCTCTAAGCACACAACTAGTTTAACTAGTAAGCTCAAAGAGGGCAATGGTGTGTCACTCACCGCCTTATGCTCCTGCCATAGAGGATTCCTCACCGCGAAGAAGAGGGAGACGCCGCTACGCCGTGCTCAACCGCCTCGCCGCCGTCGTGGCGCCGCAACGCTCGATCGCACACACACTCTCACTCTCTCTCTCTCTCTCTCTCTCTCTCTCTCTCTCTCTATCTCTATCTCTCTCTCACACGCACACACACAAGGAGATGGTGAAGGAGAAGGTGGAGATGGATCAAGAGCAGCTTCTATTGCACAATGAGAGAATGACTCAATTTTAGGTTTAATTGGCTTTTATGTGAGCTCACCCCATTCACACTTGGGCACCCATGCTTAGCCAACTAACCCTAGCATGTTCGTGTTAGAGTGCGCCTCTCATCGGCGATCACTCTACCTTTCCCTCTTGGACCGACAAGCCCGGTGCCTGACTCTACTTAAATAAATAATATGGTTACAGTGTCCGTCGTAGGCGATAGGGTGTTTGTGAGCCACGAGGGTTAACATTGCCCCCCTTCCTGATGTAGATTCCGTCCTCGGAAGCTATTGAGTTGAAGCTTGGTATGTCCATGTTGTAGAGCATCTAGATTTGAATCTGCAAGGCAAAGTCACTGTTTTAGCAAGCGGAATTATATTTCCATAAATCATGAGGGGAATGTAAAGTACATGTGGAAATGAGTAAATGCAAGATTTATGAAATGTTAGACTGCCATTAAGGACAAATAAATTGCACTTTGAGTAAATTAATTAATCAAGAGTTTTGAGCTTATGGTTGTTTTGTGGTAATATTGTGTTCTTCATCATATTGACGTGCCCAACAATCATCTTCAGTATGGCCATTTTTGTTGCAGTAAGAACACTGCTTATTAGGAAATTTGAGACGAGAGAAAATATTACCGCGACGGCCACCTCTGTGGTTTGCTCGTTGAAATGGACGCCATCGAGCATATAAAGCACGTTCCATATCTTGTGACTCAGTTTCCTCTTGTGAAATCATAGCTGTATCGTGACGAGCATTCCGACGTTCTTGACGTTGAGAGTATTCAATTAAAGACATGCAAGCTTGGTCAAAATCAAGACCATCTTTATTAGAGAGAATAGTAACAATGTTATCATAAGAAGAGTCCTTCACCGTATCAAGGAGAAGTGTAATCAGTTGCTTTTGTGGAACAGGATCACCGGCAGCAGCAAGTTGATTAATAATAGATTTGAAAGATTCAATATGTCCCGTCATGGCAGTACCAACTTCATATTGTAACTTGTTAAGCAACCCTCTCAAATAAAGTATTTCTGTAACAGATTTCTTCTGAAAGTTTGCAATAAGGTACTTCCATACGTCGTGGGAAGTAGGCACTTCATACATATCAAGCAAAAAGGAATTAGTAAGAGAAGAAAGAATATACCGACGAGCTACTTTATCACGTCGTTGCCAATCCGTATAGGCAACATTCCAATCTTCAAATATAGGTCCTTCAATGATAAGCACGTTATCATTATCCGTATCAACGGGCCGAGGCGGACAAACATGGTTTCCAAGAACAACATTGGAGAGTTCATCGCCTTCAAGAATTAACAACATCTTTTCTTTCCAGCCTGGAAATCCTTGACCTTGGAAAGGAGGAACAGAACGCTGGCCAGAAGAAAAGACGTTGACGAGAATATTCATAGCCATATCTTGTTGCGAGAAGACGTTGTTGGGAAACAAGCAAACTGAAACACCTCTATAGTGATGTCACCCTAGAGCATTGAAAGATAACTACAAGACGCAAAAAGCTTTTCCAAATCCTTCTGAAACACCACAAGTCGAATAGGAGTAGACCCTTGGGAATTTACTAGCCGTCGCCCACCCAAGAGACTATGTCACATAGGAGCAAAACCCTGCCAAAGCATGGATTTACAGCACACGCCGACCAATGCATATGAAGACAAGAGCCTATCCTTTCACAATCAAACATCACAAACCCACAACTTCAACATCAATTCCACAATTCATAGATACATGCCCTCCGAATCTGTCTACACACAATTTGCCACTAGGCTGCCATAGCCATAACCCTGCAGAGAACTAGTCGTAACCTGATGAGCACAACTCCAATTGGGGCACTTTAAAGCTTGAGAGAAAGCTTGAAAAATGATTGGCGAGAAAGATGAAGATGAATAGAATTTATTCCATACGTCCCCATGAGCAAAATTGACGCGAACAGAGAGCTGTCCCAGCACGACTACACGTAGAGAAGGCTAGTCGGGGCAAAAAACTGCATCCAAGAGCACCAAGGAGACAGAACGAGCTAAAACCTGAACATTTATGATCTTTGGCTAAAATTGTTTCAGTTTGTACATGAGTTTGAGTTATATACAAGACTCACTTCAAAAAACTCACTCACGGGCACTTACAGTAGCCCGACAGCTGTCACTAGACTAGCAACTTGCAATGCATGTACATGTTCTTGCTAAAGCAAGCTAAAAAACCCACAAAAAGAAAGCCCACATGCACTTTTGACATCGGGCGTCATGTCCATATGTACAAATTTACAAAAAACGGGGTGTCAGAAATGCGCCCAACATAGTTTGCCACACCCCAACCTGCTAGATCATTCATGATCAGCAACACGAAAGAGATCTTGTAAACCACATGAGGGAGTCTTCACCTCATCTTCATTATTAACCACATGATCAGAAAATTCTTCAAAAGAAGGCTCATCCTCAATCACAGTCATCAACCTTGCAATATACTTCTTCAACCTGTGGCCATTCACACGTGCTTTATGCGGGGTACCATCCAAGTCAGCAAGCTGATATGTGCCATTTGGAAACCTGTTTAAGACCAAGAAAGGACCTTGCCACTTGATTTGAAATTTATTTTGAAAAGTGCTATCAAGATTACTATTGTAGCGAAGCACCATGTCACCCTTCTTGATGTCCTTGTTCTTTACCTTCTCATTTGCCTTTGTGTGATTCTTCTTCAAGACCTGCTCATAATGCTCAAAAGCTAGCACCCTATCCAATTGTACACATTGCAAATATAAAAGTCTTTCCTTGAATGCATCCTTGGGCTCTTCTTCAAGCTTTAGCATCATCTTCAAGGATGGTATCTCCACCTCAATAGGAAGTAAAGCCTCTTTGCCAAAAACTAGATGGAAGGGAGAAAAACTAGTACCTGATTTGATGGCAGTCCTATAAGCCCATAGAGCACAAGGTAGCTCTAAATCCCAAGTCTTCATATTGTTTCTTGTCATATTTGTAAGCATCCTTATGAGCTATCCATTAAACCTTTCATTCATGCCATTGCATTGGGGATAATATGGAGTAGTAAACCTGCGATGCACATGAAGCTTCTCACATAGATAATTCACCAACTCTCCCCTGAAACCTGGACCCTTGTCAGAAAGTAACTCCAATGGCATGCCAAATTTGCAGCAAATATCTTCATATATAAATAAGGAAACATCTATACTCGTGATGTGCTTAACAGTTTTGGCTTCGGCCCACCTGGATAGATAGTCAACAGCAGTAAGTATGTAACATTTGCCTCTAGCTGTCATAGGTAGAGGACCTATTGCATCAATATTCCACTTCTCAAACACATCAGAAGCCACAATGGTGCCTCTAATTTCTGATTTGAGCACCCTATTTTCCATGCTTTGACACTCTTTACAAGACTTTCACCAATGATGAACATCACGTTGAACACTTGGCCACACATAACCCTCCTGCAAGACTTTATGCAAAGTGATCTTTGCAACAAAGTGACCACCACAAGAACCCTCATGATTCTCCTCTAAAATTTTGTAAATTTCCTCTTTCCAAGGAACTTTTCTCATCACAAGATCAGCCCCCTTCATATACAAGGCATCACCAAGTGGCACATACCTTTTGGCACGACGTAGGAAGGCGTACTTTTTTGGCTTTTCCAACTCTGATGGAAGCATACCTGTTTGTAGAAACTCTTCCTCCTTCTCTAAAGCTTCCCTTCCCAAATAAAGAGGAGAATCAGCTCTTATCACATACAATTGCGCAGCTGAAGCTTGCGCTGCACCATGTGCTTCTTCATTTTGAGACCTGTCCACATGCCTTAAACTCCAAGCTTCAAAATGCTTAAGTAGATTCTTCACTTGAAAACACATATTTTTCAGCCTTGGATTCTTACTTTTCCACACCCCAAGTACTTGCTTAACCACCAAAAGAGCATCACCTCTTACCCTCACATGACAGATGCCCAGCTCAAGGCAAAGGTTGAGACCTTTCTCCAAAGTAGCATACTCAGCTTCATTGTTGCTTTGTGCTGTAAGCTTCAAACTCCTTTTGGTTACCAAAGCACCTTGAGGATCATAAACTACCACACCTCCTGAACCTTCACCATACGCTTTCCTGTAAGAGCCATCAAAAAACAATAGATAGGCATTGTCTATGTCAGGAGCTTCCATGTGTTGCTTCTTCACTGCATCCTCTTTAAGAAGAAGAGGGCTTTCCTTATAGGCAAGCAAATCAGCCAATGTAGCCCTTGTACTCTCCTCAACAAGAAAAGAGAATTGGAATTCCTGTAGCTTCACAATCCACTTCATGAGCCTCTTTGAAAAAGTAGGGCTATTCACCAATTGAGGTAGAAGAGTGTAGCTAGTGAGAAATGTGAATGTTTTAGGGAGAAGGTAGTGCCTAAACCTTCTACATGCATAAATCACACTCACCATAATGAGCTCCACCTCAATATAGCCTCTCTCCACCTCTAGCTTCACCCTGCTAGCACAATAGATAGGATTCATGTAGTGGGAATTGTTACCTCGTTGAAGAAGCATAGCTCCAATAGCATCCTCACCTACTGATGGATTCACATAAAACTCCTTATCCCAATTAGGAGCTTGCATAGTAGGAAGAGAACCAAGAACCTCTTTGATACCTTGAAAAACCTCTTCACATTCATTTGTCCATTGTAGAGGATCCAACCTTGCTACTTGTTGTAGAGGATAAAGAAGTTGAGAGGACAAAGGAATGAACCTTGCCATATACTTCACCTTTTTAATAAAAGTAGAAAGTTTCTTTGTATCTTTAGGTGATGGGAGGAGCACCAAAGCCTTCACTTTGTCAGGATCCGCTTCAATCCCATTCTCTGAGATCATATGCCCCAAAAACTTCACTCTTGGTTGAGCAAGATGACATTTCTTTGGGTTGAGTTGACCTCCACTTTCATCATATTGCTTCAATGCCATCCCAATATTTGCACAATGATCCTTTCTAGAGCTATAAACACAAAAGTCATCAATAAGATTCTTCACAAACTTGCCAAGAAAGGGAGAGAACACCTTGTGGACGCGCTTTTGATACCACGCACAGCCATTCATAAGACCAAAAGGAAGTACACAATAACAAAAGCATCCCCATGGCGTGATAAATGTGGTCTTCTTTCAATATTCCAAAGCCAAGGTGAGCTGAAAATATCCAGAGAATCCATCACATACACTATACCTCTCATGCCGTGCAATAGAATCAAGTATGTCATCTATGAAAGGAAGAGGGTATGGATCCCTCTTCATGGCTGCGTTTAGAGGCTTAAAATCAACACATATCCTCCACTTTCCATCCTTCTTGGGTGTGACCACAACAGGACTCACCCATTCTGCAGTGCTCACAGGACATATGAAACGTGCTTCAAGAAGCTTGTCTACCTCTTCCTTTAAAGCATTAAGTTGTACCTGTCCCATTCTCCTTAGCTTTTGGCGTACGGGCTGAGCTCCTTCCTTGATTGGAATGTGGATTTCCTCTCCCTTAAAGCCTCTAATTTCCTCATAAGAAGTGATGAATAAATGGGGAAATTGTTGTATCATATGTAGGTACTCACCCTTCTCATGACTAGTCAAGTCGGAAGACAACATACCTTGTATCAGCTCCTGTTTGACATTAGGTTGAACTTTGGCTTGCATCAACTCTTCAATTTTCTCATAAGGACCAGAGATATCCTCATTCTCCATAAGGACAAGAAATATTTGTTTCTCATCATGCTCTTCTTCAAGAAACAAGGAGGAAACATCTAGATCACTATCACTGCTATCTTCCACTTCACTGCCCTCATCCCCATTGTCTTCTTCTTCACTTGAGTACTCTTCTTCATTACTTTTCTCATCAAAATCAGCATCCAAAGATTGCTTGCTAGCCATGTCAAACCTCTTCTTATCACCCCTTCTATTGTAGACGGTGATGGTACCATGTCTCCAATCCTATATAGCTTTGGTTGCCTGTAACCATGGTCTTCCAAGGATGAGAGGGAAAGCACCAATACCCACGGGCATAACATGGCAACTGACCAGCACTTTAACATCAAATACATCCACCTCCAAGTCCTTTACAACTCCCAAGCACCTCACCCTTGATTGGTTGGCAAGCTTTATGCGAAAACCTGAATTCTTCACCATGTTGAGTCCCAACTTTGATACACAAGCTTGAGTAATAACACATACTTGTGCACCTCCATCAATATAAGCCTCTCCAATGTACTTCCTCTTATGCCATGCATCCATAGTAGGACATATATCAGGTAGCTCATTCAAAGACAAGACTCTCACTGACCCCCTTGTTAGGCTCCTTCTTGATGGGATTGACTACGTGCTTCCATTGCCTCTTTAACTTGGGACACATCTCCATGAGTTTCCCAAAGGTAACATCAGCCTTTCTAACCACCAAATCAGCCCTTAAACTATAATTTGGTTGCCCTTCTCCCAAAGGAAAGTTGGATGCATTGTAATGTTTCCTGGGCTTTCTCTTCTTCTTCTCTTTACCTGTACCTGTTTCAACCTATTTCCCTCTTTTATGGCTGGGACTTGCATCACTCATGTCATGATCTCTTGTAACCCTCTTACCTAAAGGCATGACCATAGCTCCCAAATCATCCTCTTTCTTCTCCAAACGGATTATGCTTACCACTTTTGTTTTTCCCTTCTCTTCTGCTGTCAATCCACTTGGTCCTGCTTCCCCTTTAATCTCAATACCATAATCTTGAGCTCGAGAAGGAATTTGTGGAGGAAGAGGAACAAGTCGCCACCCATTCTCTTTGGCTTGTCACATTGAGGGCTTTTATGACCCCATTCACCACAATTGTAGCATTGAAACATATCCCCTCTTCTAGCCATGCCTCTTCCTCTACCACCTGTATAACCCTCATTGCTTCCATAACCACGTCCATATCCATAACTCTGACCTCTTCCACCTCCCATCATATGCACACTAACATTCTTCATAAGACGTACAACCTCTTCCATCTCCTTGCAAAAGGCATTCACATCATGAGAATCTTGTTGATCATAACTTGGCTCCCTGATGAGGACCCTTGGTTGCTCTACCGCTTTCACTTCAAGATTTGGCTTGACATTGATTCCAAGTTGATGAAGACGCTCTGCTTTCCACTCTTTATTCTTTGCAATTTCAACTGCCTCCTCAAAGGTCCTTGGCTGCTTAAGTTCTACCTTCAAGCGTAGGTTACTCCTCAAGCTTGCAGAAACCTGTCCTTCTTCAACATGGCTGGAGGAATTTCAGCCCCCAAAGATGTACACAACTTTGCCCATAACGCATTGAATGCCTTGACAAAGTCTTCTATGGTTTGGACTTCATCTTGTACTAAACCTTGAATAGACTGCCATACCTTTTGTGGGTCTTCCACCTGTTCAAAGTGTGTAAGAAAAGCATTCCTTACCATTTCATAAGTCATAACTTGAGGAGGTTGGGCTGATTGTAGATCCTTTTCGTAGCCTTCCAACCATTCCCTAGCATCTCCCTTCAAACAGAAGTAGAAGATTCGTAGCACCAACGTTGGGTCTTGCTTATCAACAAGAAGGCAAGCCAACTCCATTCTCTCAATGAAAGCTTTGGAACTTTCATTTAATTTCCCACTAAACTCTGGAAAATTAAACACCATGTCTTCAAAACCTGTAAACTAAAGGTAACTTGAAGCGATTCCTCGGTGGCGGGCACCAAAACACTGTTGGGAAACAAGCAAATTGAAACACCTCTATAGTGATGTCCCCCAAGAGCATTGAAAGATAACTACAAGACGCAAAAAGATTTGAAAAATCCTTCTGAAACACCACAAGTCCAATAGGAGTAGACCCTTGGGAATTTACTAGCCGTCGCCCACCCAAGAGACTATGTCACATAGGAGCAAAACCCTGCCAAAGCATGGATTTACAGCACACGCCGACCAATGCATATGAAGACAAGAGCCTCTCCTTTCACAATAAAACATCACAAACCCACAACTTCAACATCAATTCCACAATTCATAGATACATGCCCTCCGAATCTGTCTACACACAATTTGCCACTAGGCTGCCATAGCCATAACCCTGCAGAGAACTAGTCGTAACCTGATGAGCAGAACTCCAATTGTGGCACTTTAAAGCTTGAGAGAAATATTGAAAAATGATTGGCGAGAAATATGAAGATGAATAAAATTGATTCCATACGCCCCCATGAGCAAAATTGACGCGAACAGAGAGCTGTCCCAGCACGACTACACGTAGAGAAGGCTAGTCGGGGCAAAAAACTACATCCAAGAGCACCAAGGAGACAGAACGACCTAAAACCTGAAAATTTCTGATCTTTGGCTGAATTTTTTTAGTTTTTACATGAGTTTAAGTTATATACAAAGCTCACTTCAAAAAACTCACTCACGGGCACTTACAGTAGCCCGACAGCTGTCACTAGACTAGCGACTTGCAATGCATGTACATGTTCTTGCTAAAGCAAGCTAAAAGCCTGACAAAAAGAAAGCCCACACGCCATTTTTACATTGGGCGTCATGTCCGTATGTACAAATTTACAAAAAATGGGGTGTCAGAATCTGTACACCATATATGGTGAAGGTCGCAATTGAGAATGAGAGAGATATGAGTACTTTGTTGTGTCAACGATAAATGTAAAAAGAATGCTCAAGGAACTTCCAAAGATGTGAAAGACGTCACCCAAAAAAGGCAGGGTAAAGGAGACGTTAATAATAAACGAGTCCTCAAAATAGAGTGGCGTGAGACGCAAGATTGACGGCCACAATACGAATAGCAAAAATCTAAATCTTCTCGAAAAAGTTAACGCCAAAATAAGAAGAACGATCGCGGACACTTCACGAAAAAGTAGGACGAAGAAAGCTGCGTCAAGCTCAATTGCAGTAAAATCAGCATAACTTTCTGCTGCGAACTCCGATTGACGCAAACCTAGAACTCAAATCGAGGAGCTCGAGGAGACGAACAAGTTTTGGATGAAAAGTGTCATTGCACTACGCTCCATCGCGCTTTTCCCGTTTCTCCAAATTTTGAGCAGAACAGCAAGAAAAATTGAGATGAATTTCAGGGTGTCATCAACAAGAAAACGTAATCAACGATTAGATTGATTAGAAATAAACGCCACATAAAACACTAATCATATTCTTCTTAACACAAAACAACCACAGTTAACAAGAATCAACGCTCAAAAATAAAATTTGTAGCAATTTTGAATCTTACATGCGAATCGCAAACACATACTGTTGTGTCACCATGAATTGAATCAGCGCGTGATGGTTACCGCTTTGATACCATGTTGAGATGTAGAGAGAAAGAGAGAGAGACGAGACAAGAGACACACCATATACGCTCCCAAAGACTGATTCATATTGAGGACAAAACAGAAATAGATGGGTGAGACCAAGTTTAGTAGAGTGAGCCATATATAGCTCCAACAGGCCAGAGTAGATAAATGCCTAGAAAAAATTGGAGTAAAAGACCCCACCCTGAGGCTTCAGGAAGGGATCAGAGAGTTGGACAGGCCTCAACTAAACACTAGGCCAGTACCATTGAATAAGGTTGGAGAATATTGCGAGGGAGAAGATGGAAACACCACGCTACCAGTAGAATTCCAAGGAGTAGTTTCCAAAGCTATTCTTGATAGTGGAGCGGGAGTTGCTATCGCCACCAAGGAAATCTGGAAAAAATGGGAAAAACCAGCTTTGAGGGCTACCAAAACGAAACTGCAATTGGCAGATGGGTTCATGGAGAAGCCTCTAGGACTCTTAGAAAAAGTGATTGTCACTTCGTGTGGAATCGAGTATGAGCATACATTTGCAATAGTCGATTTTGACAAAAATAACAACTATGAGATCATCTTGGGATGACCATTCATGCGAAAATTGAAGATGGTCCAAGATTGGGGTTATGACCACATATACCTCAAACATGCCGAGACAACAACTAAAATACACGAGGAGAAAAAGAGATAGTAGAACCACGAGAACAAGAAGAGTTTTACAACTCCTATGAATATTTGGAAGTAAATGATGATGCAGATAATGAGTGTTCAGACACCTCAAGTGAGCCTGGAAATGAAACCGAGAATATCAAGTTTTATGATTTTGCTAATCAACACCCTAGACGCTAGGAACGCTATAGGAGTAAACGATCAGGAAACAAAGAGACAGAGAACTTGATGCCCAAGATAAAAGGTAAAACTCACTATTTGATGCTTGTAAAAGCAGAGGATTGTGTAAAAGATCAAATATCAGGAGGATTCTCAAAAGATCGAAAAGAAAGAACGCGAGAGGAAAAAAAACAGGCACGAAAATCTAAAACAGAAACAAAATCACAAAAATCTCAAAAATAAAAAAACCAAACAACAAAAGACCCAGAGTGGAGCATAAACAGAAATACCAAGAACTGAAACGGTCTTTGCATGAGATATGGACTACTGAAGAAGATAGTGATGTTAAAGGGGAGTCGGAAAAGGGGAACATGAATGTACCATCACACTATCAGAAATTTACTATCCAGGACTGTTGGACGGAAAGCTACTCACACACCCATGAAGTGCATGCAAACACTACCTAGATCAACATAATGTCAATCGAGGACATAGATAACACGATGGGCACACAAAGAAAATCTCTTAAGCTTGTCAGGCTGAGACCATCCTGCACATACAACACTCTGGAAGGCCAACTAAACCACAATCAAGAACCTCACTGCCCTCAACTACACCACCTAGCCACATACACACATACGAAAGGTAACTCACCTAATCATGTCAGATTCCTACGAAACTTAAGGAACACCATCCCCTCACTAGGATACACCTATCCCTAAGCTTCTACACTCAAAATCTTCACTCAAAACCCATTTGCGGAAAACACATAGGATGACAGAGCCAAATTTTGAAAGTGCCCGAAACTGAAATTTATGAGTACCTATGCGTAGCTTATGTCGCCGCGATTCTATAGACTACTAGCATGCAGAAAACAGACATCGTTTGATACACTTACGGCCACAAATAGCTCGTAGATGCGTCGGCGTGTGCGCTTTGTTTCGCGGGGAATGCTTGGCGTTGTAGCGTAGCTCTCCTCGAGCCTACTGCAATGGTGCAGTCAGATCTCCAATGTGTTGAGAGAGCCGAGCGTAGCGAGAGGATGAAGCTCATGCTCGCTCTCTTTCTCCCTCACACACAGTAGACGGTAGCGCTAAAACTTGATTATGATAAAAGTCTTCTTTACAAAATGACCTAGGTACCTTATATACTAAGGCTACCTTAGGTTTAACCAAAAATGGTGTTGAAAGGGTCAAATGGCTTTGTATTTACAATCTAGAAGTGCCATTGCACCCCGGCTTCTGAAACTAGAATAACTACTCATTACAAATGACGTTTATATCCATAATCCGTAGCATTTCATAACTCGCAAAAGATAAGACTTTGGTACGAAACTTGAGTTATGTTGTGTTGTTGACTCAGCGGTCAACATTCCCCCCTTCCACGTTCATGTCATCCCCGACATGACCTGATTGTCGATGGCGATGTGGTGTTGGCTGTCGTTTTGTTGCTGTAAAGAAAGTCTAGACTATATCCTTTGCAGTAGCTTGTCTTGTTCGTCCAATCCGATGTACATAGTCTTCACATGATTCAGGAAAATCATAATTGATGACGAACTTTATGTCTTTCACATCCACGCTCCGAGATGCAACATCTGTTTCTGTCATTATAGGTCTACTGCCATATCTAAATTCAAAAGAACCCAATGTCGTTTAACTTTACTCTTATCATCATGGATAGAGAAAGTTCCATCCATCACTTGCTCCAGCAAATTTGTCAATTCGGAGTATTTGTGATTCTCATAAACAACTTCTACAATCTGTAGAATTGAGTGATTGGCTTTCTGATCTTGTGAGACAATGACAACTTTGTATGATTTATGTTGTGATGTTGACACAGCGGTCAACACTTTGTTGTTGTTTTGGCTTCATCTGTTGCACTGCTTGTATCTTTGTCGAACCACAACAAGAACTATGATCCATTAGAGCGGGCATCTATCATCATAACCATTCATCTTTTGAGATCCTCTAATTACTTTTATGTCTGCTCTTCTTCATTCGTGACTTCTTTGTTCTGTGCAATCATGTTGTTCGTGTTGTCTACAACTTTGTCATTGTAGGCCATTCTTCGACTCGCCATTGAGGAGAAGTATGCTATGATCTGAAATTGGTGCTCCAATTCATTTGTCAATTGATTTGAGTAGCATTTCCTTATTGTTGATGTAGAAGGAATATGTACAAGAGGATGTGATAGGTGTCTTTAGATTGCGGTCTAAAACCTGGATGACCAAAGGAAAAAACCCGGTGGGAAAAAAATGCCTTTGGTATACGCTCTTATTGGAGTTGAGCAGTTGAACGTGACGTACATGTTCATGAAAGGTGTGTGCTTGGGTGAAACACAAAAAGAGTGCCTAATGCAAGTGCCAATTATGGGACACTCTATATGCATATGAGAAATTTGTCAATAAAAGCATGCAATGTGAAAGAAGGAGATGTGGGTGTTTCGAGGAATAAATGTAGCACATGTGATATCAAAAGATGTCTCAAAAGCTTCCACCATTCCAAGAAGGGTTTTTGATGTAGAAGTTTCTCCAGTCGTATCTCAGTGTGGTCAGTACGTGAGTGCCTTTTCTCCTTCACTTGAATGCATCTCACAAAACATTGCCCTCTAATAGTCATAATATTAGGTCCGCATTCAGAATGCCTACCCCCTTCCTATTTGGAATCATCCTTTACGACAGGGTATCGCAAAGGGCATGTGTTGTGCTTGGGCAAAAAGTTGTGTCTATGCAGGCCTTGTAATGTAGCCCTATTATGCATACACAGTCGAGCATGGAAAAGATTTATGTTGTGCAAGATGTGGGTATAAGCAATTTGCTTATTGGTATTTGTTGGCGAGGCTTCCATTTCTAAGCAATGTAATGGTCTCTGAAGCTCCTATATCGTTGCTTGATTGAAGCGACTTGCTCTCTTCTAAATGTACTGTAATCGTAGGAAGACTTGTAAGAATTCAAGCGGCGATGCATTTACAGCAGTTTTGTTGATCTTCTTTGGGACCCATTTCTTTGCGATTATTGGCTGTTTTGTTGCCGGCTCTCGTTTGGGAACCCATACTTGCAAATGCTTCGTTTGTGTTTGAAGAGACTTCTTTGGGATCCACCTTTTTGTTGTGTGAGTCGACAGTGGTCTTTGCTTTGGCCCTTGTACGTTTCGTTGGTGACGGGATTCAGGCTTTGAAAGTTGATACTGTGGTTGTTTTGGAATCCAAATGAATTCCTGACTTTTTTGTGCTTGAATCAACTTCTTTGGAGCCCAAACCTGAGTTGTGAAAGCTTGCGACTTTGTGATATTCTTACCCATTCGTGCACGCTTTCCTTTTTTTTGTTTTGGTGTTGGATCTTGTGATTTGTCATTAGAGCTCTTTGTCTTCTTGATCCATATTTGTTTTTGGCTGATCTGGCTTTTTGGTATCCAGATTTGTCGAGCTTTTTGGCTTTGACTTGTTGTCCTGTTCTTTTGACCTGTCATGGTTGTTGTTGAAGGGGTTGGTGATAGTGATGGTCTGAGTTGATGATAGGGGATGTCATAATATTCATCACTATCGCTACTATCCTCAGCATGGTTGACTTCTTGTAATTTCCCTTGATTTTTTGGCTGGTAGTGGAAATTTACTGTCTCTTTGCTCGTGGGTGGTAGTTTCTTGGAGGACTTTTCTAGCCCATTGATTAGAGAATTGTTAGCTCGTTGCTCTGGTCGTATTCCTCCTAGCTGAGTCTTTGCATCCTTATTAGGAGGTCTGTATGAGGATGCTTGTGGTGGTTGTGTCTTCATTGAGGACCTTGGAATCCACTTTTGATGCACTTTATTCGTGTAGCAATGACATTGATTCTTGGGTCGTTGATCTTCTTGAAGCTTGAAGTGTTCTACAGAGTCATAGAACTCGTCGTCTTCTTCATCTTTTGATTCTCCACATTTCTTTGTTTGATCCTTATTTCGAGAGCTTGTTGATGTCTGGTTCTCTTCGTTTTCCTGGATCACACTCACTGCAAAATAAGGAACGACATCATAGCCATTTTCATCACAAAACTTTGTTGTGGGAGCATCCTCCACGGTGCACATGTCTAGAGCTGCCAAGATGTGTTTCCATTCAAAAGGCTCTAACTCTTCTTCAGGAAATGGTTCTGGGATATATTCTATATCCTCTATAGCCCGCTCTAGGATACATTCCTCACGTTTCAATCTACCACATTGTGAAGCTCCACACATCCACATTTCTTTAGGCTTACCTAACCAAGCTGTAAGTTCTGATCCTGCTACTGTGGCGGAATCAAACTCCTCAATCGGTGTTCTCGTCACATCCCTATAGCTATGGTCCCTCAAGTTTACCTTTGTTATGGTTTCCATATGTCTCAGGTATATATGGTCATAACCCCAATCTTGGACCATTTTCAATTGTCGCATGAATGGTCTTCCCAGAATGATTTCATAGTTGTTCTTCTTGCCAAAGTCAACAACAGCAAAAGTGTGTTCATATTCAATGCCATAAGAAGTAACAAGTACTTTTTCTAGCAGTCCTAGGGGCTTTTCCTTGTGTCCGTTTGCAAGCTGCAGAGTCATTCCTGTGGATCTTAAGGCAGGTTTTCCCCCTTTTTTTCCAAACCTCTTTGGTTGCAATGGCCACACCAGCTCCACTGTCAAGGATTTCCATGGTTTGTACACCATTGAATTCCAAAGGAAGGGTGGTGTTTCCATCTTCTCCCTCGTAATACTAGCCTACCTTGTTTAATGACACTGGCCTAGTATTTAGTTGAGGCATTTCAAGCTCTTTGATGCCTTCCTCGATTTGAGTCATTGGGGTTTTTACACCAAATTTCTCTAGACATTTACCCACATTAGCCCACATGTTTGGTCTTATTCTGAGCAACTCGGCTAACATTATTGTACAGGTGACTGGGGTAGATAGAATATCTACTAGCCCCTTTGAATCGATGGCCTTGTTGGGAGACAGTCTCTGTGATGGGATTGCAACCACATCTGACTTGGTCTCGTACTCTCCCATGTAGGACGGTAGTGTTCTTAGCGAATGGGGTTGACTATCCATACATTGTACAGATCCTTTGTCTCCCCAATACGATCGCACGTCTAGATTCATTTGAGATCCAGTCTCAAATTCCTCTATTGGTGGTAGAAACACTCCTCATTCATCACCAGTCTTGTCTAATCGTCTTCTTAGGTCATCGGCTTCATTGGCCTCTCAGACTTGTTTCCACAATTCATCAAGACCATCTTTCTCTTTACAATCCTCAGGTATAGCTTGGTGGAATCCCTCGGAAGAGTTATCCCTGGTATTCAGTACTATCCTTGGTTCTAATGCTGGTTCTTTGAGGTTTGGTCTGTGCTCATGACTAGATTCTGGCTCTTTTAGTTCTTGGTTTGGTGGGATTACTTGTGTAGGCAAGACACGAATCACACCCTCAAGTTTTGCAACTGGTGATTCTAGTAAAGCTTGGGCTGTTTGAATCATTTTATGGCACATTTCAAACCTTTGCTTTTCTAGTTCCGTATAGGGATATGTCATCCACCTGTGTTCTTGGGTTTGATTGTTTTTGAGCCTCGCATCATAGGCTTTCAAGAGGGCATCTAATGTTTCATTAACCTTATCTACCAACACAGATCCTCCTGAACGAGCACTTCTCGGTTTCTCATCCGTGGATGGTTCTTCTAGAGGTTTAACCATCTGTGTAAGAGAAGGTGCCTCCTTTTCCTCATGTTGTTTTATCTTCTCCTCAGTTTCGGCAAGCTTCTCAGCTAGGGATTTTTGCTCTCGTTCCCTACGTGCTTTCATCCTAGTCTTTCTAGCTTTCCAACTTTTTCGTTTGCTCTTGGTTTTCTGACTAGGTGCGTCTGTCTTTGGTCCATCATCTGTCTTTGGAATCGTGTCACTTTCCGTGTTCTTTGTCTCTGGATTCTCATCAGCTTTCTTTTGAGCTTGTGCTCTCGTAACCACTTGAACTGGTACGACATTTTCATTTTCTGAGCTACTAGGGAGCTGAACAATCCCTGATACATTTGTCGTGATTTTGCTGATTTGGTTTGGTTTTTTCGGGCAATCGGGGATCAAGTGAGTGATGCCACACTCAAGACAATAGGCATTTACTTCAGTGATCTCCGTATGAGGACATGGTTTGACCAAGTGGTTGTCACGACTTTTGTGACAATCTGTCTGTGGTTGAGGAGATTCTTTTAGCATTTCTTCTTGGCTATAAGCAAGCTTTGACCTAGATAAGCCGTTATTTGCAATGAATCGCAATGTCCTTTCGTCCATTTCATACCTTCTTTCTTTCGACTGAAACCCACGAGGTGGAGGTTGTACCGGCCTGACCACTCCATGTGTTTCTCTCACATTTTGTTGCTCCGAAGGGTAGTACTCACTTTGGTTGCTATACCACATTGTAGCTGGTACTGGCGTTGGTTTATTTGATGCTTTTATCGTTGGCATGTATCTCATGTCTACCGGCATTCTAGCACCTAGGAGCGGATTTTCTTGTCTGTTAACCCTCACGGCTCACGGACACCCCATCACCTACGAAGGACGTGTATTATGTATTTGGTAGAGTCAGGTACCGGGCTTGTCGGACCAATAGGAAAAGGGTAAGAGTGATCGCCGATGAGAGGCGCACTCTAACTGGGACATTCAAGGGATTAGTTGGCTAAGCATGGGCGCCCAAGTGTGAATGGGGTGAGCTCATATAAAAGCCAACTAAACCTAAAATTCATTCGTTCTCTCATTTGTGCAATAGAAGAGTGCTCTTGCTCCATCTCCATCTCCATCTTCTTCTTCTTCACCTCCTCGTGTGTGTGTGTATGTGTGAGAGAGAGAGAGGGAGAGTGTGTGTGCGATCGAGCATTACGAAGGAACAACGCGGTGAAGCGGTTGAGCGCGGTAGGACTGCAGCTTCTTCTTCATCGCGGCGAGGAATCCTCCACGGCAGGAGCATAGAGTGGTGAGTGACACACCATTGCCCTCTATTGAGCTTGCTAGATTACTCTTGTTGTGTGCTTGGAGCCATTTGTGGATCGCACACGGTGTATCGGCAAGTCCCTTGCTTTGACAGTGCGGCAAGGAGCACACATTTTTGGCGCCGCTGCCTGGGAATCGCCCTGCACTAAGCCCAAGAGGCACTTTGTGCTTCTCCTATGAGTTGTTTGTAGTAGGAAAGACGAGAAAGAGGAAGAGGAATGAGTTGTTTTTCTGTATGTTGTTAATTTCTGTGTTGTCTGCAAGTTTTGTGATTTCTACATAATGTTGTGTTTTCTGTTTGCACACAGTCTTTGCACAATTAGTAGTCGTTAGCTTAGTTGCAGTGAATGAATAAGTAGGAAGGCAGTTAGCAATTTCTGTTTGCACACAGTTTTCTGTCAAGGTTTGGCTGCACACAGTGTTTGCACAGTAGGTAGTGAGAGAGGAAGTAGGTGGACAGTTAGCTCACTGTCAGCAAGAAGTTAACAATTTAGTTAGTAGATTAGCAGCACAGTTAGTAAGTAGATAAGGTAGTGAGCTATCTGTGAGCTGTTGACTGGGAGGTTAGGTAGGTGAGAGTGTGTGTGGCCAAGAAAGGGTCACCAAATATTTAAGTGTGAGTGAGCGACTGGGGGGCTACACTAAAATTTTGATCGGGATCGGGATCATTTCCCCAAGCCCAAGCCCAAGCCCTAGCCCAGGCCTCAGTCCTATGATATATACTAGACTCACTCTTATATATATACCCTACCCCCGCAAGAGGGAATGAGAGCATGTGGGGCAAGTCCTCCACTCTCCTCCCTTCTCTTCCCACTTGCACCCTTAGACTTTCTAATTCGGGCCTAGTACCCTACTAGAAATTGACGGTTTTATGGATTCCGAGGGCATAAAGTGACCAAACGGAGGGCTGTAAAGCACGTCATGTCCCTCTGATCGAGACGCTCGTTTTGAGCTATCATACGTTGTATTCTATAGCTGGGTCAGATAAAAAGGACCAAAAAGTCAAAAAATAAGAAAAGACTTGGGTTGCAAAACACCCAAAATTACTAGGTGAGAAGCCTTCACGGGCCCTCACTGACACTTCTAGGGGATCCAAGTCATATGAACCTACGCTCTGGACGAGTGTTAGAGCACGAGCATATTGGTAGTGCCTCCATTTACGCGGGCACCCATTATTCCTCCACCCTAGGTTCTGGACCTTCGGCTGGGACTCAAGGTAGCGCGACCCAAGATCCTCATATCGCGTCTAGTGATTCTTCCTCAGACTACAAAGTCATGGAGGGGTATCCTACACCAAACCCTCATAGTTCAAGTCAAGACATGCATGCCATGGGCCCACGGCCCGGGTCCAGCGTGTTTAGCTGCTTAAAAGAGACCCTTAGTAGAGCTACTCGCTCCGAACATGCGGTTAATGAAATAAATGAAGGGAGTGGGGAAGTAAATTCGTCATTCATGCCTAAAATGGACCCTATGCTTCTTCAGAGTGTGCATGTGAATGTTCCATCCACTGTACCTCCTGATCCTTTAGGACTATCTCCCTCTGAGGTTTTACTACCCGACGGTAGGAGTCTTGCCGAAGTGCAAGAGATCGAACTCTATATGCAAGCAACAAGGGAGAGGGAAATTGAGAACCTACGAGGGCTAGAACAAAGTCGAGCCCTGAAAGCAAAGGCTCCTACGACAACAATCATGCCAGTCGAGCAACCGAGTGCTCCCACGGTAGCAATCACAGAGGGGCAAGCTATGGGGAGCAATAATGCTTCCACTTCAAGGGAAACCTCCAGCACGCCAGGCCTAGATGGGATATTCCTAAACGAAAATTGGGAGTATGACCTACAAGCAGAAGCTTTAACTGATCGGTACACAGGACACACCTATCATGTGGGTTGGTTAGATGTTCTACAATCCACATCGGGTGCTACTAGCATAGATGAGCAACAACAGAAAGTTTGTGATGTCCTCCATAGGATTGTCGAGTTAGAAAGACAGAACACAGGGATCAGCATGCCTTCAAAATGCCTAATGAGACTCTTGGATACGAGAAAGGCCAACCAACCAACCCTGTCACAATTGGAGACTCCCTCAGTGAGCCCCATTGATCCTCCATATGTTGTTTCGCTAGGAGCCTCAGTACAATCTGAGCCCACAAGTGGCAGCTTTACCTTCCCAGATCTAGCTCATCTTTCTCTTAATGACACTACGGCTACCATGCATATCCCAATGGTAAACATGACAAGAAGTACACCATGGAGTTCATTTGTTAACACTGCGCCGATGCCTAGTAGCACAGTGCCCCCAACTATACCTACATGTATGTATCAATCATGTGCACCTATCGTACCTCAGCCTCATGTAGCTCCTACACCTCCGATTATTCCAAGAGCTTACAATCAACAATGGAATTATCCAAGCTCTTATACAAGTGGATCCATGCCATTTAATAATAACATGCCATACAAGGCACCCCCTATGCCTAGGGCCACGGCTGTAAACTTTGGACCACCGTCTGGTACACCACCATATGAAATTTGGGACCCAAGAGCCGTGCGTATGCCAAGGCCAAGGCCAACTCCCATCTCACATGTGGTTCCAGGAGCACATACATTCATTATACCTACTCAAATAGGAGATTTGGCAGCATTTGCTCAAACTATAGGTCACTCTATTGCGGAAAACATGCGTAGTGCACCTGATAGAGAGTCTAGGAGCAAGGCAGTTCAAGTACGTAAGCTCACACAGAAATTCAATGGAGACGGAGATGCTAGAAAGCATATAGAAGTCTTTGAACATGTGTGCGATTCCTTGGAAGAGCACAATGAGCTACACAAGTGTAAGGCTTTGAGTTTGACCCTAAGCGGAAAGGCTGGAGATTGGTATAAAACCTTAAGAGTAGAAGAAAAAACGATCTACTCTACTCTTAGGAGACTGTTCTTAAAAGAATACATACGAGAGGGAGTACTTTGGGGTGTAGCCTCTCAACTCCAGAAAGCCCAGCGAGAAGAAGGTGAATCCGTGAGAGACTTCATTAGTCGCCTAAAGAATTTGAATTCTCGATGCAATCCAAACGAGCGATTCAACAACAACCAATTGCTCGATAGATTCATTAGGGGACTACGACATGAAAGTATTTATAATGGCCTAGTCATTAGAGGTATCACTACTTGGGAAGCAGTCACCATGAATGCAATCCAATTGGAGGATAATTTAATGATTGCAGGAGAAAGAGTGTCTGCCAAGCCGAAGTCTAGTAGCTCCCAAGCATCAGGGCATGAGCCAATGAAGATAAAGCCAATCGTGAAAGAGCAAACGATATCTGAGATGACTTTGGCAGATCTCACAAAGGCAATCCAAGAAATCCTTAGGGGTAATCGTGCTCCACAAAACACTCATATGTATCCAAGAAGGGAGCAACAATGGTGCTCAATTTGCCTGGGCCCACATACTACGAGTGAATACCCTACTTTCAGAGTAAAGTTTAACGGGACTTGTAACGCGTGTGGTAGGTATGGCCATCAAGCGAAGGATTGCCTAATGCTTAAACGCATCATGGAAAATAGACCGCCTATAGCTTGGGAAGACTCAGCTCGAGTTCCTGCATTGATGCCTACCCCACCCATGGAGCAATAGTTGCCATTACAGCACATGGTCCCTAGAACCCAAAATGTGGTCCAAACCACACCGTTTCCACCTCCAGTGCTAGGACCGCAACCCCCTCATCCAAGAGTTACACCTATGAACCAAATAGGTTGTGAGTCATCTAGTACTTATGTAGATTGCGAGGAGGACATAGACTCTAGTATCACCTATGGAGTCGACATGCTTGAGGAGTGTCCCATGTACTATATGGAAGACCATTGGGGACAAATCAAACCGGTATATCAAGCTACTGCGCTAGCAGCAAGAGGCCAAAACATTAATAGTTTTGCCAGGAGACCACCTCTTTAGTGCTACGAATGCGGTGGACCACATCGAGTAGCTGAGTGCCCCATTAGAATACAAAAGAATGCCGCACTAATGCAAAAAAGTCAAGGGAGTGCATTGGCAATGCCAATACTCACTTGTAATCGTTGTGGCATAGATCATTTGATTGCACAGTGTCCTAACAATCCAAACGCACCAAAAATCATACCATTGAATATAATAGAGTTGGTTTGTAGTTCTTTTCTGCAGTGTTTAACACTAGGTTGGTAATGGGACACTTTTATGTCTTGGGACACTTTTATGTCCTGTTAAGTGACCATTTTCCTTGAATTATGTCAAGAGTTTCAAAATGGATTTTGAGGTGCTATCTATCTAGAAAGTTGTCTCGTGAGCTGAAAAAAACTCGAAATTTTTTTGGAATATCAATTCCATCTTTAACCTTGTCCTTGCACAACATTTCACAACCTAAACTGTCTGAAAAAACGGGTCCTGTTTTTGGCTTTTTTCAATTTTTTGCAACTATACCACTTTAGAATTCATTTTTATGAGGTTTATAATGCTAGAGAACTATCTTTAGTAGTACTCAACATGTCATGATGCTTCTAGGGAGAAATAAATATTAAAGTTGTAAGTTATGACCAAATTACAAAAATTGTCAAATCCTGTTTTTTAGCCAATTTTAGCTCTTCTATGATTTTTTTGGTGGATTTCATGATATCCAAATGCATATTTGATTTTCTATGTCGCATATTGTAACATAAAGCTAATATTCCTTGAGTTTTGGGGCACCTAATACCCTATTTTCCATAGTACACAACGATGGTTGATTTTTTCAATTACAGAAGAAAACGAAACATTCTAGTATATCAAGTATAGCTTTTTCAATATTGTTAGTTTCTTGTGACAACTACATGCATTTTGTAGGTAGTAACCATATCTAGTCATAAGGATCAAATTTGGGTAGATATTGAATAGTTTCTATGGGATTCTACAACTCATAATGTTGAACCCTGTTTTTTCATGTTTGCTGTTTTTAGCACTTCATCTTTGTCCCCAAGATTCCCCTTGGTAAGAGATGTATTATTCTTTTGACATGCTCCATGGCTCCTTATGAACATAAAGGACAATAGGCAACTAATAAAACATGCATATATTATTTGTATTGAGTGTGGCTATAGAAACTTTGATGATAGGTTTGCAGAATGGTAAAAATCCAACTTTTTTGTACCTATTTATTTTGGCAAAACAAAAAATAGTGAGTGAGAAGCAATCATATGTTCTGATCACCAACCCATTGAAGCTAACTAGGGAATTTATCTCAAGTCCTACAAAAATCCCTAATCTTATTTTTATGCAACAAAACCTAAGAAATGACTGTTTTGATGAAAATGCACTGGTCCATCAACTTTGGAGGCTTGGTGTGACCAAAAGATGAGAAATTTTACAAGTTTCTTATTTTCTCCATGTGTAGTAGGCCTTGAACTATAACATCATGAAAGGATTTTACAAAATGAGTGGATCTACTATGGTTTTGGAGTTTTTTTTCAAAACCCTGAAAGGACACTTTTATGTCCTGTTAGGTTACCAACCTAGTGTTAACTATCGGCTTGCATAACAAACTGGGAAATCCATTGTTCCGTCTCTAGGTTGAGCCAAAATACTCCCGATTTCATATTGAGATGCATCAATGTGAACATAGAATATCTTTTTCCAATCTGGTGCCTTAAGTATCAATGCTGATACAAGGTCTTCCTTAAGCTTTTGAAATGAAGTTTCACACTCCTCAGTCCAGTCGAAATTGACTAACAAGCGATACAGAGGTTGTGCAATGACTGTATACATACATATGAATCTTCGATAATATCCATAGTGTCCCATGAAGGATTGCACTTGTTTCATGTTAGTAGGCCTGGGCCGGTCTACTATGACTTTGATTTTGTCTAGGTCAGTGGTTATGCCATTTCTCGAGACAATGTGTCCTAAGATGCGGCCTTGCCTAGCCATAAAAATGCACCATCCGGATTAAGACAAATTTGATATGTTCTACACTTCTCAAATACCTTTTGTAAATGGTCTATATGTTCTTCTCGTAGAAGAGAGTGTACACAAAGATCATCCACATATATTTCTAAGAATATTCTCAAGTATTCTTTGAACGCATGCCTCATTAACCTCTAAAAGGTAGCTGGTGCATTGGTTAACACTAGAATGGTAACCTAACAGGACATAAAAGTGTCCTTTCAGGGTTTTGGGAAAAAATTCCTAAACATAGTAGATCCACTCATTTTGGAAGATCCTTTCATGAGCTTATAGTTCAATAACTACTACATATGGATAAAATGAGAAACTTGTGATTTTTCTCATCCCTTGGTCACTACAAGCCTCCAAAGTTGATGGACCAGTGCATTTTTCCCAAAACAGCAATTTCTTATGGTTGATTGCATATAAATAAGAGTGGAGATTTTTGTAGGACATGAGATAAAATGCCCCGTTAACTTCAATGGGTTGGCGACCAAACCATATGGTTGCTTTTACCTCACTAAATTTTTTTTGGGCAAAAAAAATAGGTACAAAAAAGTTGCATTTTTGCCATTCTGTGGACCTATCATCAAATTTTATATAGTCACTCTCAATACAGATACTATATAGATGTTTTCTTAGCTCCCTTTGGGCCTGTGGATTCAAAAGGAGCCATGGAGCATGTCAAAAGGATAATGGATCTCTTACAATTGAAACCTTGGGGGCAATGGTAAAGTGGGTTTAGCATTATGACCTCTAGAAACCCATAGAAACTACTCAATATCTAGCAAAGTTTGTAGTCTATGATTAGATATGGTTACTACCTACAAAATACACACAATTGGCCTAAGAAACTATAAATATTGCGAAAGTTATACTTGCTACTCTAAAATGTATCATATTCTTCAGCAATCAAAAAACTCAACCATCATCATATACTATGCTATATAGCATATTAGGTCCCCCAAAACTCAAAGAATATTAGCTTTATGTCATACATTACACTTACACAATCAAAATTGAATTTGGATATCAAGAAAGCCACCAAAAAAATCATAAAAGTGCTAATTTTGGCCAAAAAACAGGATTATGCAATTCTTGTAAATTGGTCATAACTTTCAATTTTAACACTTAGCTCTCCCTACAAGCATCAAAACATGTTGAGAACTATGAAGGCCTAACATCTAGCAATCTAAACCTCACAAACATGAAGTTTAGAGTGGTATAGTTGCTAAAAATTGAAAAAAAGCCAAAAACAGGACCCGTTTTTTCACACAGTTTAGGTTCAAAAATGTTGTGCAAGAGTAAGGTTAATGGTGAGATCGATACTAAAAAAAAAAATCTAAGTTTTTTTCAGCTCATAAGGAAACTTTGTGGATATATTGCACCTAGAAATTCGTTTTCATACTCTTCAAATAATTCAAGGAAAATGGTCACTTAACAAGACACAAAAGTGTCCAAGGACATAAAAGTGTCCTTTTACCATTCTAGTGTTAAGACAAAAGGCATAACTCTATATGCATATATTCCCCATTTTGTGGAAAAAATTGTTTTGTGTTGATCCTCTATTGCAATTGCAGGTTGGTTATACCTTGAAAATCCATCTAGAAAGGAATAAGCCCGTTTCCCGGGCACCCTTTCAAGTACATGTTCTCTGATCGGCAAGGGATAATTATCCCTTATGGTGGCTGCAGTTACTTTTTTGAGGTTCACACACACTCGCAACTTTCTCTTCTTTTTGGGAACAACCACAACGGGTGACACCCAATCTATATGCTTGATTTCATAGATGAATTCAGCATCCATCAGCTTGTCAATCTCCTCTTTGATTTTTTTAGCAAATGTGTCATTATATGTATAAGGACGCTGTTTGCTGGGTTTGGCATCTGATTTCAAAGGAATTGTATATTGGCATATCGATGGATCAACTCCTTTCACTACAAGAGGTTGTGTGCTCTTGTGACGCTGTTAGCGACGGAAATACACTGGGTTTTTATAACCCCCGGCGTCGCTAATAGCGTCGCTATATGCGTCGTTATAAGCGTCGCTATATAGAGACGGTCATAGCGACGGTCATAGCGACGGTCATAGCGACGGTTATAGCGACGTTTACACAAAAGTCTATAGCGACGCTCCAGAGCCATAAAAAGCGACGGTTATAGCGACGCCCGAGGGAATTTTTTTTTGGTGACAAGGCATTGAATGCCCTGTCACCCATCAACCATATTGTACTTGATTCACTTTTTAAAAAAAGTGCAAGGGTAGATAATAGACCCAAAATAGTCACCCACAAGACGCATTGTTTGCAAAATTGACAAGCGTAAAATTGACAATTGTACACATCATAGGCAAAAAAAATTGATTGGCAAATGTAATAATGACAATTGTACAACATCATAGGCATAAAGAATTGATTGGCAAAATGAACTGCGGTGACAAATGTAATAATATACATGGTTCAAAAAGACGTATAAAATCCGTCTCATGATACATAAGCTATGAGAAACCCTAAACTAATGCTATCTAGCTACGGCTAAACTAACGTCGTCTAGTCAGACGTCTCATCGCCTCCAAGCGGCGTATTTGTCGGATTCTGCAAAAAAAGACAATAAGACAGCTTTCAGTAAGTATAAACATATAACGACATTTATAAAGCAATACAAAAAATAGAAAAGAGTAAACCACAATACTAACCATGCCGCCGCGAGAACTGAGAATGTCCATCAGGGCGTTTAAGCCCTTCCTGCCTGCGTACTCGCGCTTGTACGGTGTGGGATCACGTCTTGTCATCGACCACTGTCAAAACATTCAAAGATTTCATTATGCTAGAATTAAAAAACTCATAAACCCTAAACTATCGAACATAAAGAGCAATGCGAAAACACTTACAAAATCGGCCTCAAATGATACCCATCCACCGCTCCCCAAGTGGTGCGAGCTCCCTGTCTCTACTCGCGCTCTGGCTGCATCCTTTTGTTGCTTCCACTTGTCGGGATTCTCGCGCACTGCTTTCTTCGCATTCTTCCAATCTTCTTTGGCCAGCCAATCTGGCCTGTTCCACCCATGCTTGATTGCTTTTTGCACTTTGGAATGCTTGTGTTTGCAGTATTCGCGCATTAGAATCTTCATCAGGTCTTCATTGAAGCGCTGATCCCGTGTTGGAATGGGAAACTCATCATGAAGTATGCTGATGACTCTGGCTTTTAAATCACTTGGTACTTCACTCCATTTGTTTAGTATGTAGTGTCTAAACAGCTGAGAGCAAAGACCACGCATGCGCGAGATCACCTTCTTGCCGTCATCATCCATGATGATGCTGCCGCTGAAGTCGACAGAGTAAGGCAAGCCCTCTGGCCGGTGACGCGTGAACCTGGGTGTCCCGGAAGGTGTCTCTAGCGGCGTGTCGATGGGGGTACGGATGTCAGGTGTCTCCACCGACGTCTGGGCCCCGAAGCGAGGAGTGTCGAGTGGGGTGGCTCCTGGCGGAGTAGGTAGAGGTGTGTAGCTGCTAGGAATAGACAGCCGCGCAAAACCTGGCGTAGATGGCGATGCTGTGGCTGGTGTGGGGGCGGGCAAAGAAGGGGAGGGTAAAGAGCCTCGTCGAACACGAGGCGGTGTGGAGGCATCGGCGGCGGAATCCCCACAACAACCACCACCGCCACCACTAGAGCGCCGGTGTCTAGACAAGTGTGAAGATCGTCTCGTCGACACCGAAGCTTCGGAGCGCGCCGAATGCTCCGAAAGAGAGGGAGATGCGGATGGAGTAGGAATGCGCGATGATGCGCCAGAGCGATGGCACTCCACGTACCACTGTCTCTGCTGCGGTGACAAAGAAGAAAGAAACTCCTCATCATCCATACCTGCATTAAACACACGAATATTTAAACTTAATATTGAATGAATAGAGTAGACAATGACGCAAAGACCATGAAATACAATGACGTAATGACGCATATAAATACAATGACGCAATGAATTGAGTGATAGAAGAGGCAAGTCAAAAACTTAGAATTTTCAATCAAAAGATGTGAGCGCGAGTAGAAAAGAGCGTTATACACCATGGAAGGTACTTAGAGAGCCACATCTTTTACAACACGGAGCAAAATTGTTCAAATACAATATTTGTGGCTTTAAGAGATCTCTCTCTCATCCTCGCATAACTCAGCATAACTTCGTATATCTATATAGAGCTCTCCGTTTAAACACATATCCTCTGTTTCATTTTGTAGCTCCTCTGCATGCACCCCATATAGAGTAGTAGCATCTTGATGCTCATCTAGCACCACCGTAGCGGCTTCTGATTGAGCATCTTCTCTGATCTCCTCCATTGATGCCATTGTGATTGGCACATGGTAGCCTTCATACGTCCTTGCACTACGAGGGGCTACCTCTATGACATACCACCAGTTTGATGTAGACTTTGTAGGATGAAATATTACCTGCCCGAGCCACATAACTTACATGAGAGCTTTCAAGCACATAACTTGTAAAAGGGGGATGTTAACTATTTACATACTTACTTGTTCACAATGCTCGGGTAGTACGAAAGTGTCTCTTAGATCAGTCCATTTCTTAGTAGAATCCACCTCAAGAAAACCAGACTCTCCTCTACACACAGTAGCGTTGCGACCCTCTATGATTATCTTGAACCATTGCACGTCGAACAAGTCGACAAAAAATCCTCTGTAATCGATCCTCAAAATCTCTTGTAGCGTGCCAAAGTAAGTGAGTTCCGCCACCACAGGATCTGCATCAGAGGAACGTCGTCGACTAGACTGTTCAAATTTTGCCATGATTCCACAATCTTGAGTAAAACGCTTTTGTCGATCCGTTCCACCCTAAAATGTCGACCTTTACACCATGCTATTGTGCATGACTTATACTACAACGAACAAAGATTATGAGTGGCCGTTCAAACGTTTAGAAATAAAGTCACTAGCTAGTCGTACATTGCAAACTTACCTTGGTCACGCAACCCCGAGAATACTCCCACTCTTCCTCAGTCACTTCGTCACCGCATTGTTGTGCGCTTTTCAATTGGTTGTGCAACCATCTTAAGCTCATGAATGTTGGTAGGCTCTCCAGACCCGTCAGATAGTGCATCGGTGGTCTTCTTCCCCGTCTCCACTCGATTTGTGCCCTTTGTCGCTCTTGCTTTGCATCCTCATGTTGTGAAATCCACTTTTGCATCACTGGATTGTGAAGCATGCAAAATCGGTTGATTTTAGCCTCTAGATCTTCCGTCATCTTCTTCTCAACACCGAGATTGCACATGACAATCCCAGATATGCGCTCATCATCTATGGTTCGCCATAGCATGTCCCGGGCTTTATCAAATCCGTCTAGCCACTCTCCAATGTACACTAGGGACTCTGATACCAACCAAACTTCTGCCATGCTACCCTCCGGACGTGCCTTTTGACGCACATATCCCTTAAGCGTTTTCATGAAACGTTCTAAGAAGAACATCCATCTGGAATGAACTGTGCCAGCTATTTCCACCTCATCAACTATGTGAACAAGAAGATGCACCTGAAAGGTTAGCATGGTAGTAGGAAAATGTTTCTCAAATATGCACACAAGCTCCGCACCATTTAGTTTGGCGAATGGTATGGAGTCTACGTTGATCTCCTTTTGTGAGATCCATTGCACCAGCTTTGCAAGTTTGTAGATTGTGTTACGGATGTCGAGAGACAAACATCCCTCAATGGCAACCGGTAAAATAAACTGTAAAGTATGTGCAACAATGATATTAAAGTCCACATTTTATGCAATGATATTAAAGTCCACTATGAATGTACCTGACACATTTTATGCCAATCATGTGACTTCAAACGGGTAAGCTTTCCTTCTTTAGTAAAACACGTTCGGAGCGAGTGCATTACGCCAGTGGGGGTCCGCAAAGATCGAATGGTCTCTTTTACTTTGCGTTCTTGGGCTCCTGTGAAAATCCATGGTGCTTTAGGGAGTTTTATCGATCCATCAGACGCTGTTTGCGGCCAATATTGCTCCATACGATCCACATTTCTAAGGTCAACTCTGGCTCCCAAAGTATCTTTCTTGCCGGTCAGATGGTCCCATAGTAGATACCCACATTCTTGAATATGTGCATTGGATCGAGCAAGTGATTGATCATGAGTCGGGGCCAGTATGGTAACTTGTACCATAGAGATAGTCTCTTCATCCCTGGAGGCAATCCGTCATCGCACATCTCCTTCTGCTCTAACCATGCTTGTGCAGACATCCTTGGTGGCTCTCTTCCCAAAAAGCCGTCGCGTAACACATGATTCTCTGGAAGATACGCTTGATGACCTTCGTAGATTTGCTTCTTCAGTGAGGGCGCCCTATGTGCATTCAGTCTAGGTCCACATGTGACACATGCTCTGTATCCGCTTGTTTGAAGCCCTGCATGTATACACATGATAATAGATTAACTATGGCAAAAAACAAGATTTACAATGTCTGAGTGAGGAGTGTCAATAGATCACCTGAGCATTCTGTTAGCCCGGGATAGTCATGCATGGTCCACATTAGAATGCCTCTGATCAAAGCATTCCGTCGTCCTGTGTGTTGGCTCATATCCACCACCTCTATGCCAATCCACAATTGTTGTAGCTCTTCCAATAGTGTACGAAGATACACATCCATATTCTCCACTTTATATCGCCCTAGCACAATCAAGCTTAGCCATAGGTGCCCCTTCTTCGTAGTCAACCACGGGGGAATGTTGTAGTTGACGATGACAACGGGCCATACACTGTAAGATTTTGATCTTTGACCAAATGGATTTACGCCATCCATAGCCAGGCCTAAGCGCAAATTTCGAGCTTCCCTGTCAAAATCCGACCATGTTCCATCTATATGTTTCCAGGCTGCGCAATGTGCAGGAATTCATAGCACACCATCCGAAGATTTATTCTCCTCATGCCATGATGCTAGGGCGGCCATGGAATTACATTCGAAGAAATGATTGATGCGCGGAAGCAGAGGAAAATGTCGCAAAACCTTTTGTGGAATTTTTGTCCCGTGGAGATCTACTCGATATCTTTTGGAATCACATTTCAGACACTTCTCCATGTCTATGTATTCCCCTCTGAAAAGAATGCAGTCCTTAGGACAAGCGTGGATAGAATTGTAATCTATCCCCAAGTTTCGCAAAATCTTTCTTGCTTCATCTCGGGAATCTGGCATCACATTGTCAGCTGGTAGTATGTGCTCTTTAAGCAATCTACACAACATAAAAATACGATACAATCGTGTAAAAATCTATCAGATCATTATACATTTAGAGTTTTATTAAAGTAAACTAATTGTAATAGATCACCTGAAAAGCGTTGTGACGCTAGTGTCACTCCATCCAAACTTTGCCTGCATGTTGAGAAGAACCAGCAGTGCTTTCAATCTAGACATACGTGCTCCATTATACAATGGCGTATCGGCTTCACTTTTCATATCATCATAGATAAGCCTTTGTGAATCCATGATCGTCTCGATCATTTCATCAATCTTGGGCTCAAACATTGCCTCTTGGGAATGTGCTCTGCATGATCATCCCCCGAGCTGTCAGAGGCTACATCTTGTGGCCTCACATATGCTGCTTGACCAAAGAGCCTGCGAACACGTCTATTGGGTTGCAAGATTGCTGCTTGTTGGCCAGCGTCAGAGTCCGACGAGTTATAATTGGCAACAACTCGATCTATAATAGATGGATCGAACTCGCCAAATTTGCGAACGTGCTGCAAAGAAACACGTCTTGTCCGTCGCACAGCATGCTTGCATTGATTATAAGTACATAAGACCCTCGTTGAGAGATAGGTGTTTCGGTTGGATGGTCCCACATCCTCGTCACTACTCATAATGAGGATAAAAATCTTATAACCTGGACAACAAATTTAATATTCTATTGGAATTCTTCGTCTTATCTCTCTCTCTCTCTCTCTCTCTCTCTCTCTCTACCTCACATTCTCTAGTCATGTCCAATTCCCGCACACCTTGGTCTAGAGGTACACGGAGATCAGAACCACCGGGTTATAATCTCGTCTTTATTGATCAATACCTATATTTGTGGGTACAAGAAATCTATAGACCCACGTCTACATGATACTGCATGTAGTGGACAAAACCCCTTTCCCTCTTCTCTAGCTGTAGCACTTCACAGCATCTTAACATCTTTTCACAGTAGATATTTTCACAGTTCGTCTAACTCTAAACCCTAAACCGTAAGTAATTCTTGCGTGGACTCGATCTAACGTAAATAAGGGTAAATCTAAATAAACGTAAATCTAACTAAAAATAAACCTAAATCTAATTTAACGTAAGTCTACATCCAACCTAATCTTTAACGTCTTTTGGGATAGTTTCCTACGATGTTAAAACTCTCTTCTTCTTGTGTGTGTGTGTGTGTGTGTGGGTAAACCTAAATAAACCTAAGTCTAATCTAATATAACATAAATCTAAATCTAACGTAAATTATGTTATATTAAAAACAAAGAACTAAACTAACAGGGATTATAAGAACCTTAAAACTAATTTAACACATAATTTTTCACATAACTCGGCAAGAGTTGGCATTCTCATCACTAAAGATGTGAGAGTTAACTTCCGGCGGTGACGCTGCCTCATCTCCATCCACATCTGACGACAGCAATTGGCCCTTTGGACCGTTCTTGCTCTTGTTACTAACTTTGAAGTTGCTGTTGAATGACTAGAGGTTGTCTAGATGGTCATTGTTGGGGATGTAGTGACTCTTGCCGCCCTGAAGATCCACCTTCTTCCCTATCTTCTGAAGACATTTCACCAGTACTTTTGGATCGATGGAGCCCACCATGAGTGAAGGCAGCAATACCCTATATTCCATTGAGGGCTTTCTTCCCCCACTTCATGCAGGCATCGCAGTCTATGGAGACCTAAATCTAATCTAATATAACGTAAATCTAGCTAATATAACATAAATCTAATATCACATAATTTTTCACATAACTCGGCAAGAGTTGGCATTCTCATCACTAAAGATGTGAGAGTTAACTTCCGGCGGTGACGCTGCCTCATCTCCATCCACATCTGACGACAGCAATTGGCCCTTTGGACCGTTCTTGCTCTTGTTACTAACTTTGAAGTTGCTGTTGAATGACTAGAGGTTGTCTAGATGGTCATTGTTGGGGATGTAGTGACTCTTGCCGCCCTGAAGATCCACCTTCTTCCCTATCTTCTGAAGACATTTCACCAGTACTTTTGGATCGATGGAGCCCACCATGAGTGAAGGCAGCAATACCCTATATTCCATTGAGGGCTTTCTTCCCCCGCTTCATGCAGGCATCGCAGTCTATGGAGACCTAAATCTAGCGTAAATCAACGTAAATCTAACTAAAAATAAACCTAAATCTAATCTAATTTAACTTAAATAAACCTAAATCTAATTTAACGTAAGTCTACATCTAGCCTAATCTTTAACGTCTTTTAGGATAGTTTCCTACGACGTTATAACTCTCTTCTTCTTGTGTGTGTGCGCGTGTGTGGATGTGTGTGTTAGTAAAAAGAGATAAATGGTATAACCTTTCTATCACCCATGCCAAGTATGATAGATTGGTTATGGCATTTTCCTCTTGAATAATAGGTCTTGAGTTCAACTCCTCGTCAACTAGATCTTTAGGTCTTTTAATTTTAATTAGTTTCCTACGACGTTAAATTATTTTCTCTCTCTTTCTCTCTCAATGTGTGTGCGTTTTTTTGTTTATGCATGTTTTCTCTCTCTTTTCCTCTCTCAATGTGTGCGTTTTTTGTTTATGCATGTTCTCTCTCTCTTTTCCTCTCTCAATGTGTGCGTTTTTTGTTTATGCATGCTCTCTCTCTCTCTTTTCCTCTCTCAATGTGTGTGTGCATTCTTTGTTTATGTATGTGTGTGTGCCTTTTTGTTTATGTTTGTACTCTTTCTCTCTCTCTCTCTCTCTCTCTCTCTCTCTCTCTCTCTCTCTCTCTCTCTCTCTCTCAAAAACACTATGTGTGTGTGTGTGTGTGAGAGAGAGAGAGAGAGGGAGAGAGAAAGAGGGGAAGGGAACATGAGAGTGAGGAGAGGGAAGGAGCATACCTGGCTCTCCTTCCTCTCCTCGTGTGTGTGTGTGTGTGTGTGAAGAAGAAAGAGAGAGAGAGAGAGAGAGGGAGAGCGTTACCTGCTCCTTGCTTGAGGGGGCCGAAAAACTCAGATCTAAGATCTGAGTTTTTGCACGCTCTCTGTTATTTTTTTTCCCAGCCGGCGTCGCTATGAGCGTCGCAAATTTACAAGTAAATTTGCGACGCTGGGAAAAAAAATTTTGAGCGTCGCTGTGTGAGCGTCGCTAATATGAATAGCCTCTTGTAGTGTTTGTGGTCTTTGTTGGACCATGCAAACACATCTTTATACTTATTGAGAAGTTGTGTTAGCTGTCCTTATTCTTCAAGATCTAAATTAGTTGCGATATAGACCGGCTAGGGCTTTTCACCTGGTTCAACGAGATCTATCCGTTTTGCATTTTTCGGCCCATCGTAAGATTCTTGGTTTATTCTTTTGTTTGACTGGTGGTGTCATTATGATTCTTTTGTCCTGGATGGTGAATTTCCGATAGTGTGATGGTACATTCATGTTTCCTTTGTCTGAATCCTCCTTACGATCGCTTTCTCCCTCAGTCGTCCATACCTCTCGTAATCACCGTTTTAGTTCTTGGTATTTCTTTTTACGCTCCAATTTGGTCCACTCTGGGTCTTTTGTTATTTCTTGTTTTGATTTTTGAGTTTTTGTTGATTTTGTTTCTGTTTTAGCTTTCCGTACTTGTTTTATTTCCTCTTGCATCCTTTCCCTACACACTCTCGAGAATCTTTCTAATATTTTCTTTTTTACACAATCCTCTGCTTTGACAAGCATTAGATAGTGAGTTTTATCTTTTATCCTGGGCATCAGGTTCTCTCTCATTTTGTTTTCTGCTCGTTTTCTCCTAACGTTCCTAGCGTCTAGGGTGCTGATTGGCAAAATCATAAAATCTGATATTCTCTGTTTTCTCCCCACGCTCGCTTGAGTTGTTTGAACACTCGTTATCTGCATCATTATTTTCCTCCAGATGGTCAGAGGAGTTATAAAAGTCTTCTTGTTCTGGTGTTTCTACAATCTCATCTCCTCCTGGTATAAGGCTTACCGTGTAATAGGGTAGCACATCAAAGACATCCTTATCGCAAAATTTTGTCGTTGGGCAATCTTTAATGGTACAGACATCCAATGTTGCTAGTATGTGTTCCCATTCCAGAGGTTCTAAGGAATCTTCAGGAAAAGGTTCCAAAATATAATCCTTGTCCTCAATAGATCTTTCTAAGACGCATTCCTCTATTTTTAAGCTCCGCACATCCATAGCTCTTTTTTTTCCCTAACCATGCTGGGAGTTCGGACCCTGCCAATGTAGCCGAATCAAACTCTTCCACTATTGTCTGGTTTACATCCTTGTAACTATGGTCTTTTAGGTGTATTTTGGTTGTAGTCTCGCCATGTCTGAGGTATATGTTGTCGTAACCCCAATCGCGGGCCTCATTAAAATGTCTCATGAATGATCTTCCCAAGATGATCTCGTAATTGTTCTTTTTGTCAAAATCGACTATTGCAAATGTGTGCTCATACTCGATTACGCAGGAGGTGACAATTACTTTTTCTAAGATTCCTAAAGGCTTCTCCATGAACCCATCTGCCACTTGCAATTTCATTCTGGTAGCTCTCAAAGCCGGTTTTCCCCATTTTTCTAGATTTCCTTAGTGGCAATAGTAACTCCTGCTCCACTGTTTAGAATAGCTTTGAAATTACTCCCTTGAATTCTACTGGTAGCGTGGTGTTTCCATCTTCCCCCTCGCAATATTCTCCAACCTTGTTTAAAGGTATTGGCCTAATGTTTAGTTGAGACTTGTCCAATTCTTTGATCCCTTCTTGAAGCTTCAAGGTGGGGTCTTTTACTCCAAATGTTTCTAAGCATTTGCCTACAGTGGTCCACATGTTTGGTCGTAACCTCAGGAGGTCGGCTAATGTGATTGTACATGCCACAGGGGTGGCCAGCAACTCAATCAACCCTTGTGAATCCATCACTCTATTAGAAGAAAGTCTTTGCGATGGGATTTCTCTCACCTCAGACTTGGCTTCATACTCTCCTAAGTAAGAGGATAGAGTTTTTAGTGAGTCTGGTTGGCGGTGCCCCGAACTAATTGATCCCTAGTCTCCTCCTTGCGAATGTATATCAAAGTTCATTTGTGATCTTGCCTCAAATTCTTCAATAGGAGGTAAGATCTCATTTTCTCTTTTCTCATGCTATTCATATGGTAACTCACCCTGTCAGCTTCGTTGGCAACGGATTTTCTTCCAAAGGTCATCTAGAGCGTTACAATCCCTACCCATTTCTACCAATGTTTCAGGCTGGAACCCCTCACTTGTCTCATCTGTTGTATTTGGCACTATGATAGGCTCTCCCCAAGACTCAAAGGAATTCATGAGTCTTTCCTTCATTTGTACTTGTTTCTCTAAAGTTGGTTTGATAGGGGTTGGAGCTGGTACGTCATGCCAACTTGCAGGTTTACCAAGCGGGTTTTCTATCAAGGATTGAGTTGTTTCAATCATCTTTCGACACATTTTCAACCTGTACTTTTCTATTTTAGTATATGGATAAGTCATCCATATTTTCTCTTGGGTTTGGTTGTTTTTTAGTCTGGCTTCGTAAGCTTTTAAAAGTGCGTCTAACTGCTCATTTACCTTTTCTGCCAAATTTGATCCTCCTGATCCTGCACTTTTGGGTTCTGCTATTTCCTTGGGTGCTATGGTTGCCAGAGTGTGTGAGATTAGATTGGCTAGATCCTCTAACCTCTCTAATATATCCTTTGTGTGTTCTAACTCCTCGGATAGAGCCGTTTGCTCTCGTTCACTCCTAGCTTTTATAAGCGCCTTTCTAGCTTTCCAAGTGCTTCTATGATTCTTCACTTTTGAAGTTGGGGCATCGGTTTTTGGCTCTTCAATTATGGGTTCGCTCGTCATTCTTTGAGCTTGGGCTCGTGTCACTGCCTGGATAGGTATTATTGTCTTGTTTTTTGACCCTCCACTAGAAGGCACTGCTTCCAGCATGTTCAAGGTAGTTTTTGCTCCTTTGCTTGGGTTCTTAGGGAAATCTGGAATTAAATGAGTAATTCCACACTCGGTGCAATATGCGTTGACTCTAATGATTTCATCATGAGGAGAGTCTCTTAGCCAATGGTCTCCACCACACTTGTAGCAGGGTCCCTTAGGTTGTTGAGGTGCTCCTTGAGCTCCTCTTTGTTGGTATGCATGTCTCTGCCCTCCCATGCCTCCGTTGGCTATGAACAACAATGTTAGTTCATCCAAGCTATATCTTGCTTCTCCTACTGTCTGTGTAGTCGTTGGTGGTCCTGCACTTCCTATCATGCTCCATGGTTCTGGCATTGAGGGTTCGGATTTGCAGCATATCCATTGGGATCTTCATAATATACATGCATAGGTACCAAAGCCTTCTCTTTTGGTTCGGTTACGGTTGTTGTGTATCTTATGCCGACCGGTCGTAATCCTGGTAGGGGTGGTTGTTGCCCCAACACTTGTTGTGGTCTTTCTACACCTACAGATCCTGGTAGGTTGCCTGCTTGATACCTAGCATTGGTGGAAGTTGAGGAGATGCTACATGAGCCCGGGGAGTATACAATAGTTCTCTCACATATCCCTTGTTCATTTTTGTCCATTTTTGTTCAATACACCACTTTGGTTGTTTAGCCTAAGGGTTGGCGTACAGGTTAATCTTTTTTAGCACTTCTTCTACAAGCTGCTCCTAGCTTATAGCTACTTCTCCTTTCGGTGTTGTCTTAGCGAACTTGCTTCCACTTTGTTATGAGGATGAATCGTCATCAAGATCCCTGAATTCACCCTCTTTGTAGACTGCACAATTGTCTACAAGGTAAAGAGCCTCCTTAGGTAACTCATTTAACGTCATGCTCATCTTCATATGTAAGTCATTCTGGAGATCTGCATTCTTCATTCCTTGGATAAATATAAGCATAAGTCTGGACTGAGTTGGCAGTCCTTCCACAGGGCAGAACTTAACATATCTTTTTAGTCATAGGGCTGCATTTCGCACAGACTCCCCTTCTTTCTGTTTGAATTTATGGATTTGTGAGACTGTATTATGAGCTATCCCCCTTTGTGCGAATTCCTCAATAAACTCGTCAAACACCTCCCCCATAGACTCAAAGTCTCTACGCTCCACAGAGTCAAACCAAGTAGCAACATCCTCCTCTAGGGCTAGTCCAAACCCTGCAAATTGGGTAGGGAATCCTAACACATCTTCAGCTCTAATTACACGCACAAAGGCTGCTACATGATCTCTAGGATCTTTGTTTCCCGTGTATTTCTTGTTTACCCATTTTTGCACTTGAGAAGGTCTAATTCTACGATGGTCTACAAATCTCATCATTGGAACTCCTCGTCCTAATTGATATACCTCCTCTCGCCTTCGATAGTGGGCGGGTTCCTCTCCCTGTGGTGCTCCTAAGCCATAATTTTTGACGGGTTTTGCAAGAGATGGTTCATCTCTTCGAACTCTTGAGTTTTTGGCTTACTTTCACCTTGATACCGTGAATAGAGTGGTGATTCTTGTAAATCCTTTAGCCCTCGTGTGGCTGGATAACCATCTCGGTTTAGGTCTTGTTCTAATGTTGCACTCTGTCGAAGCCATGCCTGCAATGATGGTTGAGTTGCTGGTTGGTTTTGGTAGTTGAACGTCTGTTGTGGGTAGAATGTGAGGTCACGTCGTACTCTTCTGAAAATGGATTTGTCGATTTGCTAGCGGTGTAGGTGGATCTTGGCATGTCTTCGGGGGCATATGTTGATGCTTCTAGGACTATTGCCTTTTCTACCTCCTCGGGGAGAATACGTTTGTATTATCGCCCATACCTATCAACAAAAATGATAGCCTTCCCCATAGCAATTTCATAAGAGAATAGGTAAAGAACCTTGTCTTTGCTTAATTTGTTTGGGTAGGGTTCTTTGCATCGGAAGTAAGAGACTATTCTCTCGCTCTCATGCTTGAAAATCCCCACATTCTCATTATAGGTTGAGACCCTGGTTGTTTCCTTATCATACATAAAAAGCTCTCTAGGTTGAGACCCTGGTTGTTTCCTTATCTCCATCATCATAGACTTGAATTATTTCTAGTCTATGAGCAGGTCTTTCTTCAATACAAATACACTTGCATCCTCGATAGTCAGAATAAACTAGGGCTCCCCTCGAGTTTGTTCCTTCTAAGAATATCATAGTGAACTTGGAATCGTTCAAAGGATTTAGGGAGGTACTTGCTCCTAGCATTGGTCCTTCATCGTAGAAACCTCCTGGCTATTGACTACCATCATGAAGAAGAACTTGCCAGATGAAGTGTTACTCTCCTCGCTGGACACTAAGCTACCTTGATCACCTGCCTTTGGTCTCTAAAAATGTGTCTTCTTGATCTTAAACTCATCAAACTTAGCAATGAAACTTAACACAAATCCAACCACTCACCTGGAAAAGGATCAGTTTTCGCACAACTTCTTGCTTTGCTGCTAAATATACTTGTACACGAGCGTTTAATTTCAGCAATTGAATCAAAGCATTTAACCACAAGAGGTGGTCTTAGTAATGATTGGTATAACTGGAGGGTTAACCTAAACCACTACTATATTTTATACACTTCTAATGTTCTGGATTAGGTCTGCTAATCTAGAATTGTACTTCCCTTGGATGTTGGTCAATTTACCTACAAAGTCTTAATTCCATCTTTGCGTTGTCAAAAAGGTCAAACATGGTCCAAATTCACTTCTGAAAGAAGTTCTGGAACTCTTAAGTCAATTGGAACATCACTATATGTCCTCAATCTGTTTTTCACTTCCTTATGACCCAGTAGACATCCTACACGTAGGATGTCTCCTGCTCTGTTTTTCCTGGTTTTTGTACTATGGGCTCCCCTTGATGTGCTCAGTCCACAGCTGTTTTTACTTTTTGATTTGGACACCTATAAGCTGGTCAATGGATCAAAAATTTGTTCCAACAGCCTGATGTTGGTCTGACTAGTCAAACCAACTCCAATTTGGACCAAAATTGACTAGGAGGCCTGCCTTAGGTTATACAACACCCTGCTATGCCTATAGTCAAATTCTGGCTTCAATTTCATGCATTAGACATTCTACGCGTAGCATGTCTAATTGCTCAAAATGGATTCAAATGCAAAACCCAGACTCCTCTTGAGATGCTGATCACTTTGGTATGCTCAAATCTCAATTTGGAGTGCCAAATCACACAAAACACAAACACATCCTACACATAGGATGTCTTTTGGCCTGTTTGACCCCAGACTTGGGCCACAGCTTCCCCTTGATGTCAGAAACCCAGTGCTATGCTTAGATTTTGGTTTGGATTTCAAAAGACCCCAATTTTAGCTGTTCTAGCCCTTTTCAGTCAAAGATGCTAAAGTCTGCTTAGAACCCAAATTTCTTATCCAATTGAGATGAAACCCTTCTGAGGCACTCAAAAAATCATGCAGATCATGCTCATGCAGCCACCCTATGGTTTTGGTCTTGAAGTAATACCTTGGTACAATTTGGGTAGGATGTCTGGAAATTTCTATCTATCTGGCCTTATCCTGTCAAGATATGGTCAAATTTTCACTTTCCAGGTGAAATAGGATAAAACCTACCTTCTGATCACACTAGTCAACTCAAAATTTCAAAATTCTCACTAGATCAGCCTGTAGACATCCTACGCGAAGCATGTCTCCTGGATTAATTTTTTTTTTTCTTGACAGAAATGCTCCTTATGCTCTGCAGCTCTCTCAAAAACACTCATAGAAAATTTTGAACTTCACTTCATCTTTCAAACACTCTTTTGCATCTTTTACAACCTTGTGATGAACCTAACAGCAAGTATAACATGCATGAAGTGCTCTAGATCATGAACCATGATGTCCTACTTACCCGTTGGCAGATACGCCACGACACACGTCAGCACAGCAAGAACTCACCTAACAAGATTTGTTAGCTAAGTACGAAGCTCGACCCATAGGCGCGTGGAAGCAAGCATAGGGTGTCAATATACACTCGACCGACTCTCGACTAATTCCTACAAAGGTCTCTACCCGATGTCTAAGCTATAGCCTTTAAGAGTGCATAAGAGGAGATTTCCTACAACGCTTTCAAGAGCCGAATACCCATCAAAATTTGCAGGTCATCATTTCCAAAATCTAAAGTGCCAAATGAGTAGCTCTACTCAATACGAACGCGTGGATATGCTGAAATGCAAAAATGAATAACGTATGCTCACCAAATCACGAGATGAAGCTCGTAGGTCGAGCTCACAAAACCAGACCGTACGCTTGCAATGTAGGTATCCGCATGTAGCTCTTGTCAAGGGCAACACGCTGCACTTCTTCGCACTCAATTACGAACATCAATGTGTGCGTAGCGTCAAGATGAAACTCTTACTCTCTCTCGTACACAGTACGCTCACTCACAGTCAGTACTTTTAAAACATGACAACGGTTTTCTTGGTTAAGGTCAAAAAGTGGAATAAATACCTTACAATCTCAAACCCTAATGTTCCAATTTGACCATCTATGTTGGACGGAAGAGACTCACACACCCATGAAGTGCATGCAAACACTACCTAGATCAACATAATGTCAATCGAGGACACAGATGACACGATAGGCACACGGAGGAAATATCTTAAGCTTGTCAGGCTGAGACCATCCTACACATACAACACTCTGGAAGGCCAACTATACTACAATCAAGAACCTCACTGCTCTCAACTACATGACCTAGCCACATACACACATACGGAAGGTAACTCACCTAATCATGCCAGATTCGTAGGAAACTTAAGGAACACCATCCCCTCACTAGGATACACCTGTCCCAAAGCTTCTACACTCAAAACCTTCACTCTAAACCCATCTACGGAAAACGCGTAGGATGACAGAGCTGAATTTTGAAAGTGCCTCAAACTGAAATTTATGAGTACCTATGCGTAGCTTATGTCGCCAGGATTCTATAGAATACTAGCACGCAGAAAATAGACATCGTTTGATACACTTACGACCACAAATAGCTCGTAGATGCGTCGGCGTGTGCGCTTCGTCTCGCTACAACAATGGTGCAGTCGGATCTTCAATGTGTTGAGTGAGCCGGGTGTAGCAAGAGGATGAAGCTCACGCTCACTCTCTTTCTCTCTCCCACACAGTAGACGGCAGCGCTAAGTTTTGATTATGGTAAAAGTCTTCTTTACAAAATGACCTAGGTACCTTATATACTAAGGCTACCTTAGGTTTAACCAAAAATGGGGTTGAAAGGGTCAAAGGGCTTTGTATTTACAATCTGGAAGTCCCATTGCACCCCGGCTTCTGAAACTAGAATAACTACTCATTACAAATGACATTTATAGCCATAATCAGTGGCATTTCATAACTCACAAAAGATAAGACTTTGGTACGAAACTTGAGTTATGTTGTGTTGTTGACCCAGCGGTCAACATTCTCCCCTTCCGCGTTCATGTCGTCCCTGACATCACCTGATTGTCGATGGCGATGTGTTCTTTGCTTCCGTTTTGTTGTTGGAAAGAAAGTATAGACTATAGCCTTTGTAGTAGCTTGTCTTGTTCGTCCAATCCGATGTACATAGTCTTCACATGATTCAGGAAAATCATAATTGATGACGAACTTTATGTCTTTCACATCCACGCTCGGAGCTGCAACATCGGTTTCTGTCACTATAGGTCTACTGCCAGATCTAAATTCAAAAAGAACCCAATGTCGTATAACTTGACTGTTATCATCATGGATAGAGAAAGCCCCACCCATCATTTTCTTCAGTAAATCTGTGAATTCGGAGTATTTGTGATTCTCGAAAACAACTTCTACAATCTATAGAATTGAGTGATTGGCTTTCTGATCTTGTGAGCCAATGACAACTTTGTAAGGAGTTATGTTGTGCTGTTGACCTAGCGGTTAACACTTTGCTATTGTTTTGGCTTCATCTGTTGCACTGCTTGTATCTTTGTCGAACCACAACAAGAACTATGATCCATTAGATCGGACATCTATCATCATAAGCATTCATCTTTTGAGATCCTCTGATTACTTTTATGTCTGCTCTTCTTCATTGGGGACTTCTTTGTTCCTGTGCAATCATGTTGTTAGTGTTGTCTGCAGCTTTGTCATTGTAGGCCATTCTTCGACTCGCCATTGAGGAGAAGTATGCTATGATCTGAAATTGGTGCTCCAATTCATTTGTTAATTGATTTGAGTAGCATTTCCTTATTGTTGATGTAGAAGGAATATGTACAAGAGGATGGTGATAGGTGTGTTTAGATTAGGGTCTAAAACCTGGATGACCAAAGGGAAAAAACCCGGTGGGAAAAAAATGCCTTTGGTATACGCTCTTATTGGAGTTGAGCAGTTGAACGTGAAGTACATGTTCATGAAAGGTGAGTGCTTGGGAGAAACATGGAAAGAGTGCCTGATGCAAGTGCCAATTATGGGACACTCTATATGCATATGAGAAATTTGTCAACAAAAGCATGCAATGTGAAAGAAGGAGATGATGGGTGTTTTGAGGAATAAATGTAGCACATGTGACATCAAAAGATGTCTCAATAGCTTCCACCTTTCCAAGAAGGGTTTTCAATGTAGAAGTTTCTCCACTCCTATCTCACTGTGCTCAATACGTGAGTGTCTTTTGGACCTTCTCCTTCACTTCACCAGACTTAAGTACTTAGACTTTGACTCTTTTGCTCACCTATACCAGCATGAGCGACACAACGTAAATATGCTCAACTCTTCGAGCTTGAGCAGTACCTAGAATAGATAAGACGCTTAGACCACAAAAAATATTACTTGAAGCTTTGGGACTAACATCTCACTCATTTTGTGGCTTAGCTACTTGACTCTGACTTGTATGACTTGTCGGTTGCCTTTTGACACTGCTTTGTGACAAGTTCTTCGGCTGTTGTAGTGGCTGCTGAGACATACTTCGTGAAGTTTCATCGTTTTCCTATACCTTCTTCTCTTTGTAGTGCTCAGGCATCTCGTCAGTCTTTTCTTCATGTGGATTATGGATTTTTAAATTTTTTTTCTTAATAATAAACAAATAAAATATTAAAAAAAAACTCAACAAAAGAGAAATCATTCAAATAGAAATCTAAATGCTATGTACACTATACACATGTCCCTAGGGGCTCATATATGGATTTTGTCCCCATACTCCTCTGGAACACTACTATGAGGGCATACACTCTAAATTTCTTCAAAAAATTATCACAATAAAACGCAAAAATTCAATGAATCTCACAAAACATTGCCCTCTAATAGTCATAATGTTCGGTCCGCATTTAGAATGCCTCTCGCCTTCCTATTTGGAGTCATCCTTTACGACAGGGTATTGCAAAGGGTATGTGTTGTGCTTGGGCAAGTAAAATTTGTGCCTATGCAGGCCTTGTAATGTAGCTCTATTATGCATACACAGTGAATGCATGGAAAATATTTATGTTGTGCAAGATGTGGGTATAAGCAATTTGCTTATTGACATTTGTTGGCGAGGCTTCTTATTCTAAGCAATGTAATGGTCTTTGAAGCTCCTGTATCGTTTCTTGATTGAAGCGACTTGCTCTCTTCTAACTGTACTGTAATCGTAGGAAGAATTGTAAGAATTCAAGCGGCGATGCACTGACAGCAGTTTTGTTGTTCTTTTTTGGGACCCATTTCTTTGTGATTATTGGCTGTTTTGTTGTTGACGCTCGTTTGGGAACCCATACTTGCCCATGCTTCGTTTGTGTTTGATGAGACTTCTTTGGGATCCACCTTTTTGTTGTGTGAGTCGACAGTGGTCTTTGCTTCGGCCCTTGTACGCTTGGTTGGTGACGCGATTCAGGATTTGAAAGTTGATACTGTGGTTGTTTTGGAATCCAAATGAATTCCTGACTTTTTTGTGCTTGAATCAACTTCTTTGGAGCCCAAACCTAAGTTGTGAAAGCTTGCGACTTTGTGATATTCTTACCCGTTCGTGCACGCTTTCCTTGTTTTTGTTTTGGTGTTGCATCTTGTGATTTTTCATTAGAAATCTTTGTCTTCTTGATCCATATCAGTTTTTGGCCGATCTGGCTTTTTGGTATCCAGATTTGTCGAGCTTTTTGGCTTTGACTTGTTGTCCTATTCTTTTGATCTGTCATGGTTGTTGCTGAAGGGGTTGGTGATAGTGATGGCCCGAGTTGATGATAGGGGATGTCGTAAGATTCATCACTATCGCTACTATTCGCAGCAAGGTTGACTTCTTGTACTTTCCCTTGATTTTTTGGCTGGTAGTGGAAAGTTACTATCTGTTTTCTCGTGGGTGATAGTTTCTTGGAGGACTTTTCTAGCTCATTGATTAGAGCATTGTTAGCTCGTTTTTTTGGTCGTATTCCTCCTAGCTGAGTCTTTGCATCCTGATTAGGAGCCATGTATGAGGATGCTTGTGGTGGCTGTGTCTTCAGTGAGGAATTTGGAATCCAGTTTTGATGCACTTTATTCGTGTAGCGATGACATTGATTCCCGGGTCGTTGATCTTCTTGAAGCTCGAAGTGTTCTACAGAGTCATAGAACTCGTCGTCTTCTTCATCTTTTGATTCTCCACATTTCTTTGTTTGCTCCTTATTTCGAGAGCTTGTTGATGTCTGGTTCTGTTCGTTTTCCTGGATTACACTCACTGCAAAATAAGGAACGACATCATAGCTATTTTCATCACAAAACTTTGTTGTAGGAGCATCCTCCACGGCGCACACGTCCAGAGTAGCCAAGATGTGTTCCCATCCAAAAGGCTCTAACTCTTCTCCAGGAAATGGTTCTGGTGTATCGTCCCTATGCTCCATAGCTCGCTCTAGGATACATTCCTCACGTTTCAAGCTACCACATTGTGAAGCTCCACACATCCACAGTTCTTTAGGCTTACCCAACCAAGCTAGAAGTTCTTATCCTGCTACTGTGGCGGAATCAAACTCCTCAACCGGTGTTCTCGTCAAATCCCTATAGCTATGGTCTCTCAAGATTACCTTTGTTATGGTTTCCATATGTCTCAGGTATATATGGTCATAAACCCAATCTTAGACCATTTTCAATTGTCGCATGAATGGTCTTTCTAGAATGATGTCATAGTTATTCTTCTTGCCAAAGTCAACAACAACAAAAGTGTGTTCATATTCAATGCCACAAGAAGTAGCAAGTACTTTTTATAGCAGTCCTAGGGGCTTTTCCTTGTGTCCGTCTGCAAGCTGCAGGGTCATTCGTGTGGATATCAAGGTAGGTTTTCCCCATTTTTTCCATACCTCATTGGTTGCAATGGCCACACCAGCTGCACTGTCAAGGATTGCCATGGTTTTTACACCATTGAATTCCACAGGAAGGGTGGTGTTTCCATCTTCTCCCTCGTAATACTCACCTACCTTGCTTAATGGCACTGGCCTAGTATTTAGTTGAGGCATTTCAAGCTCTTTGATGCCTTCCTCGATTTGAGTCATTGGGGGTTTTACACCAAATGTCTCTAGACATTTACCCACATTAGCCCACATGTTTGGTCTTATTCTGAGAAACTCGGCTAACATTATTGTACAGGTGACTGGGGTAGATAGAATATCTAGTAGCCCTTTTGAATTGATGGCCTTGTTGGGAGACAGTCTCTGTGATGGGACTGCAACCACATCTGACTTGGTCTCGTACTCTCCCATGTAGGACGGTAGTGTTCTTAGCGAATGGGGTTGACTATCCATAGATTGTACAGATCCTTTGTCGCCCCAACACGATTGCACGTCTAGATTCATTTGAGATCAGTCTCAAATTTCTCTATTGGTGGTAGAAACACTCCTCGTTCATCACCAGTCTTGTCTACTCGTCTTCTTAGGTCATCGGCTTCATTGGCCTCTCTGACTTGTTTCCACAATTCGTCAAGAACATCTATCTCTTTACAATCCTCAGGTATAGCTTGGTGAAATCCCTCGGAAGAGTTATCCATGGTATTCAGTACTATCCTTGGTTCTAATGCTGGGTCTTTGAGGTTTGTTTTGTGCTCATGACTAGAATCTAGGTCTTTTAGTTCCTGGTTTGGTGGGATTACTTGTGTAGGCTTGACATAGATCACATCCTCAATTTTTCCTACTTGTGGTTCTAGTAAAGCTTGGCCTGTTTGAATCATTTTCTGGCACATTTCAAACCTGTGCTTTTCTAGTTCCGCATAGGGATATGTCATCCACCTTTGTTCTTGGGTTTGGTTGTTTTTGAGCTTCACATCATAGGCTTTCAAGAGGGCATCTAATGTCTCATTAACCTTCTCTGCCAACACAGATCCTCCTGAACTAGCACTTCTCGGTTTCTCATCCGTGGATGGTTATTCTAGAGGTTTAACCATTTGTGTAAGAGAAGGTGCCTCCTTTTCCTCATGTTGTTTTATCTTCTTTTCAGCTTCGGTAAGCTTCTCAGCTAGGGATTTTTGCCCTCGTTCCCTGCGTGCTTTCATCCTAGTCTTTCTAGCTTTCCAACTATTTTGTTTGCTCTTGGTTTTCTGACTAGGTGCGTCTATCTTTGGTCCATCATCTGTCTTTGGACTCATGTCACTTTCCGTGTTCTTGTCTTTGGATTCTCATCAGCTTTCTTTTGAGCTTGTGATCTCGTAACCACTTGAACTCGTACGACATTTTCATTTTCTGAGCTATAAGGTAGCTGAACAATCCCTGATACATTTGTTGTGATTTTCCTGTTTTGGTTTGGTTTAGGGTTTAGGGTTCAAGTGGTTAGTGAGTGATGCCACACTCAAGACAATAGGCATTTACTTCAGTGATCTCTGTATGAGGACATTATTTGACCAAGTGTTTGTCACGACTTTTGTGACAATCTGTCTCTGGTTGAGGAGATTCTTTTAGCATTTCCTCTTGGCTATAAGCAAGCTTTGACCTAGATAAGCCACTATTTGCAATGAATCGCAATGTCCTTTCGTCCATTTCATACCTTCTTTCTCTCGACTGAAACCTAGGAGGTGGAGGTTGTACCTGCCTCACCACTCCATGTGTTTCTCTCACATTTTGTTGCTCCGAAGGGTAGTACTCACTTTGGTTGCTATACCACATTGTAGCTGGTACTGGCGTTGGTTTATTTGATGCTTCCATCATTGGCATGTATCTCATGTCTACCGGCATTCTAGCACTTGGCAGCGGAGGTTGTTGTCCTCAGACAAGTTGTGACCTTAAAACTCCTACTGGTCTTGGCGCATTCCCCGTAATGTATCTAGGTGGAGTAGGTGCTTCTGGAACAGGTTGTACATACCTCTCCCCAACATTTTCCATGCTATAATAACACTCTTCCCTCGTATGGTTCGTCCATTTTCTCTCAATTTCACACCACTCCGGCTCTCCCGAATCAGATCTTACAAGAGGAATCAACCCCTTGACCAAGTCGTCGATAAGATTTTCTTGATCAATAGGTGTCGTTGGCTTGGCAATGGACTCACTTATCTATGAAACACTGTGTTGAGAGGATGTGTCATCTCCTTCAATCTTTAAATCCTTTTCTTTGTATGCATCACAGTTATCCACTAGATAAAGAGCTTCGTTGATCAACTCGTTTAGCGTCATCCTCCTTGTCATATGCAGATCCTTCTGAAGGCCCTCATCTCTCATTCCCTAGATAAAGATCAGCATCAATCGTGCTTGCGTAGGTAATTCCGCTCTCGAAACAGAGCTTAACATATCTCTTGAACCGTAATGATGCTTTGCGTACCAATTCATTCTCTTTCTGTTTGAATCTATGGATTTGCGAGACCGTGTTCTGAGCAATGCCTTTTCGCGAGAATTCTTCAATAAACTCCTCAAACAGCTCATCTAGGGTCTCAAAATCCCATTTTTCCACCGAATCAAACCATGTAGCTGCATCATCTTCTAGAGTCAATCCAAATCCCGCAAACCGTGTCGCAAAATCTGAAACTTCCTCTGCTCTAATCACTCTTCTAAAATCCGTTACGTGATCTCTTGGATCTTTATCTCCGGAGTATTTTCTGTTTACCCATTTCTGGACTTGGGATGGTCTAACTCGTCGATTGTCTATAAGTCTAACCAGAGACTCTCCCAATCCTTCTCTCGTTATCGCTCTTGAAGGGAATCCTGGTGGCTCTCTTCTTGGAATTCCTATAGGAATTCTCGTGTTTGGTGGAGGCATTTGTGGTCCTTCATTGACCAAATATCCACCTCTTTCTAGTACAGTCTGTGGATTTGTGCTTTCTACAACTCTGTATTCTCGTCCATACTTGTCGACAACTATAGATCTCCATTGACAGTCGACTCCATATGTGTAGACATATAAGAGCTTGTAATCCGTTATCTCTTCTAGGTATGGATCTGAGCACCTATAAAGATTGACCTCATTGTCGTCAATGTATCTATATAGTTCTTCACTCTCATGACCAATCATCCAGATTCTCTCAGCACGATGGGTCTTTATCAATTGCAGGTTTGGAAAATCCATTGTGGGAGGATATTCCTCTATTGTTGGGATCTCCAAGCTTGTGTAAGCTGCATTTGAATCTAGAGTAGACATGATTTCTAGGCTTAAGAGTTTTTGCTTGGTTCAAGTGGACTTAGTCCACTGTGTAGGATGTCTATATGCTTAGAATTTAACAAAATTTGGTCCAAAGACTCCCCTTAAGTCCAGCAACACAATGGTATGCTCAGAATTTCATTTGGCCTTGAGACATCCTACGCGTAGGATGTCTTTTTGCTCAGAATGACTTGAAATTTTCACCCCAGCTTCTCCTTGATGTGCTGATCACAATGGTGTGCTCATAGGTTGGTTTGAAGTCCTAAATCAAGCTGGGGACATCCTACGCGTAGGATGTCTTTTTGCTCTATTTCAGCTCAAACTTGCACTGTAGCTTCCCCTTGATGTGCTTAACTCACAACTATTTTTACTTTTTGATTATGACACCTGTAGGTTGGTCAAATGATCCAGAATCTCCTCCAAAAGCCTGATGTCTGTTCTGATGAATTCCCAAGTCAAATCCACTCCAAATTGGACCAAAATTGACTAGGAGGCTTGCCTAAGGCTATATGAAAGCATGGTATGGTTACAATAGAATTTTGGTTTCAAAATTATGTAGTAGACATCCTATGCGTAGGATGTATAACTGCTCAGAATTGCCCCAAATTTGAACCACAGACTCTCCTTAAGGTGCTGATCACTGTGGTATGCTCAGAATTTTGTTTAGAGTCCAAAATCACACATAAGACATCCTACGCGTACGATGTCTTTTTGGCCTATTTGACCCCAGACTTGTCCCACAGCTTCCCCTTGATGTCAGTAACCCAGTGCTATGCTTAGATTTTAATTTGGATGTCAAAAGACCCCAAAACTAGCTGTTCTTGCCTTTTTCAGTCAAAAGTACTAAAGTTCGCTTTGAACCCTATTTTCTCACCCAAATGAACAGAAAACTCCCACATGCACTCAAAAAGTCATGTATAACATGCACATGAAGTCATCCTATGGTTTGGTCTCAAAAATTATGCCTTGGCACAATTTGGGTAGGATGTCTGTCAAAATTTGGTCAACTTTCCACTTTCTAGGTGAAAATAGGGTAAAACCTACCTTCTGAACACAGTGGTGAACTCAGAATTTCAAAATTTCCACCAGATCACCCTGTAGACATCCTACGTGTAGGATGTCTACTGCTGATTTTTTGAGACTAAAGTGTCCCTGATGCTTCCTTATGCTCTCAGCAAGTGCAAGTATGCTTCACAATTGCAAAAACATGCAAAAATCACTCAATTAAGCCTTTGCTGAAATTTTACGTTTTCTGACTCCGCCTTTTGGCTTTTGGTCAACAAAAATAGGGAAAAATACCCAAGTCAATATGTTAATCGGGTAAAACCTACCCTCTAAACCCACTAGTGCAGTCAGAATTTTCAAATTTGGTTTCCAGAAACCCCTTAAGACATCCTACGCGTAGGATGTTTATGTTTACAAAATTGCAGGTTTTCCTCACAGAACCCTTGCAAATGCTCTTTTATATGCACAACATGAGTCAGTCATACAAAAATATCCACAAAAGCTTGTTTAATGCATTTTTACCCTCAAAAGCACACTTTTCCTTGATTTCAAATGCAATCAAGCACTTTAGCAAATAATTCAATGTTGAATAGCTTTAGATCAGAATTGGATCACTTACCTAAAGCTACTCCTACAAATCATATGGGGTTTTGCATCTATGAGTAGAAAAACGCTTCACTGCCACACACGGACTAGTAAATGCTTTTATCACCTCACAAATCACTCGACCGCCAACAACTACTCTAATCCACAGATCCTAACTAAACCTATCTAGTCGAAGACCCTCGGCAAGACACATGCTTCCTGGCTATCCACTTGATCACGGAATATCATCTTCTGGATCTACTTAAGAAAAACGCTTTCTTTAGCCGAAACTAAATCAAGCAACCATCACACGAGTGTTAGTAGGAAACTTGCTTAGGTCTTTGTGTCCCTGGCAGCGGCGCCAATGTTGGACGGAAGCGACTCACACACCCATGAAGTGCATGCAAACACTACCTAGATCAACATAATGTCAATCGAGGACACAGATGACACGATAGGCACACGGAGGAAGTCTATGAATCTTGTCAGGCTGAGACCATCCTACACATACAACACTCTAGAAGGCCAACTATACCACAATCAAGAACCTCATTGCTCTCAACTACACCACCTAGCCACATACACATATACGGAAGGTAACTCACCTAATCATGCCAGATTCATACGAAACTTAAGGAACACCATCCCCTCGCTAGGATACACCTGGTCCTAAGCTTCTACACTCAAAACCCTCACTCTAAACCCATCTGCGGAAAACGCGTAGGATGACAGAGATGAATTTTAAAAGTGCCTTAAATTGAAATTTATGAGTACCTATGCATAGCTTATGTTGCCACGATTCTATAGACTACTAGCACATAGAAAATAGACATCATTTGATACACTTAGGGCCACAAATAGCTCGTAGATGCGTCGGCGTGTGCGCTTCATCTCGTGTGGAATGCTTGGCATCGTCGCGTAGCTCTCCTCGAGCCTACAGTAATGGTGCAGTCGGATCTCCAATGTGTTGAGCGAGCCGGGCATAGCGAGAGGATGAAGCTCACGCTCACTCTCTTTCTCTCTCACACACAGTAGACGGTAGCGCTAAGTTTTTATTATGATAAAAGTCTTCTTTACAAAATGACCTAGGTACCTTATATACTAAGGCTACCTTAGGTTTAACCAAAAATGGGGTTGAAAGGGTCAAATGGCTTTGTATTTACAATCTGGAAGTGACATTGCACCCCGGCTTCTGAAACTAGAATAACTACTCATTACAAATGAAATTTATAGCCATAATCCGCAACATTTCATAACTCACAAAAGATAAGACTTTGGTACGAAACTTGAGTTATGTTGTGTTGTTGACCGAGTGGTCAACAATCTACTCAATATAAATGTCAAAAATGGGATACAATCTGGAAGATTCTGTAAGCCCCACTATTTACAAAGGTGAAATGTCGTTTTTTCTCAATAAATGAATAATTACAAAAAATAATGTTCCGTCGAGGAGTCATTCTCCGCTGGGTGTGTCCAGCTACTAACACGGAGTAAGCCCAAACCTTTGCGGATGGCTTCTAACTCTTCACAATACAATACCTTTATGAAAAGATCTGCAAGGTTGTCCTACATTGCCACATAAGCCTATTTGATCTCTCCTACTGAGAGTCTCTCCTTGACCTAGTGGTAATGCACCTCAATGTGCTTTGTGCGAGCATGAAAAAACTGGGTTCCTCGCAATCACCAATGTAGTCTAACTGTCAGTGTAGATGGTTTTGGTAGTTTCATGTCCAATGCCGAAATCAGTTGAGCCATCCACACACAATCGTAGCTGTGAAGACTGCTTGGTACTTAGCCTCACAAGTAGAATTTTCCACAATAGGCTACTTCTTACTCAACCATGAATACATGAACTGCCAACCATCAAATAGAAACCACTTGTGGACACTTGTGTGTCAAAACAACCAACCCAATCTGAGTTCAAAAAAGCATATATGTAACTGTGGCGGTAGTGATCCTCCCTTGGGATAAAATAAGCCAAGATGTAAAGTGCCACTCAAGTAGCCCTACCAATTCTTAGACCTTGGGATATGCATGAATTTGCTGACTTGTGAGGCTACAAAGTAAATATCCAACCTCATGTTGCATATATAATTAAGGCAACAAATACAAGTTTGGTAAAGAGTAACATTGGTAGGATCATCAGCATCATGAAGACTCAACTTCAAATTCCATGGGAGTAGCAATAGGTTTGCAATCCTCAAGTCCAAAACTTACATAGAAATTCCTATATGTAACTTGTCTGACACAAGGAAATACCACCATCACAATGCTTAAATTGTATGCCCAAGTAATGATGCAACAACCCCAAATCTTTCATCTTGAAATTATCAATATGTCTCTCATTTGGTGCAGTGATCAGAAAATCATCCACATAAAGAACAAAAATGAGAAGTAAATCACACTAACATTTGACATACAATGTGCTTTTTGATGAACTGTTACAAAAGCCTTGTTAAACCAAAATAGTTTCCACCATCTAATACCAAGCACGAGGAGATTTCTTCAACCCATACAAATATTTGTTACATTTTCGCACTCTATCTTCCTACCCTTTAATGACAAAAGCGCAAGACTACTCTACATAAAATTCCTCAAATATGTCACCATTCAAGGAAGTAGTAACAATGTTTGATTGATGTACATACTAACCAAAATGAGCTATCAATACACGTAGAAAACACACAATATTCATACAACAAGTGGGAGAAAATTCTTTTCATAGTGCCTTTTTGTTTTGCATAACCCTTTGCAACAAGTCCAGACTTATTTTATCAATCTCACAATGAGGCTAGCATTTCAAGCTATAAACCCACTTTGTCCCAATGGCCTTTTTTCCAAGAGGCAAATCACATAAAGTCCATGTGTCATTTTCTAAGTGCATCATATTCTGATTGCATGGCAGCCATCCAATTTTTTGAATTTTGTGCTTCATCAAAAGACAAAGGTTCCTCAACATCACATAAGCTAAACTCAGTCAAATCATAACAATCTAATGCATAAGATGCATGGCTAGAACTTGAACAAGTACGGCTAGACAAAGGTGCATCCAATTTACTAGCACACAAAGTATGCACCAGCCAATTTGGCATACATCTAGCTTGCTCATTCTCAACCCTTTCCTCATCAAGTACATCATGTACATCTGCATCATTAGTAGGCTGATCTGTAACATTTCCACAAACCCCCATAGGCTATACATTTGCCTCATTGGAATTGCATTAGAACTTCCACCACTGAAAAGAGGCAACAAAGTTTCATAAATGTCTTGTGAGCTTATATTATTGTCTCTAGGTCATGATCGCAAGGGCTGAACAGAATCTTCCACAAACAGAACATCTCATGAGACCAATATACACTTTGTTTATAGATGATACAACCTGTAACCTTTTCTTTTAGCACTATTACAAAAAAAAAGCATTTGCCAACCTTATCATCTAATATTTTGTGTTGTTTTTGTGGAACCAAAGCATAAGCCAAACAACCAAAAATGCATATCTGCTCAATAAAAGACTTTCTATCATGTGATGATTCATAAGGAGTCACAGACTGTAAAGCTTTTGTAGGATACATGTTAAGTACATAAGTGGATTACATAATAGCCTCAAGCCAAAACGAATGTGGTAAAGCTTCCCTTTTGACCATACAATGTGCCATTTCTATAAGATACCTGTTTTTCCTCTCAGCAAAACCATTTTGGTGAGGTTTATACACGGGACTGTGCATTCCTATTTTATCTCATGACAAGCGAGAAATGCATTCAATTCAAGAGGCATATACTCCCCCTCTCTATGGAATGGAAGGTGCCCGTAGTATCGTATCAGGAAAAATATGAACCCTCTAGGGGCCCTTTGGGATTAAGGTTAATTAGAGGCCAGCCATTGAGAAGAGGGTGGTGGACACACTCTATGCCCTCAAAAATGTAGGGGGACAAAGTAGTCTTACAGTTCTTAAATGGGCTCTTACCTAGTGAGAAGGTGGGGGGGGGGGGGGGGGGGGGGGGGGGGGTGGGCCATATGGAACCTCCAACTTCCCTCCTTTTTGATCCGGTTTTGAAAAAATCCCAAAACTTTGAAATTTTTCAAAATTTTCAAAACTCAAATTTCATCTACTGAAAACCCCCCTAAAACTATTTTATGGTCAAAAAAGCATTTTTTGATCTCAAAAAGTCAAAACGTGCATCCAAAAACCCTAAAATTCAAAATTTTTAAAAAACTTTTGAAAAATCTTTATTTGCTATCCTCTACTCCATCACACTCATCCTCTACTCCAACACTCTCTCTCTCTACACCATCTCCATTGCTGCAGCAAGGAAGCTCCTCTCTCCTCCCCTACCCCCTTCCATTGCCACACCAAGCAAGGGTTATCCACCTTCTCCTCCCATTGTCACACCAAGCAAGGGTTATCCACCTTCTCCTCCCATTGCCACAAGGGTTAACCACCTTCTGATATCACTTTATCCCACCTACATTGTAGCAACAAGAAAGGTCCTTCTCCTCCTCCTAGTTTTCTTTGCTCAACCATGGCCAACTCTACTTCGCAAAGGCGGCCAAAGGATGAGGTCACAGCAGTTGCATGCCACAACACTAGAGGTGTAGATGATGAGTGGGTTCCACAAGAGTTCACTAAAGGTGCTTGGGTATACATGCAACCATCGACTATTGGCCCTCATCGTGTGCGGAATCGTGCAAACTTGGATCTTCATTGGAAAGGAAATCTCCTTGGCTTCAAGAACCGCAAAGACAAGGGGATCGTAGCCATTGTGCAGCATGTTTTCTCAATGTCAACCATGCACTTGCAACAACCACCTCGATTTCCAACACATTGTAAGTACATGTTTTGAGAATACAAAGCTAGGTGTGAAATCACAGTGTAATGTTATTATGGATTCATACTTAACATTTGTCATGCATTTATAGTCATATTTCCATCCACGTTGGTGGAGGAGCAGCCACTACATAGTCTCTCCGGCACATTCAATGCTATACATGCGGATATTGGAGCAATAATGTTCCCACATCTTTGCCCAACCAAACTGGTTCAAAGAAGGATTTTCTTCTATTCTCACTCCTATATTGTCCCTACTTCTACACAAGCGTTTGGAACGCTTGAACCCATCAAAGTAACTTCCTTATTAAGTATGGAGTGGCCGGTCCCAAATTTGTGGTCGGTAGCATCTTTCAAGCAAAAGATGATAATGGATGTCCGAAACTCTTTGAAATACTCTAAAGTTTCTAGGTCTGTGGGCTTGAGTTGGTGTTTGCCTATTCATTGTTTTGTGCACATTTTTAAAGAGTTTGGATTTGTGGAGACTACCACAATGCTTGTATGTAAAGATGCGCATTACGAGGAATTAGGAAGGCTTTAGAAGAAGACTGGGGTTTTGTGGAGGGCATGCACAACGGGGACCGGTACCGTTGTAAGGTTGGAGCTTCAGGTATTGGAATGCGCTATTTGAAATCCCGCACCTCCTTGTACATACGATTTCACTATGATCGTTGGATGTGCAAGCTTGGAGTGTGGACTCCCTTACAGAGTGTAGACGGCGCTATTGCAAGCTTTGATATTGTAGTGAAGATGCCCAACGATTCTTTGGAGGCAGTCCAAGTGAACAAGCATTGGATTCTCAGTAATGTTCGAGAACATTTGGTTATTATGGGTTTTGAGGCCCTTCAACAAGCACAATTTCGTTTACAAGGTCACAAGGTGAGAATCCTTCCACCACATTTTCAATACATCATGGTTTGTCGATCATTTGATGCTTATTGTAATGAATGTCCGCAGATTGGAAAGAGAATGGAAGACAAATTGAAGGTCGAGGAGGACTGGGGGATAGATGGAACTATGCTATCGATCTTATAACTTTGTAACTCTTGAAATTTTCATATTGATCCCCGCTGTAATCAACATGATTTGCTTCGGCAAATCATGCCTTTTAATATAATTTTTTGCATTGGGACGAGAAATCATTTTTTGGTGAAAGTGCCTTTTTTTTAATGTCTTAAAAAAAGGGTCCATTATAAAAGGGGGGCCACCTAACTCATTCACTATTTTCACTTTTGCAACTCTTGAGCTCCTCTGCTCTCTATCTACACCCCAGGCTAGACATGGATGCTGCCATAGCCTCTGCATCTATACCCATATCCACCCCTTTGTCACGCTTCATCCTCTTCCTCGAGGACACCAAATACAAAGGGAAGTTGGACCTCCACACCTTTTTTACTCGTCTCCCTGACCTTGACGCCACAGTTGCCCTTCACATGGATGCATTTGAGGAGATTTTTGCGTTCATGGAGGAGCACATCATAAAATATTTTGTATCTATCCCCACACATGCAGGGATCTGGGTGCCTTGCGATCTTTTGCGCTATATACACAAAGGTGATTGCCCATTCTCCAAGCAGCTGCAACGATTCCAAGAAATTGCAACCGATGCAGGCCATTACTTGGACGAGCAAGCCCCTGGGATGTGAGCGCTCAAGAAGCGCAAGTTGGGGGTGGAGTACCTTTCTCGGCTCGCAACATTTATCTTCTTGGTGAGCGAGGAACCTGATCTGGAGGAGCTCCGCTTACCACACCTTCAAGTTGAGTCCTTTATCAAGGACACCAAGGAGCAACAAGTTATACCCATGAACCCTGCAGCGGAAGGAAAAGCACACCAGCTCGAGTACCCTAGGGGTCTTGAGGAAGTGGTTGAGAAATCCATAGTTGCGGCTGGCCCTAGTGACACTCCAGTGCCACTACCACTGACGGATGTGGCTATCCCGGAGGTAGAAATAAGCCACTTCTCCTCAGTGTTAGTGAATGTGGAGGAGTTTGTGTTCCTGCATAATTTGGAGAAAGCATTTGGCCTGCGCATGGATGAATGCTTGAGTGTGCTATGCAACAGCAGCAAATGTCCCTTAGACAATACACCAGATGCCCTAGAAAGTAAGCTCTTGCCAGATGGGGACTCTGTTGCTGACACTATTGCAGTTGTATGTACGGAGGTCCTGGCAGTAGAGCAGTTGCACGTGGCCGATGAAGATTTCCAAGCCACGCAATCCAAGGTTGAGGCTACTAGGATGCCTATGCCATTGTGTAACCTCCCATCTGATGATCCAAAGCTCGTATCTGTGGTGCATGGGAGCATTGACTTGGATGCAAAGGGCAACAGGGAGGAGGACGACAAGGAGCAGGAGGTAAACTGTATCCTAATTTTCATGTTACTATTTTATCCTTCATTGTCTTTTTTCTCAACCTTCATCGGTTTATGACAAGATGTTGTGGAGGTTGATGATTTTGCTGCAAGGATGGGTGGCAAGCGGACAGGCTTTGGACCTCAAGCTTCCCTTGCGCATTACCTAGGACAACTCCCCCTTGGCGATGTGGCCATTATCCATAATGAATTTACTCCCCAAGCCCATTTTATGACTTGGTCGTTAAAAGCTTTGAGCAAGTTTTTGTGTTTGAGCACCATTGCTCAAACTGCGCATCAAGTGTTCCTAGTGCGTAGATCCCTTGTATGCACAGCGTTTGGCACTGGCTTTTGTGGTAAAGTGCTTGCCAAGATAGGGATACATGCTTCCATTGGCTCAACTGACCCAAAGGCCATAGTGCAGTCCCTCTTGACTGGGGAGTTTCCTTACGCGCAAAATAGGCGCCAGGAAATGATCAAAATAATTATGAACTCCTCAGATACATGATGTAAAATCACCGTTTTGGAAGGAATAAATAATATTTGAAATTGTCTCTCTATATTGCAAATTCTTTTGAATGTGATTTGTCAATCTTCAAAATTGTTTCAATTGGTGATACAATTTTTTTTTTGATTGGTGACTTTGTAATTTCAAGTTCTGTATGTAATTGCAGTCAATTTCAGTAAATTTGTGATTTTTAAGTACCCTTGGGGGTAGATAAGCCTATAAGGGCCAAAAAAAATCCTGGCCACAAGGGCGCGCAAATGGCCCATCCATCAGTTTTGGATGGGCCATTTGCGCGCCCTTGTGGCCAGGCTTTTTTTTGCCCCTATTAGGCTAATCTATCCCCTAGGATACCAACAAAGCACAAATTGATTGCAATAAATTGGTTTTGCATCACTCATTTAGATGCACCCTTTTTATGGCAATTCCAGCATATGTTCACACTCAAGGATACTAGAAAAGGTGAAATCAATTATGAGATGAAGTTTCCAACACACTATCACCTGCTTCAGCTATACCTAGTACACCCCTGCACCAAAAAGTCCAATTACGTACATTGGACATTTGAAAAATCCAAATTACTGTTGCATAGACACTTGGTTTCACAATATGTTATTTAATTTTATATCCTATACGGAATTCAAAGCAAGGGTGTCCACAAGGATCCATGTAAAATAATGATGCAAAACCAATAGGTTTTAGTAAATTTGTGCTTTGTAGGTATCCTAGGGGGTAGATAAGCCTACAAGGGGCAAAAAAAACCCTGGCCACAAGGGCGCGCAAATGGCCCATCCATCAGTTTTGGATGGGCCATTTGCACGCCCTTGTGGCCAGGCTTTTTTTTTGCCCCTAGTAGGCTAATCTACCCCCTAGGATACCTACAAAGCACAAATTGATTGCAATGGATTGGTTTTGCATCACTCATTTAGATGCACCCTTTTTATGGAAATTCCAGAATATGTTCACACTCAAGGACACTAGAAAAGGTGAAATCAATTATGAGATGAAGTTTCCAGCACACTATCACCTGCTTCAGCTATACCTAGTACACCGCTGCACCAAAAAGTCCAATTACATTGGACATTTGAAAAATCCAAATTACTGTTGCATAGAAACTTGGTTTCACAATATGTTATTTATTTTTATATCCTATAGGGAATTCAAAGCTTGAAATGGCCAAAAAAGGGTGTCCACAAGGATCCATGTAAAATAATGATGCAAAACCAATAGGTTTTAGTAAATTTGTGCTTTGTAGGTATCCTAGGGGGTAGATAAGCCTACAAGGGGCAAAAAAAAGCCTGGCCACAAGGGCGCGCAAATGGCCCATCCATCAATTTTGAATGGGCCATTTGCGCGCCCTTGTGGCCAGGCTTTTTTTTGCCCCTAGTAGGCTAATCTACCCCCTAGGATACCTACAAAGCACAAATTTATTGCAATGGATTGGTTTTGTATCATTCATTTAGATGCACCTTATAGGTTTATATACCCTCAAGCGTACTTAAAAAGCACAAATTTACTGAAATTGACTGCAATTACATACAGAACTGGAAATTACAAAGTCATTTCATTACAAAGATAATAGACACAGTAGACACAACTGTTGATCATATTGTCATTGGAAAGTCAAATCATTACAAAAATAAGGGTGTGCAATACAAAAAGAGAGGTAACTTCGGCTAATGCTCGAAGTCTCGTTGCAATCGACGTGCAAGCTGCATATCTTTTGGCTGTATTTTCACTCGCTTTGCATGTATGGCGCATAGGTTGGTATCTTCCAACACGGAAATGATGTGGGCCTCTGCAGCTTCTTGAATAGCCTCTAGCGCTATTGCTTGCATTCTATACTGATTTCCATAGCTTTGAAGCACCTCCTTCACAGTGCGAGCAAAGGGGGCGCGCCGAATCAAAAGCTTCGTCGTCTTCTGGTAGTGGCGGATTTTTGCAAATGCCCTTGCTATTTTTCGGTGCCATTGCGGTTGTCTTGGGGGCACTTGCACATTTGCTGGCGGGCGGCGTTTAAGCTTCTTGAAAAACTTAGACTTGCACCTGTTTACATGCTTAGGGGCTGGTTCTGCAGCCTCTTCTGATTCTTCCTCTTCCCTTGGCTGCCGATCTTGTCGTGTGGGGAGAGCTCCTTGGCCTCCAGGCAATGTCTTCCCCCCAACGGCCACCCGGTGTGTGCGCGGTATTTTTTCTCGCAGCCATGGTGGCTCACTCTCTGATTCAGTGTCTGTATAGACCACCCGAGTCCTGGATGGTCCTGCTTGTGATTGGTGGCACGACCGCTCCTCCCTATCAGACTCTGTTGTTTGCTGGCCCTCTTCTTCTCTCCAGCGCTGGGCATGTTGCTCCATTCTCCTTCTAGGTGTTATATCTTGAGGAGGTGGAGATTCAATAGTCCTCGATGACTCTCGTGCCCTACCACCATGCCCACTACCAGATGAGTTCCTAGAACGGCCAGGCATTTGTGGCCGTTCTCTTGTGCCTTTAAGCCATGACGGCTTCTCACATCCTTGGACGATGTTTTTGTTGGCAGCTGGATGCTCTTTCGCGGTTTGTTTGGTGCGCGCCATTTTGTTGGTAAGAGCTCACGTGTTCTTAAGAAATGAGTGGTTTATGAGAGCATGCAATATTTATAAGGGCCCTATTCACACTTTTTTTTTTTAAAATAGTATTATTGTTTAAATAAACATAGAGAGCCCACACCTATCATAGGTAGGAGTCCCCACTATATATGTGTACTCAGTGTGTGCTCTATACACACTTTGGGGTTTGCAATTCTAGAGTTCTTTCTGCCTCTCCTCTTCTCTCATCACAGTCTTCCTCCCTCGTCAACATTTTGAGTGGGGTTGTTGGAGCTATATAGAGAGCCTACACTTATGCTATACATAGGTAGGAGTCCCCACTATATATGTGTACTCAGTGTGTGCTCTATACACACTTTGGGGTTTTCAATTCTACAGTTCTTTCTGCCTCTCCTCTTCTCTCGTCACAGTCTTCCTCCCCCGTCAACACTATCAATTATCACAAGGATAATTGGGTCAAGCTCCTACCGCTAGCAGAATTCTCCTATAATAACAGTTTTCATGCCTCCCTTTGTCACACTCCATTCTTTGCTAATTATGATTAACATCCCAAACAGGATATCCACAGAAACTATCAAGTCAAGAATCCAGCTGCTATTTACACAGCTGCTATGTCGACTCCCATTATACTGGTTCTATCACCAAATAAATCCACCACACTATGGTTGCTTCATGCATCAATTTCCAACAAGGGGCTAGACGGAATGTCAAGCCCATGGAAAGCAAAGACATAAGTGATGCAAAGGGAAAACCAATGCCCAAAATTCTTCTCAAGGCAATTTCAATAACAAAAACAACAACAAGCGGCCCAAGGAGAGGGGAGTTTATAAAGGTAAATACAAACTCTGTCCTGAAGAGCTTAAAGCTTTTCACAAGGACCATAAATGTTTTGTGGGGAGCAAGGACATGGCTATTGTTCTTGCCCCAAGATAAATGCCCGCAATGATACTCCTAGAGCTTCTGCCATCGAAGCTCCAAAAGAGGATGCTCATTTTGAAAAGGATCACCCTCTTGTCATGGATGCTTGAGAGTCAGTCGCTGCCTGCATAATCATCTATTTCATCGCCAACATCATCGCTAGAAGGATCTAGAAAAATCTAGAAGATTCTAGAAGTTCTAAAAATATCAAGGAGATTCTAGAAGTTTCTAGAAGCATGGAGAAGATTTCGGAAGAATCTAGAAGTTTCTGGAAAGCCTCTAGAAAGTTGAAGAAGGATCTAGAAGGTTCTAGAAGAACTAGAAGGATCAAGAAGTTTCTGGAAAGGTCTAGAAAGTTGAAGAAGGATCCAAGAGGTTCTAGAAGAACTAGAAGGATCAAGAAGGTTCTAGAAGATTCTAACCTCCTCAAGAAGAACCTAGAAAGTCCTAACCTCCTCAAGCACTAGTATAAATAGGGATCTCGGGCCACAAGCCCCTCAGTCTTGTCAAACTGTTACGAGCGTGTATAGAACTAGAAGAGATAGATAGGAGGTTCTCACAATATACAAGAATTTGGGATTCTAGAGTTCTTTCTACCTCTCCTCTTCTCTCATCACAGTCTTCCTCCCTCGTCAACATTTTGAGTGGGGGTGTTGGAGCTATATAGAGAGCCCACACTTATGCTATACATAGGTAGGAGTCCTCACTATATATCGTGTACTCAGTGTGTGCTCTATATACACTTTGGGGTTTGCAATTCTAGAGTTATTTCTGCCTCTCCTCTTCTCTCGTCACAGTCTTCCTCCCCCGTCAACACTATCAATTATCACAAGGATAATTGGGTCAAGCTCCTACCGCTAGCAGAATTCTCCTATAATAACAGTTTTCATGCCTCCCTTTGTCACACTCCATTCTTTGCTAATTATGATTAACATCCCAAACAGGATATCCACAGAAACTATCAAGTCAAGAATCCAGCTGCTATTTACACAGCTGCTATGTCGACTCCCATTATACTGGTTCTATCACCAAATAAATCCACCACACTATGGTTGCTTCATGCATCAATTTCCAACAAGGGGCTAGACGGAATGTCAAGCCCATGGAAAGCAAAGACATAAGTGATGCAAAGGGAAAACCAATGCCCAAAATTCTTCTCAAGGCAATTTCAATAACAAAAACAACAACAAGCGGCCCAAGGAGAGGGGAGTTTATAAAGGTAAATACAAACTCTGTCCTGAAGAGCTTAAAGCTTTTCACAAGGACCATAAATGTTTTGTGGGGAGCAAGGACATGGCTATTGTTCTTGCCCCAAGATAAATGCCCGCAACGATACTCCTAGAGCTTCCGCCATCGAAGCTCCAAAAGAGGATGCTCATTTTGAAAAGGATCACCCTCTTGTCATGGATGCTTGAGAGTCAGTCGCTGCCTGCATAATCACCTATTTCATCGCCTACATCATCGTTAGAAGGATCTAGAAAAATCTAGAAGATTCTAGAAGTTCTAAAAGTATCAAGGAGATTCTAGAAGTTTCTAGAAGCATGGAGAAGATTTCGGAAGAATCTAGAAGTTTCTGGAAAGCCTCTAGAAAGTTGAAGAAGGATCTAGAAGGTTCTAGAAGAACTAGAAGGATCAAGAAGTTTCTGGAAAGGTCTAGAAAGTTGAAGAAGGATCCAAGAGGTTCTAGAAGAACTAGAAGGATCAAGAAGGTTCTAGAAGATTCTAACCTCCTCAAGAAGAACCTAGAAAGTCCTAACCTCCTCAAGCACTAGTATAAATAGGGATCTCGGGCCACAAGCCCCTCAGTCTTGTCAAACTGTTATGAGCGTGTATAGAACTAGAAGAGATAGATAGGAGGTGCTCACAATATACAAGAATTTGGGATTCTAGAGTTCTTTCTACCTCTCCTCTTCTCTCATCACAGTCTTCCTCCCTCGTCAACATTTTGAGTGGGGGTGTTGGAGCTATATAGAGAGCCCACACTTATGCTATACATAGGTAGGAGTCCTCACTATATATCATGTACTCAATGTGTGCTCTATATACACTTTGGGGTTTGCAATTCTAGAGTTATTTCTCCCTCTCCTCTTCTCTCGTCACAGTCTTCCTCCCTCGTCAACACTATCAATTATCACCAGGATAATTGGGTCAAGCTCCTACCGCTAGCAGAATTCTCCTATAATAACAGTTTTCATGCCTCCCTTTGTCACACTCCATTCTTTGCTAATTATGATTAACATCCCAAACAGGATATCCACAGACACTATCAAGTCAAGAATCCAGTTGCTATTAAATTTACACAACAATTATCTCCACTTCACAAAGAACTTACAATTTATATCAAAGAAGCTCAATCCAAGTATGGGGAAAGTGCAGATCTCCATCGCATGCAAAATCCAAAATAAAAAGAAGGGGATAAAGTGTGGCTCCTCCGACGTGATCTTCGTTCATCTCGACCCTATCAAAAGCTTGATTATTGAAGGCTTGGCCCGTTTAAAATTATCTTCAAGTTAATCCGGTCACCTATCGACTCCGATTGCCCTCATCCATGAAAATCCATGTGGTCTTTCATGTCTCAGTCCTAGAACCTTGTCACACATCTAAGATCCCAGGAAGAGCCGTACAACCACCTCCTCCGGTTCAGATTCAAGGACACAACGAATATGAGGTCGAGAAAGTCCTAGATTCTTCAGTTTCGCATGGCAAGTTACAGTACCTGGTGCATTGGAAAGGCTATGATGTTAGGGAATGAACCTGGGAACTAGCACGCACTCTACAACATACATCTCTCAAAGTAGAAGAGTTCCATCAACAACATCCATGGAAGCCCAACTAAAGGAACACCACTGCTCCTCGTGGAACTCGTCGCTAGAGGAGGGGGTAATGCCATGGATGCTTGAGAGTCAGTTTCTACCTGCATCATCACCTATGTCATCGCCTACATCATCGCTAGAAGGATATAGAACAATCTAGAAGGATCTAGAAGATTCTAGAAGTTCTAAAAGTATCAAGGAGATTCTAGAAGTTTTTAGAAGCATGGTGAAGATTCTGGAAGAATCTAGAAGTTTTTGGAAAGCTCTAGAAAGTTGAAGAAGGATCTAGAAGGTTCTAGAAGAACTAGAAGGATCAAGAAGTTTCTAGAAGCTTGGAGAAGATTCCAAAAGAATCTAGAAGTTTTTGGAAAGCTCTAGAAAGATAAAGAAGGATCCAGAAGGTTCTAGAAGAACTAGAAGGATGAAGAATGTTCTAGAAGATTCTAACCTCCTCAAGAAGAACGTAGAAAATCCTAACCTCCTCAAGCACTAGTATACATAGGGATCTTGGGCCACAAGCCCCTCATTCTTTCCAACACTAGTTGTGAGGCTCCTATGAAGAGAACCCTCTTCTAGTTCTTGTCTTATGTTCAAGTCTTGTCCTTGCAATCAAGCCTTGTCTTGTACTCGAGTCTTGTATCTAGCTCTCTTAATAAAGTATTAAGTCTTGTAATAAAGATTAAGCTTATCATCAAGTCCCAAGTTCTTGTATATTTTGAGCGCCTCCTCTCACTCTCTTCTAGTTCTATACGCGCTCATAACAGCCTCTCTCCTATGCTTGGGGAAAGGTAAGGGAGCATGATTCCCTCATCTTGTTTGACCTTGGCTCTATTCACAACTTCATCTCAATGGAGTTGGCCACCAAGTTGGGCATTCAAGCTTTCAACATGGGAGATATTGTTACTTTCGATACAGCTTTCAAGGGACAGCAAGCCTCTATTACTCCATTGATTGGGAATTTGAGGCTTCATGTCCAAATCTACGTCAGCAATGAATACTTTTTCATCTCTCCTCTCCAACATGAGGATGCTATCCTAAGGGCACCATGGTTCAACCACATGGCAACCAACATGAAGTTCCCAAAAAGCAGAATCTACTTTACTACAAGCAAAATAACATATATATAGATACTAGTGAGTCTCATTGTACTATATCACTTTAAAATAATCTTGCTTTTGATATTACGTACATGATTTTTGTCAGAGTCCCTAGAAGGTCCTCATGTTTCATCAAATTTAAATGGTAGAAATAAAGAAGAGTTAGACTTGTCTAATTTTCTAAAAGGATTCCAATATGTGTTCATCGATGATATCCCTATGGACTTACCTCCAAAATGAGGGGATGATGATCATCAAATTTAGCTCCTATCAGGAAGCTCACCACCTAACAAGCCTCCTTCTCGAGTTTCCCAAGCTCAAGCAGAGGAGATAATGAGGAAAGTACAAAATTTAATTCACAAAGGGATGGTGAGGCCTATATCCTCTCCCTTTTGTTCTCCGATCCTTTTAGTATAAAAGAAAGATGGTACATAGCGTATGTGTGTGGACTATCGAGCACTAAACCATATCACTATCAAAAACAGATTTTTTGTGCCTCGAGTAGAAGATTTGTTTGATAATCTACAAGGGTCTACCTACTTCAGTAGGATTGATCTTAAAAGTGTCTATCATCAAATGAGGATAGTGGATGAAGATGTCCTAAAGACCGTGTTTCGTACAACATTTGGTCTTTATGAATATCTAGTCATACCTTTTGGCGTGACCAATGCACTAGCCATGTTCAATTGTCTAATGGAGAAAATCTTTAGACCCTACCATAAATTCAATGGAGTGTTATTTGATGATATCATCATCTACTCTAAGTCCATGGAGAAACACAAGCAACATCTCCAAGAGATTTTTCAAGATTTGAGGGAGAACAAGCTTTTTGCAACCAAAAGAAAGGCAAAATTTTCCTTCAAGAGATTCAATACTAAGGTCATATTATCTCTCAAGATGGTATCCGTATGGGTCCATGAAAGTTAGAGGTAATAAATCATGGACTAATCCAAGGAATTGCATGAGCTAAGAAGATTTATTAGTTTGTGTCCATACTATAGACGCTTCATAGCAAAATTCTCTCAAATAGCAGGACCATAACATGACTTAACAAAGAAGAACGTTAAGTATTCATGGATTCCTAAGGAGAAAAATTCTTTTGACAAGCTCAAAGATAATCTTACCTCCCAACCAATCCTCATGCTTCCGGATCTCTCAAATCCATTTGAGGTCCAGTGTGATGCTTGTAGTGATTTCCTTGGAGCAGTCTTGCTTCAAGAAGGGCATGTCATAGCATACGAGAGCCGAAGGCTCAATACAGATGAATGGATCTTAGGCATTTATGAGAAAGATCTTTTAGCTGCTCTACATGCCCTAGACACATGGAAGCACTACCTACTGGGGACTCCATTTATTTTACAAACAGACCACCAAAGTCTCAAGTACTTCATGACACAAACCAAGCTCTTTGACAAACAAATGAGGGGGAAAATTTTTATTTCACAATTTTATTTACATATTTCCCACATTGATGGTAAGCACAATAAACTGGTTGATGCACATTCACGATGACCCAAAGTTAATGTGGTGTCTATAGCTACTCACAATGATATATCTTCTATGATAGATGAGTATGCTATTGACCCAAACTTTAAAGACATAATGTCAGCCCTTGAGTTGGGGAAGAAAGAGGAACCAATCACCTTGCAGGATGGTTATCTTCTCCATGGAAATAGGATATGTATTAGCCACTCCCTTTGTGAGAAAGTCATGTATGTATCCCATGGTCCTCCCTATGCGGGGCATAGAGGCATTCAGCCTACTCTCTGAGGAGTAGAGATATACTTCTATTGGCCTACCATGAAAGTGGACATACAAGAGTATGTTTCAAAATGTGTAGTATTCCAAAAGACTAAGTATGATAGAGGGAAGAAACCTGGATTACTCCAGCCATTGCCAATTCCTAATTCACCATGGGAGAGTATATCCATGGATTTTATCTTTGGGTTACCCAAGTCTATCCATGGGAATATGGGAATATGGACAATAGTCACCAGGTTTAGCAAGCAAGCACACTTTATGTCACTCAAAAAGACTATTAAGGCAGACCAAATGGCAACTCTCTTCATATCTCAGATTTGAAGACACCATGAATTTCCAACATCCATCATGTCAAATAGAGATCCTAGAATGACCAGTAATTTTTGGAAAGGTCTCTTTGAAAATCTAGGTACAAGATTGAATTTTTCTTCCGCCTATCACCCACAAATGGATGGTCAAAGTGAGATAGCCAATCTTAGGATAATCGATCTACTAAATACATATGCTACAAAAGTAGACCAACACTCACAATGGAAAAAGTACTTACCTCTTGTAGAGTATGCTTACAATAATAGTGTCCATACTTCTATGGGAAAATCACATTTTGAAATCATTGAGGGAAGACCTGAAAGTCCCTTACTACTTAAAGTACATGGGAAGATTTTCACTGTCGATGAGTATAGTCATGACCTACAAGAATCTTTTCAAAAGATTAAGGAGACTATATCCATCTCTCATCAAAGAAAAAAGCTGCTACTAACAAGCACAGAAGGGCCTTAACACTCAAAGAAAATTATTGGGTCTTACTTAAGTTTCTCAACGCTTGATTGAGGAAAACTAAAGGGCAAAAATCCTATGGGCCATCAAAAGTATTGTGCTAAACTAGCAAAAAGATATTATGGTCCTTTTCAAATCTTGAAGCCAATTAATGAGATGGCCTATTAACTTAAGTTTCCCAAACATTGGCTCATACACAATGCTTTTCATGTGAGCCTCCTGAATTCCTATACAGGAGAGACACCAAGTGAACCAGTTACTGAAAAGCCTCCCAACATCGACAACCAAGAAGAGGTGCTACAACCCAAAGCTATCCTTCGGCATGAAGACAAGGTACTACAACATGGTAAGGTTCTCTGACGGTATCTTATTAAGCTCAATAATTATCCTTTTGAAGATGCTAGATGCATGCAAGCAATACAACTTAAGGATAGTATGAACCTTGTCAATGCTTACAATGCTACATTAGAGTAAGAAAATGTACAAATTTCTTTTAAATTACCAATGTTTTTGTCTTATAAGAATAGTTCTCTTTTTATTGTGCACAAATTTAAGTAGTATGCATACTTAGAATCATGTTTGTGATGACAACGTCTCTCAAACACCAAGTAAAACTTGTCACTCTACTTGGGAGAATGAAATGGACTAAAGAGCAGACATTCTTGTGGCAGCAACGTTTCTCAAGCACCAAATGGACTAGTCATCCATCTTGGAATGATGCCGTAGGGTAAAAAGGGATCCTCTACTCACTAAGGAAGATTGACTAACGACTAAGGCTTTATCTCTTCTACCTCATAGTCAAGAACGATTATCATTTCAAGAGAGAGGTAATATCCTAAAATCTAGTATCTAACCAACCCAAATGATTTTCTCATATTAAATTAATCATTTAATATGGGAAAATAAATCGGAACAAGGGTTATAATATAGAAATGTGCTTACAAATATATACCATCATAGGGTCACTGGTAAAGGGGCCCAAATGAGAGATGGTTTGTCAAAGAGCAAGGCTAGCCAAGGGACCTTAAAGACCTTAGGGTTAGCTTCATTGAAGACGTCCAAATGTTAGTGTTAAAAGTACTTTGACCTTAGGAAATTTAGGGCCGAGCTTGAGGTGGGAACACTACCCAAGCTTGAGGTGCTTGTTGTGCTTGATGGTTAAGGTGTGTGTCATGCTTGCTGACTAAGATGCTTGAGGTACTTGCCGTGCTTGCCGACTAGCGAGCGTGAAGTGCTTGTGGGAACATCAACCAAGCTTGAGGTGCTTTATCGTGCTTGTGTCTCATAAGTCAAAGGCATCCCTACAAAGGAGGGTATGAGCCTCAAAGCTAGGGGGATGAGAGAGAAAACACACACACACACAAGGCAAGCCAAGCCTCAAACGACACCAAGGACATATGTCAAGCCCCTACCCATGCTACCCTCATGAAGTGCTGAAAGCCTATTGTTTAGCCTCTAAAGGGGTCCAATGATAATTTAATTGATTGTTTTTTCCAGTTATCAAGTCTCTCTCAAAGGGAAAGGGGGACACTTATCCCAAGACTACCCTTATTTCTTGATATGCATTCTACATCTGATTGGCCACGCTTGTTTGGGTCCAATGAGCTTCCAAGCTGAGCTAGAAGAGGGGGTCAACCAAAGAAAAAAGGGGGGTTGCTTGGGGGTATACTCTCCCTCACACACTCACACACACTCTCATTGTGTGAAGTTTGCAAAGTGCAAGAGCTCCATCTCCTTCTCCAAGCTAGTAGAGAAGTTGAGAGCCTACACCAACACTCTTGGCTATGGAATGCAAATCCAACCAAGAGCCATGATTCAATGCTTAAGCTTGCCATCTTCTCCATCTTCATTACTATGATAATATGTATGCTAGCAAGAAGAGTGATGATAAGTGAGGAACTAATTTTTTTGCTTCTATGATTTTTTCTTCTTTCTCTTCCGTACCCTCATTCCCCACTAGCTCTCTCCACCTTCGAAGTTGTTTGAGACCTTAGGACTGAGGCTTGGGATAGTTAATTCTTTTTACAAAGTCTATGTTATGCTTTTGATGCATGACACTTTCCATATTCATTGCATAACCTAGGGCACAAGGAACACAAAGATTGTATTCTAACAAGTCTCTCTTGATGTCAGAATCTATAACACAAATTCCGGTTGGAGGGGGAATCGGATCCATGTAAATCCGGTCCTCAATTGTTTTCAACTTCTCTAACTCTGCCTGTTGCAAAAGTATTGTTCCTGCCGAGTTAAGTAAGTATTATGATTATGCTGCTACCATCAATTAAGTCACTCTCTATCCTCTCAAAGTAGTCTCACAAAAATGCTCTCTTTAATTCTCCTAATTCCTCTATTCTCAATGTTCATAGGCCATTTCCATTACATAGAATATATCTTCTTTCTACAATCACCTAGCAAAACTTATCTAAAATTGTCCCTATACCCAAAAAATTTGATTGCTACCTTATAGAGGGGTTGCGCATCATGGGTAAAGTGTAAAGAACCATTTTTCTTTGGATCTATCAACCAACTATTTGAATATGTACCCAAAGTACAAATCTCCCATAGAATATATATCTCCCTTTCTGCAAATTCCTAGGCAAACTCATCTACAATTGGGCTTGTTTCCAGATTCCTCATTTCTACCTTATTGATGGGTCGCATGTCATGGATAAAACGTAAAGAACCATTTATCATTGGAACTGTGAAGAGCCACCTATTTGAATACAGAGCACAGGAAGGGTCCTTAATACCCTTCTTGATCTTTTTATTAAGAAACTCAATGAGTTTTAAAAAATGATCCTTTGAATCTGGAATAGGTAGCAAGTTCCAAGGTACATGAGAGATAGTTGAGACTCGAGAGTGAAGATTACTATAGAAACAACAATGGAAGAATCTGTACACCCTATCTAATGTGTCTCAAATGCAAAAAAAAATTAATGTTTGGCATGAATTTCTTAAAAATATATTATTTTAGCTTTTGTCAAACTCTCATCACAACAAACCCTTAGCTCATTCAAAGAATCATATGTAAACTTATGCCCACTCTTACTCCTGTCTCAAAGACTAGGCTACAAAGCAGCTTCCCCCATCCTATAGTTGTAGTTTTGTGCTACAAATATTGCCATTAGTTTCACTTTCTTTACCACAAAATTATACTTGGTTTCCACTCGTACATCAAAACCTTGAGCATTTTTTAAATCTTCAATTACTTTGTACATTTCTTTGGAGCATATATTCACAACCTAATTCCTAACACACAAATCACAATCCACTAAAGACTTCAAGTCTTCCATAGTATCCATAAATGAAAACTCATCAAACACACCTATAATCTCCAGGGGTTACTATATGTAAGATCTATATATCGTGTGCATTCAAGGATAGTTCATAAAACCCCTTAGCTATGAGTTTTTCACCAAAAAGGGGACCCTTTTTCTAGTCAATCTATAAATTTCTTTTCAAGACCAATTTTTCAACACTCTTCTATACGTGAAAATTTGAGGAGCTATAGGAAACAGTATTCCCTACTATTGAACCCATGTGATAGAAATTTTGCTATTGTAGTGAAACCCCCCCCCCCCCCCCCCCCCCCTCCCCAAACCTATTTCCTACACGAACTATCCATTCATGATTTATATATATTGGTCATTTTCTTTTTTGGTATGAAATATTTAATATGGGGTTAGCCTATGATCCATAGTCTATTAATGCAATGCATGGCTCTTCTAAGTCTCCCACTTTCACTAGAGTCTCGGTAGCTACTCTTGTCTAATGACTCTTAGAGTAATAACTCTTATGAGTGGTATCTTATTCATCTTCATCACCCAAGAAATGACCTTGGTTTACTCCTCTTGTAGACTTGTAACATCTATTAACATTTTCATTGCTTTGTTTAACATAAACATGTACACATTATGAATTTCTAAATTCTTCTTCATCCTAGACACAAATAGACTCAGGAAGAGATTCTTGCTTTCTCTTAATAATGTCGATTATCTTTTTATGGAACTCTTGATTTTCTATGCCAAGAACCTCACCCAAAGTAAATGCAACCTTATTATTCAAAATCCTCTCTTCTAATTTTTTTTTGAGATTTGTTATTGCCTCTATATTGGAGGTAGTAAGCTGATATCTTGTCCAAATTCACTTCGACTCTTTTTTGGTTAATAGTCTCCACCTTCAACCCATAGGCGGTTGCCTCAACCATATGAGATGACATGTGTAGTAGCCATGTCCTCAAATAGCTTATTCCTTCCTCCTCTGACAAATTACTTCCCAAAGGCTTACCTACTTCACTTAAGTTAATCTGGCCTCTTTAAAGAAAAAAATATCGTTCATCAAAGCATTCATTGAACCTTTCACAACCGCTCCTTTCATTGTTGATACCATCACATCGTATGCACCTGTGTACAAATCCTTCTCTAGTTTTAGGTATTTGCCTTGTAGATTGGTTTGATGGTTGTCTTTGCAATCTTTAACTGCAGTTCTTGAATTTCCTTGAAAACACCATCTAAGATAGATTTTTCCCTCTTTGGAACCACAATAATAACCTTTATAAAACTCTCACCAACGCTTGGGGCTTGAGTAAGTTTGACTATGATCTTGTCTCTTTGTCATTTTTGCTTAGCTAGCCCCCATGCTCATTTCCAATCCCCCTTACATGCTCATTCATTTGAAGAATCACAACTAGCTAAAAACTTTATACCATCTATTCCATAGTCTATTAATGCAATTGACGGCTTTTCTAAGTCTCCCACTTTCACTAGAGTCTTGGTAGTTGCTCTTGTCTAATGACTCTTAGAGTAATAAGTCCTATGAGTGGTATCTTATTCATATTCATCACCCAAGAAATGACCTTAGTTTACTCCTCTTGTAGACTTGTAACATCCAATAACATTTTCATCCTTTGTTTACCATAAACATGAGACACATTATGCATTTCAAAATTCTTCTTCATCGAGGACACAAATAGACTCAGAAAGAGATTGTTGCTTTCTCTAATGTCAATTATTTCTTTATGGAACTCCTGATTGTCTATGCCAAGAACCTCACCCAAACTAAATTCAACCTTATTATTCAAAATCCTCTTCCAGAAAAAATTTGAGACGTGTTGTTGCCTCTATATTAGAGGTAGTAAGCTGACACATCTTATCCAAATCAACCTCGACTCTTTTTTGGTCAATAGGCTCCACGTTCAACCCATGGGCGGTTGCCTCAACCATTAAGATGACATGTCTAGTGGCCATGTCCTCAAATAGCTTATTACTCCCTCCTCTGCCAAATTCCTTCCCAAAGGCTTACCTATTTCACTTGAGTGAATCTTGATCTTTGAAGAAAAAAAGATCCTTCATCAAAGCATTCATCGAACCTTTCACAATATCTCCTTTCATTGTTGATACCATCACATCGTATGCACCTGTGTACAAATAGTTCTCTTTTTTTAGGTCTTTGCCTTGTAGATTGGCTTGATGATTCTCTTCTAGCCTTGCAATCTTTATGTCGAGCTCTTGCATTGCCTTGAAAAAACCATCTAAGATAGATTTCTTCCTCTTTGGAACCACAATAATAACATCTACAAAACTCTCACAAACTCTTGGGGCTTGAGTAGGTTTGACTATGATCTTGTCTCTTTGTCATTTTTGCTTAGCTAGCCCCCATGCTCATTTCCAATTCCCCTTACATGCTCATTCATATGAAGAATCACAAGTAGCTAAGAACTTTATACCATCTCCGCTTCATGTAGTCAATGTAGCTCCATATCCTTTACATAACCACAAAGACACTTTGTTACATATCTACCATCAGATTGGTCAAGTTTATGCACCACTGATTGAAGGAATTTTCTTGAAGAAAGTTCTTTCTTTTAATAGCTGGTTTATGCTACATAAACACAACAAAGGCTTGAAACATTTGCATTACAATAGAATCAAAATTGCATCCCTTGTTGCTCTTGTTTCTCTATAACTTAAAATCTTTCTATTGAGACCTTCAATTAAGCTTCCGTTCCATCACCCTAGCCCATTTCAGGTTGGGTTCACCAAAAATGTATTAGAAAGTTTGAGGTGGTGTTTGAAAAGGACCAAGGTTTTGACTTTGAGAGTTCATCGCAAAAACTAGTAAATCATAGAGGATTCAAAGCAAAAGACACACTAAAATTGAGAAAAATGCTATTCATCCATCTAAAAAAGTACCAAAATCAACTCAAAACTCTTGTATGTATGATGATATGGTGTAGACTCGCGCCTAATTGCACATATGAAGTGTTCATTTGTCCTATTATAAACCTTAATCTTTCGCTTTAATTACTAAATAAGGCCATTTTATACAATCTTAGGCGCTTCGTTAGACAGTCCCAAATGCTTCCTTGAAGAGAGAAAACCCTATTTGATGGCCTCACAAGCTCGAACATGAGGTAGATACAGCACGCACGGGACTACTCTATAAAGTAGCCCCCTAGCTTGAGCAACCATGACCACCGTTGTAAATGTGTCATTGTGATATATGCTTCTTTGGCTATTTTTGGATTTGCTTTATCAATATGTTGTCATTTTTAGCCCAAGCAAGCTAGGAAAGATCCCCAAATTTGTGAGAAACTTCCCTTGGCCTCCAATTACACGTTGAAACCCACGTGTCAAGCATGTTGGATACATTCTTTATAGATATACATGAAACTTGCTAATTTAAGAGGAGATCAACCGCATTAGACTTTCCAAGCAAGATGAGCGTGCCACTTCAAAACACTTGACAGTTGTACATTCCTAAATCAAGTTAAGCATTTATTCATTTGAGAAAATGTGCAAGAGTGATACATTTAGGGCCTTGTCTCCCTACTAAGGTATGTACACAATTGGAACCATTGCAACCTCTCACACATGACATTATGTACATTGTTGCATTTGGTCCCAGGTAGATATTTTATTTTCACATTATACACATGTCAACAACATCAAGTTTTGTGATGGCTGTGATATTGTACTATGCGTTTACTTGGACAACACAGTTAGACTATGGGGCACAGGGAAATGATGTGGAAAATGTAGCAACAATTTACACTTGCATATCAACATAATACCGCATCAACAAATTTCGGGGCAAAGCCATTTAAAAAGTCGAGAGATGGCACAGTAGCCAACCATGCGAGATGACGAGAGATGCTCCATCAGATTCTCCATCAGGAGATGACGAGAGATGGCACAGTAGCACAGCACCACGCGAGAGGAGAAAAACGTCACGTGCGTTTTCGGTATTTCGTAGCATGGCGTCAAGTAGCACAGCACCACGTAGTTGCCGGGGAGGCGGGGGGGAGAGAGAGAGAGAGAGAGAGAGAGAGATTTAACGTCGTAGGAGCAATCCACAGAGAGAGAGAAAGAGAGAGAGAGAGAGAGTCTCTACGCCTTCTCTATAAGAAGAGATGCGGCCACTCATCACGTTCCGCATTGCAACCTTTGGCATCTGGTGTGCACTTTGCAGCTTGGCATGCAAAACTCAAAAGCGTCAATACTTTTCTCCGGTAATTGTACATGAGAGAGAGAGAGAGAGAGAGAGACGCATTGCCCAGGGCTAGAGCTACTTTGAATCATGTTTACAATATGTTTGTCTATGCTTTGCCAGCTACTTCAAAAACATAATAGGACGACTTCTTTTCTTATGAGGTTTTGGAGAAGGCACTAGTGCCCTTCTACCCCAGTGGAAAGAAGGCTCTTGAGGTCCTATGGACGTATCTACCTTAATTGTATTGCCGAGGGTGTGCTTCTTGTCGAGGCAGAGATCGATGCCATTATCAATGACTTTGGTGATTTTGCACACACTCTTGCCCTTAAACAACATGTGCCTCATGTGACCTACACGGAAGAGTGACCACATCCTATGTAATTATTATGCACCATATTGGTTTATTTCGTAACAGTAGTCGACACAAATAATCTATAGTGGTAACATTCTTTCAATGATGAGGGGCCTCGCTTGGTGTGGGGATGGAGCACCATGTTGCTGATGGGATCTCCAGTACCCACTTCGTCAACACATGGGCAGACATAACAAAGGGGGGAAGGCATTCAACGTCATCCTTTTATCAACCGTACCCTTTTGCGGACGCGTGACCCATCTACACCAACATTTTCGCACATCGACTATCAACCTCCCCCTTCACTATTTCCCTCTAGCAAATATGATCGCGGCATTGCAGTACAACCAAATGTAGTGGCAAAATGCAAGAACAAGCTCTCTTCACATCACAATGACAGTGGACCTACAAATACGAACGACAATGTGGCTTGCAATTTTTTCTTTCTCACTCGAGCACAGGTAAAAATTATGGTTGTTTGCTCAATTGCATAACATAAGGTAGTGTTCCAATGTCCCGTTTTATAGTGTAATTTTCCCAAAAATCTAGCATTTTGGCATAAATATTGGCTGCCTTATTGCCTTAATCTTAAAAATTGAGATTATGAACATGCTTTGTTTTGAGCACTGTGAGTCACACCCATGCAGAACTTCAACTTTGATGGCTAGCTCTTAGAATAAGTCTCAAGAATTTTCTTTTGTAGCCTGTTAGTCCAATAACAAGTGACGATTTCCGTTACATTTGTTCATAATTTACTGTAATATTATGTTCATATTTTGTGTAATTTGAACATATTCACTGTGTGGTGCTAATTTAAGGTGTTTTCTGGGGAAAATTGTTGATATTGAGCATTTTAATGTTGGCAAGTTGTGGAGCTGCAAGCAACGGCAATGGATGGAACAAGAGGGGTGACATACAGCACATACGAGGCAGTGGCAACACATGTGTGGAGGTGTGTGTCAAGGGCACGAGGGTTGAGTGAGAAACAAGAGACAAAATTGTACATAGCAATAAAAGGGAGAAGCCGATTGCAACCAGCCTTGCCAAGAGGCTACTTTGGCAATGCCATCTTCACTGCCACACCCATGGCACAAGTCGGTCAGCTAGACAAAGGCCCACTAAGTGTGGGTGCCCAAAGGATTACGGAGGCCATCGCACGTATGGACGATGAATATTTACTATCAGCACTTGATTATTTGGAGCTACAACCTGGCCTAGAGTTTCTTGTTCAAGGTGCCCACACCTTTCGTACTCCTAATGTCTGTATCACCTCTTGGACCCACCTTTCCATCCACGATTGTAACTTTTGGTTGGGGCTGCCCCATCTTCATGCGCCCTGTCGGCATCTCATTTGAAGGCCTCCCTTTCGTGCTTCCTAGCCCCTCTGGTGGTGGTGGCCTCTCCATTTCCCTTGCCCTTGCCTCCCACCACATGCCCACCTTTGAGCAACCCTTCTACCAGTTTTGATTGTCTCCATTGCCCCTAATACTCTTTTTAGTATGAAATGGACATGCTAGCTTTTGTATAAGTATTTTTAGCTTGCAAGGTCCTTCTCTTTATTCTCTAAGATTGATTCAATGGGCATGTGAGTTTCTCTTGTCTTAGAACACCCATGTGATTCTTCACCTTGTTTGGCTAGCCAAAGCTTTACAAATTTGGCCTTACTATGCTTTTTTTTATTGAAATGCATTTTCATTATTCAAAGGTCCATTTTTGACACCTTGTTTCCAAATGCAAGAAAAGCATATCCACATGTTGCATGGAGAGGAAGAGATCTTAGGATGATTAATATTTTGCAAAAATCCTTGGATGGAGAGTATGTTGATTTGTGACATTTTGCCTTCAGCAATGGACAAGACTTCATTACATTCTAAGATTACAAAATTATGGGAAGCATTTTATTGTCAAGAAAGATATTCCAAGCAGGAGATTATCCATGTTGACATTAGTCTGGTGTTCCTAAAACTTACATTCTTGCCATTCATTCTAATTTCTTTCATTGCTCATTTCTCTTATAATCTTGATCATTGAGGCCTTGATCTGGGTCAACAAGAATTACTGTAGATGTTATGCATTTCAATGTAGTTTAAAAGCTCTTGGACTTCAACTTAGAGCATGCATACATTCAATGGTATGATATTATACATATGATTGGATGTGTGTAGGTGTTGTGGTGTGGGAAAGGGAAGGGGGGGGGGGGTTTAGATAGATAGATTCCATTATCACTCTTGGAGGTCAAATATGACCTATAGGACAACCAATAAAACATGTACAATAGAGGCTCCTCTATCTAAGAGGGTACAATGTGTGCAATAACACATGTAGATGTTTGTGGGGGCCGGGTTAGATAGATAGATTCCATTATCATCCTTAGAGGTTAAATATGACCTATGGGACAACCAATAAAACATGTACAATAGAGGCTCCTCTATCTAAGAGGTACAATGTGTCCAATAACACATGTAGATGTTGGGAGGGGGGGGGGGGGCGGCGGGGTGGGGGGGAGGGGCTAGGGGGCTGATACAACAAATTTGCAACAAATGTTGCTTAGGGGGAGAGGGGTGGCTAAGGGGGAGGAGGTGGATGTTGGGTGGGTTTCTGTGTGCAAAACTCCTCGATGATGGCTCTACCACCACGATAAGACGGCGTACTTACCTGCGGCCCGTGCATCTCGTACTTTGTGCAACACTTGCTTCTTTATCTTGGGTTGGGTGGGGGGTAGAGACTCGCTAATCCATATGGTTGTGCCCTTGGAAAGATGCATTTGTTTCAAGAGTGCCATGCGGTCCTCTTGGTCTTGAAAACAAGGCTCTCTTGGTTAGTGTGGGGATCATGATGGAGGAATTTGATGGTGGAACTGTCAAACTTGACTGGTTGGAAAGCATTGTTGTGCTTAGTTAAGGCGGTATGAAAGTCCGCATTCTCCTCCCACCAAGAGGAGGGTAAGTCACCAATGCATATAGTCAATTAAAGGCCTTCCCTACAACGACGTTCTTCTAAGAACTCCTCCACTTTGAAGCGGATGGTAGCAACATTTTCTTGAATTTGAGTGGCTAATGATGTGACCAGACACGGAAATACAACAGCTGAATAACAAAAAATTGCAAGTACACAGAGTACACGTAGGAAAATAGAGATGTATATTGAAATCAATTCCCGGGTACAAGAAGAGCGTAGCTCGTATCAACCTCCCGACCACCCTCGAGCTATCTCAGTCTCAATCTGCGCACAGTTCTCAATCGCACTCACTGTCAATCTCAATCACAAGGCACCATCACAGTAGAATAGCCTCCTTCTGCATACGTGCTGTCTTCTTCACGTGACAAAGTGGCTATTTTCGTCCTTTCTCCAGTCTTTAGCAAAGCGGCCCAAAAATAGGTTCGGAAAGAGACGTCCTGCATTCAAACACATACAAACCACAAAATGCAACCCACACCCACGAGTTAGCAACTTTAGAAAGTTTTTTTAGTCCACAATTTCTGGCCATTTTCAGCGAGCCGTAACTCCCAAACGGTTCAGAATTTGATCGGGTCTGTCTCACATGAATTTTTTCTTCTCATTGAGCTCTTCGAAAGTCATGTTAAGCGCAACATCCATATCCTACTCAGTTTGCCCGAAAAATTACTTGCAAGTTAGCAATTTTCACAAAAACAATCTAAAACAGCATTTTCTCACTTTTTCTGGGCATGTTCACCATATCTTTTCCATTCATAGCATATGTGTCATAACCCATGTGATAGGCCATTTGATATCAAGTGTAGATTCGCACCTTAGGATGATGATGTATATGGTGATGTTCTACCCCTTGATGTCATCCTCTATTAGTGCCTATAAGCTACATTCACATGTAGAATATATTTTGTAGGACAAAGGCCTCTACAAGAAAAGAATATCAAGGATGAATTACTAAAAAAATTCAAATCTGGATGCATAGATGAAGAAGAAGACAAGTTGCAAGGAAAGGTGTAGTAGAAAAATGAAGCATTGACATATTGCGTGAATATGAGATGTGAGTGATCCTTGGCCTCATGATTGAGTCTTTTTTGGGATAGCTCAAAATCTTGGTCCAAGGTGATTCATTGTTTGAGGGGAGAATTCTTAAAAGGAAAAGGGTAGTGTGTCCATGGTGGGAAAGGATTTGACGGAAGGCCGACTAGTGTACTATGTTGTAGGTAACCCTAAAGATAGGTTGGGGAGCCTATAAGAGGAGGGGGTTGGGTGCAAGAAGGAACACAAGTAGCTCCCCTATCCTTTCAATGGTATTAGAGCTCATACGCATGTGATAATGGCCCTTGAGGCCAATTCTAAGACTAATGCTTTACTTTGTCTGGAAAAACTATGGCATGAAACTAGTCTTGTCACATAGAAAATGCGTTGGTGAACTAGATTGTTTTGGCTATATGTGGTACCAGAAGTGCGTACCAGATCATGCTCAGTGTTTTATGATATAGAACCAACCTTCAATGAGGTCTATAGTGACAAGAATGGGTGTTTCTTCAAGGATGTTGTCATTGTGCTATGAGCATGTTTTTTAAAGTGCTTTTGGGACCAAAATTGGACGTAAATCCAAGGTACATGAGGGATAATGAAGATCACCATAGGGGCAACAATACTAGAATCAACACATCCTATCTCATGTGTTTGTAAATAAAAAGCCTTACGATGTCTTGAGTTTTTTTTTGTAAAAAACCTCTTCTCTTCTTGTGTTAAAAACTCCCCACAATGAACCTTTAGTTATTTTGGAGATTCCATTACGAAATTGTGTCCAGTTCTTTTTGAATCCATAAGATTTTGTGTTGCAAAGAGGTTTCTTTTAGATTTTCCCTAGAATTTGATGGTAAAGACAAGGCCACTAGTGTCACGGGAACCGAATAATAGAGATCGATAGCAAAAGATAGAGAAAGAGATCTTTGTATTGATGAATCTTTGTAGAGTTTTGATACAACAGAGGAGCAAAATATATGGGCGCACTCCGTTGTACGGAGCTCGAACCTCCCGACCACCCCCGAGCTTCAATTCGCTTGCATGCAGCGTCTCACTCGCACTCGCACTCTCACTCGCACTCGCACTCGCACTCGTAGAAGAGAGAATGGTGAATCCCCCCCAAAACGAACCACCCGTCCTTCTATTCTCCTCCAAAAAGCCTGCGACCTCTTAAAATAGCCGCTTTTCTATTTTTGGCGCTCGGTCGACTCGACTTGCGCGCCAATATACCTGCGAGAACAAGGTAAAAAAAACGTGATAGCGAAGCGATCCGTAGAGGTGTTTTCAACTGAACATAACTCCCAAACGGAGCCAAAACAGCCCAAGTCCGTCTCATACAATCTTGTTGCCCTCGCTGCGCTCTTCGACGGCTATGTGATGGAAAATTTCCATAGCCTGCTCCGATTTGCTGAAAATCAACCTGCAAAACATCATTTTCTACAAAAACGATGCAAAAACAGCAAATCCAACTTTTTTCTTAATCTTTGGCCTTCAACGAGCATCAAAACATCAAAATCTCTAAAAACTCAAAGAACCAAAGTTGTTCCTTATAACGCAGGCTTCAATCGCTTCATACATCACTTTTTCAAAATCCCACGTTAACGCCTTCAAAAATGCCCCAGAAAGTGTCTTCCGGATCAAAAAATTTTATCGGACGAAAACAATCCACACATCCTTTTACACAGTGGACTAACTTTAAAATGACAAAAACTTCCTAGAAAACAAAATTTATTACTAAAACACCTCGAAATCAAGTCTTGTTACAATCTCCCCTTTTCAAAATTAACTCTGTCCTTAGAGTTGGAAGGAGGGAAATTCGCTTTGCAAAACACTAAGATCAACCCAAGATGCATCCTCTACTGGATAGTTCTGCCACTTAACCAAAACATCCACAATGTCTCTATTTCTCAAATGTCTGACACGCCTATCTAGCACTAAATCTGGTTCTACTGTCAATGTTCCGTCATCTTTCAACTTAGAGTTGTCCTGTAAAACATGGTGCACGTTAGGAACATACTTTTTCAATAAACTCACATGAAATACAGGATGCACTTTGACATGAGAAGGCAATTCCAATTTGTAAGCTAATGAACCAATGCGCTTCAAAATTTTAAATGGCCCAGCAAATCGTGGAGACAATCGCTTATCCTTCCCAAGAATTAAATGAGACTTCTCGGGAATAACTTTTAAGAAAACCATCTCCCCAGTTTCATACTCCACAACCCGATGTTTCTTGTCATAATACAATTTATGTCTCTTTTGGGCTTCTCTAATATTCCCCCTGATTTTGGCCAACTCGTTATCCATCTTTTCAAGCATCTCACATGACAGTTCTACCTTATTCCTTGAGCTAAGAAAATTTATAGGTGTGGGACAGTTATAGCCATACATTGCTTCAAACGGGGTCATCCTAATAGATGAATGATATGAACTGTTGTATGCAAATTCAACCAAAGGCAAATATTCATTCCAATTAGATTGGTTTTCATTGACATACATTCGTAACATATCTTCTAAAATACGATTCACTCTCTCCGTTTCCCCATCGGTTTGAGGATGAAAAGCAGTAGACATGCGTAACTGGGTACCTATAGAGTCAAAAGTCGCTCTCCAGAAATGTGAAGTGAACTTAGAATCTCTGTCAGACACTATGCTCTTGGGCATGCCATGCAAATGAAATATCTCTTTCACAAACAAGCGTGCAATGGTCAAAGCAGTATCAGTTATTTTCACGGGAAAGAAGTGAGCCTGTTTTGTGAGTCTATCTACTACCACAAAGATCGAGTCATACCCTCCACGAGTAGTGGGAAGTCTAATAATAAAGTCCATGGATATAGACTCCCACTTCTGTAAAGGAATGTCTAAGGGTTGAAGGTCACCAGGCATCCTCTTATGTTCAATTTTAACTTGTTGACATTGAAAGCATTCACGCACATAATTCTTAACATCCAATTTCATACGTGGCCAAAAGAATGAACTTTTAATCTTTTCATATGTCTTACTCAATCCAGGATGACGAGAAAAAGGTGAGTTATGACACTCATGCAGAATTTGACTCTTAAAAGCAGAATTTGCAGGAATACACAAGCGGTCATAATAATACAGATTTCCCTTATACAAGTGATATCTGTTCTCATACATCTCACCAATATTCTCACGCAAGAATTTCAAAATAGATATGTAAAAAGAATCGCTTTCAACTTCGGCATGTATCTCATCAACCAAATTGGATCGCACAACAGTCAACAAATTACACATGGGCCTACGACTCAATGCATCTGCAACTTTATTTTCTTTCCCACACAAATACTTCAAGTCAAAATCATACTCAGCCAACAATTCAATCCATCTCCTTTGTCTGTTGTTTAACAATGGCTGCGTGAAAATATACTTCAAACTTTGATGATCAGTACGCAATTCAAATTTGACACCAAGCTAGCAAAAGATGACGCCAATGTTTCAATGCATGAACAACAGCAAGCAATTCTAGATCATGTGTTGCATAGTTCAATTCATGTCGTCTTAATTTCCTAGACTCATATGCAACCACTCTTCCTTCTTGTGTCAAAACACACCCTAGTTGTTCACCACTAGCATCACATGACACAACAAATGGTTTGCCCATCTCAAGAACTTTCAAAACACAATTTTCTGCTATTTTAGCCTTCAAGGTCTCAAAAGCAGTCTCACAGGTAGAAGTCCACGCAAAACCCTTGTCTTTCTTGGTCAATTCGGTCAAAGGACTTGCTATCTTAGAGAAATATTTAATGTGTGCTCTCTCATATTGTGCTAGACCCATAAAGCTTCTCACATTCCTTAATGACTTTGGTGTTGGCCACTCCACAATAGTCTTAACTTTGTCAAGGTCAATGTGAATCCCCTCTTTAGAAATCACTCTTCCCAAATACACAATCTGATCCTTTGCAAAAGTACACTTACTTGCTTTCGCATACAATTTATGTTGACGCAAAACCTCAAATGTTTTCTTTAAGTGCAATGCATGATCTTCTTCATTCGTAGAATACACAAAAATATTATCCAAGAATACCATAATGAAGTCATCAAGATACGGGTGAAAAATATTATTCATTAAGCACATGAAAGTTGTTGGTGCATTAGTCAAACCAAAAGCAAGAACTCTAAATTCATAATGTCCATAACGTGTACGAAAAGAAATCTTTGGAATGTCCTCGACCTTAATGCGGATTTGATGGTAGCCAGAACAAAGATCAACCTTTGAAAATATTGTGGCACCACTCAAATGACTAAGCAGTTCATCTATGTGAGGAAGAGGATATTTGTTCTTAATGGTCTTTTTGTTTAATCCCCTATAGTCGATGCATAACCTATATGTACCATCCTTTTTCTTTTGGAATAACACAGGACTACCCCAAGGAGATACACTAGGTTTAATGAAACCCTTTTTCAAAAGATCATCAAGTTGCATCTTGAGCTCTTTAAGCTCGTCAATATTGAGCCTGTATGGAGATCTGGAATAAGGTGTCGCTCCTGGATATAGATCTATGGCATGGTCTACCGCTCTAGGCGGAGGTATACCAGGAAGATCGTCCCGGAACACATCCTTAACTTCATGTAAGAGATCCTCTATAAATTCTCGATTTGTGTCTTTATGTTTATCCCTAGATTCTCTTTAATCTCATTAGCAAACACAAGCAACGTCTCACACAAGCAAACACAAGCAACGTCTCACACTCTTATCTAAGTCACCTTATCAATTCCATTCCCAAAACTAGATTTAGAATCTCTTTCTTTCCACAAAGAGTGTGACTTATCATCATCAAATGATTAAAGATATATTTTTCTTTCTTAACAATCAATCAAAACATGATTTTCAATGATCTAATTGATACCAATGATAACATCATGCATATCAATGTTTATGTTATAGAAATCATCTTTATGATTTTGACTCTTCAAAGAAAAAAAAAAAAATTCTACTAGCTCTTTCTTGGAACTATTATTATCATTAGTTAAGTCCACAAGTCTTTTAACTTCTCGATTTAATTTCAAGATTAATTTCTCAATCAATTTAGACGATAAGAAGCAATGAATACTATCCAAATCAATTAAGAAATTCAAATTTTAATCTCAACTTCTACGCATAAATTTGATCTCACAGAAGCTTTCAAAGGACGTATCAAAGACATAAAACATCACAAAGAAGGGGTAGATGACTTACCTTTATCGTACGCATCGCCAAAAGTCTCCAATTGAGCCATCTTGATACGTATTGTCTTATCGGTCACCTTGCTCGAGCATTCGAAAGTCTCGTGGTCGTGTTCTCGATATTGAAAGTATAATCCAAATCTTTGAGTTCTTCAATCCACGCTTCTAAATCTTCGCATATCTTTCTTATGCCATCAAACTCTTTAAGCTTAGCCTTCGTTAAGAATGATTTGGTTGTCGCTTCTCCCATATCGTCATTGTTTCTTTTAGCGGTACCCCAGCGCCGCCACGATGATTATTGTTTCCAGGTGGATTAGCATGGTTTTCACCTTCATGTTGGCCATCAAGGTCTACATAGATATCAAGCTCTCGTGCTGCTTTGCCCCGCAGAGCCTCAGCACGCTCCTGATTTGCAATTTTCAGATCTTCTCATAGTCACCGAATCAAGTCTTCTTGCTTCTTCATCCTTCTCTTGTATCCTTCCATGTCCAGAATCAACCGCTTGCTCTGATACCAATTGTCACGGGACCCGAATAATAGAGATCGATAGCAAAAGATAGAGAAAGAGATCTTTGTATGTAGAGTTTTGATACAACAGAGGAGCAAAATATATGGGCGCACTCCATTGTACGCAGCTCGAACCTCCCGACCACCCTCGAGCTTCAATTCGCTTGCATGCAGCGTCTCACTCGCACTCGCACTCGCACTCGCACTCTCACTCGCACTCGCACTCGCACTCGCACATGATACCAATTGTCACGGGAACCGAATAATAGAGATAGACAGCAAAACAGAGGAAGAAATCTTTGTATTGATAGTGTTTGATACAACAGAGGAAGAAATCTTTGTATTGATAGTGTTTGATACAACAGAGGAGCAATTGAATATATATATGGGCGCACTCCATTGTACGGAGATCGAACCTCCCGACCACCCCCGAGCTTCAATTCGCTTGCATGCAGCGTCTCACTCGCACTCGCACTCGCACTCGCACTCGCAGAAGAGAGAATGGTGAATGATCCCCAAACGCACCACCCGTCGTGCTTTTATCCTTCTTTTCCTCGAAAAGCCTGCACGATTTTCGTACCAAGTATACCTGCGAGAATAATATAAGAACGTGATCGTTAAGCGATCCGTAAAGGTTAGATTTCTATCATGACACTTTGCACAGATCCTGTTTCACACATTGATTTCTGCATCGCCTACAAAATAGCCAAAAGAACATACTCGTGCAACCAATTCAACATGATAATCAAAGTAAAAAAACATAATTATATACCTTCATAATCTCAATTGCCATACTCTACCATGAAGAAACAATCCACTTCTTGGTTGATAGAAGGGAGAACTGTATAATGTTGTAGGTCTGTCTGTCCCTGTGTACATTACACTGCTGCTGCCTTCTGTTTGTTTTCATCATAACTTTTACAAACGAACTCAGAACAGAGCGATCGAGGTACTCAAAACGACGGGAATAGGTCTGGTCTACAAGACAACGCGGACAGAATTGCAAAAAACGTCTTTGTTTGGCTAAAAACGCAACTTTTAGGTCACGACTCATAAAACCTCTATTTTTGGGTATCCACTACTTTTACAACTTATTTTAAGCCTACCCATGCATTTTAAGCTAAAACACATAAATATAAAACATTGATATTAATAAAAATCTCAATTTTACTGTTCATAGACAGACTATCTGTTATTCATTAATCTTTATCAAATCCGTCTTTAGTGTATTATTAGAAAAAAAGAATATATGTTCTCTCTTAATATTTCAACTCATTCGTATAAGCTCTATTTAATAGACTATTCAACAATCTTTCAAATCGTGCTAACGAAAGATATGCCCTGCTACATTCTTTTCGACTTTAAGAACTTCAAATATTAGTCCTATTACATTCTCCCCTTATCAAAATTAACTCTGTCCTCAGAGTTGGTCTAAAGAGAGAAACATTCTCTTTGCAAAACACTAAGATCAACCCATGATGCATCCTCTACTGGATAGTTCTGCCACTTAACCAAAACTTCCACAATGTCTCTATTTCTCATATGTTTAAAACGCCTATCTAGTACTAAGTCTGATTCTACAGTCAATGGTCCGTCATCTTTCAACTTAGAGTTGTCCTCTAAAACATGATGCACATTAGGAACATACTTTTTCAATAAACTCACATAGAATACATGATGCACTTTAACATGAGAAGGCAATTCCAATTTGTAAGCTAATGAACCAATGCGCTTCAAAATTTTAAATGGACCAACAAATCCTGGAGACAATCTTCTATCATTTCCAAGAATCAAATGAGACTTCTCAGGAATAACCGTTAAAAAACCATATCACCAGTTTCATACTCCACAACACGATGTTTCTTGTCATAATACAGTTTATGTCTCTTTTGAGATTCTCTAATATTCCCCCTGATTTTGGCCAACTCGTTATCCATTTTCTCAAGCATCTCACGTGACAGTTCTACCTTATTCCTCGAGCTAAGAAAATTTATAGGTGTGGGACAGTTATAGCCATACATTGCCTCAAACGGAGTCATCCTAATAGATGAATGATATGAACTGTTGTATGCAAATTCAAGCAAAGGCAAATATTCATTCCAATTAGATTGGTTTTCATTGACATACATTCGTAACATATCTTCTAAAATACGATTCACCCTCTCCGTTTCCGCATCGTTTTGAGGATGGAAAGCATTAGACATGCGTAACTGGGAACCTATAGAGTCAAAAGTCGCTCTCCAGAAATGAGAAGTGAACTTAGAATCTCTGTCAGAGACTATGCTCTTGGGCATGCCATGCAAACGAAATATCTCTTTCATAAACAAGTATGCAATGGTCAATTCAGTATAAATTATTTTTACAGGAAAGAAGTGAGTGCGAGTGCGAGTGCGAGTGAGACGCTGCATGCAAGCGAATTGAAGCTCGGGGGTGGTCGGGAGGTTCGAGCTCCGTACAACGGAGTGCGCCCATATATATATTCAATTGCTCCTCTGTTGTATCAATTAAACACTATCAATACAAAGATTTCTTCCTCTGTTTTGCTGTCTATCTCTATTATTGTGTTCCCGTGACAACTAGTCTTACTTTCTTTGCTACAATTTTCTACTTGGTCCCTACTTACACTTCTAGTCCTTCATTGACATTGAATCCTTTCTCCTTTTCAAAAGACTTAGTATCATTTCATACATTTTGAGAGTGAACACTTTCATAATATGCCTTCCATCAATGGTCACCTATGCCCCACGGAGATGCCTTTTAAAGTTTTTGGTAGCTCTAATCATCAAACCATGGATAGTTTCTATTGGGAACTTGCCCTTCATGTAGAGACTCTTAAACGTAATATTAATTTTGGATCCATGATCTATCAATGGAACATATAGCTCCTCAAGATTACCCACATTGAACAAAGTTTTTATTGTAGTTCTTTCCCAGTGACATTTAGAGTAGTGGATTTTATGTGAGGCATCATCTTCATCATCGTCATAAAAAAATCTAGCACACATATCTATTCCACAAGACTAGTAGCATCCTACCACATTATCATCACATTCCATGTCTTATACATGTATTACTGGTGACTTCAATGGCTCTCCTTTACCCTATGATTATGGAGGGATAGAATCAACAAGAGTCTTCATCTTTCTTCTCATGATATCTATAATATCCTCATGGGAATCACGCTTAGCCATGCCAAGAGCTTCACCCATAGTAAAATCAACTTTACTATTCAAAATAATTTCCTCCAAATATGCTTTAAATTTTTAGCAACTTCAATGTTTGATTTTAACGTATAAGTAGGATTTTTCTCTTTTTGTTTTTTGTGATCTTTTGTCTTTTCTATAGATACCTCCTCCATTGGAACCTTGGGAGGGGGAGGAACCTACAATGAAACCTCCTTAGAAGGTCATGGATTCTTCCTTCCTCCAGCTCTTGTTGTTCTCAAGTTGTTCTCTTTAAAATAGAGAGTCCTTCAATCCCATTCTCATGCCTCCATTTCTCTTTCACAATTGCTTTGTTGGTATATCATTTTGTGAGATAATCATGCACCAAAAAAGAGTCCAAGATCATCCCAACCTATTGTGAGTTTTATGCAATCACCGTCTTTATGTAACACTTGTTTAGTATGCCATATGTGAATCTGTGATTGAGACAGATTGGTCTCAAATAGGTTTATGCATTTTTTTAATTATGAATCGCAGGTTTTGTCTTGCTTCTCTCCATAGTGGTTGCAGAGAATTTAGTCATTTTTTACTTGATGTATGACATCTGTGGATGAGAGATTAACTCTGTGTTTTGCTTATTGCTGAAACATCTTCATTGATGCATTTTACTCACATTGTTTGTGTTTTCCGACAAGGTATGTACACAAATGCAACAATTACATCTATTTTCACACATATCACACTATGTACATCATAGAATTTGGTCCCAAGTAATGAAAGGATTGAGAGTGAGGTAGATATTATAGCTACATTATGCATGTGCGATGGCATGATATACACCCCCTCTAAACTTGCACATCTTCCGACATGTGCTACACATACCATATGCAAGTTCATTCTTTATTTAACTCAACATACATATTGGTCTGTATCTCCTCTTCTTTTGAATATTTTGATTCTTTTCCTTGCAACGGAAATCTTCATTTCTATCCCATTAAAATCATACAAGGTATAAGTTGCATTAGCATGTCCATGTTTAACCACATAAGGACCAAGCCATCTCTTTGAAATCTTTCTTATTGTTGAGCGTTGGTTATCAATACTATTTTCATACACCAACACCCAATCACCTTCCTCAATAGCACTAGGTCCGAGAATGTGCATTTTATCAAATCCATCCTTATTTATCAACCTTACATCTCCCAATCGTGCTATTGCAATCTCAATATCTTGTGTTCTTCTTTCTAATTGTTGTATGCACAAATCAAGAAGGTCCTCCCTACTCATTCCATTGTCCCAAGGCAATAAATTCAATGTAGGAATTACATCCTCAATTGGCATTATGTTCTTATTTCTAATTGTTGTATGCACAAAGCAAGAAGGTCTTCCCTACTCATTCCATTGTCCCAAAGCAATACATCTCATGTAGGAATTACATCCTCAATTGGCATTATAGTTTTTTACCATACATAACTCACAAGGCATATAACCAGTAATTGATCTATGACTTGTACAATTAGCCCATAAAACATGAGGCAATGACCCAGGCCCCTCTCCCAATTTTCCTTTGCAAGCCTTAGCCAACGCTTTAATGATAGGAGGATGCCCATGTTCCGATGTACTATTCCCTTCAGGATTGTATTTAGTAGTGAGAGAGAGCTTAATGCCCAACCTAGAGAGAAACTCCCTAGCTTTGTCGGCATCCATCTCACCCCTCTCAGTTGTTACTTTCCCAACACAACTATAATGGCTAATCACATTGTCTAAGAGGCATTTACATATCCCTTTTTTGCTTTTTGTTCTTAAAGCACGAGCTTCAATCTGGTTAGTTAAATCTTCTTATGCAAGCGCTCATTTGCCATAAACCCAATGGCATTGTAACCAAACCTACTAACTACTTATAGTGCATATCCAGTGGGTATGTAAGGTGCTTGAAGAACCTAGTAAGATGACAAAAAGATTTATGTCTTTGAGTCACCTCAATGCTGACATTTTTTTTGCGTACCTTTTTTAATGTAGCATTTTCACTATTCCAAGGGAAATGTTTCTTTTAGTCACCTCAATGATCAATGGAATGCCATTTCTTTGTTTTGGATGTTCCACAAGTATCCATCTTTTAAAAAGTATCCATAGGCTTTTCTTTGTATCCTTTTGATCTCTTGATATATCCACCCTTCTTGCCTTGTCAAAGTGCTCAGATAACGTCAACTGAGAAACCAATCTCCTTGATATAGGTCCTTTGTAAATGAATCAAGTGCATTTGATAGGCAAACGTGATCACCCATTGCATGAAAGTTATGATAAAACCTTGTGCCTACACCATCACCCTCAATGACAATTTCTTCTTCATTTTCATATCTTTCTCCGAAAAGCATATCCTCAACTAAATTATATTTCCTTAAAATGTGCTTAAATTTAGGATTCAATGACTTTATGTAGGCAATTCATCTCAATATAGCAATGTCAGGAGTTGAGCAACTCGTAATCATGCAAGAAGGGGTAGCCAATCAGTCTTCAATTACATTTGTACCTATCAAATACTCTTTATCACATTTCTGTCTTCACTATTACATTTGCACCTATCGAATACTCTTTATCACATTTTAGGGTATAATGTCTCTCCATAGTTTCCTTTTCACCTGTGGATAAGTGCGTTGACAAGCACTTAGGACCTTTGCTGAAAATCTCACTACATATCGCTTACCATCTTCATCATCTTGGACAATATCGGATCCAATTCCTATGGGGCTAGTATCCACTGTCACAATAGCATGTCTTCCACATTCATAGTTTACTTTCCTCAAAGTGCAATAACTTCTTTAATTTTCTCATGGCATGGGTATGCATTTCTTCCATTGGAATTTTTGGTTCTTTCTCAATAGTTGATACAAAGGTTATTACATGCGCTTAATGTGGAATCCAAAAAACATAAAACACATATGCACCCAAAAACATTCAATCCTCAGTCACATTTATACATTTCTCTTTCATTCTTTGAATTACATCAATTTTTGCAAGACAAGGCCTTTTGCCATATGGACCGCACATATGTCCTACAAGAAGAACTTCGTTCACACTAAACACTAATTTTTTCCCAGACAAGGTAAGGTTCATCTCTTCCAACCTTGACAAGATCTTATCATAGTCATTGTTTGATATGATTTTCCACATACTTGTGACACCCCCTCAAGTTTGATACTCGGTATGGTTCTCTCTATATCTTTGCACATCTCTGGTCAGGCGACTCATGGTAATGTTATACTGACAAAAAATAGCAACCAATTAATAAAATGAAAAACATTAGACTTTTTACAATAAAACTAATATTTGTACTTACATATTTGTCTTTCCAAGCCGTTTTTCCTCCCAAACCATAATGCGTAGGAGTCTGATGGGATCTGGCCTCAACATGACGCGTATACATCCTCGCACCCATTGCCCTTTCGTCCTCTTTCTCTTCCATAGCTGTCTCCCACTCCACATCATGGACATTTCCTGGCCGATAGCTGTGCTCTGGAGACTCCATTGTCTTCTTTGCAGCTCTCCTCACACTAGATTTTTTGTTCTTGAGAAATATGTGCATTAGCTTGTGTGCTTGACTTGTGCACACACTAATTAGTGTGTGTTTAGGGTACACTGATTATTGTGTGCATTGGCTTGTGCACACACTAGTTAGTGTGTGTTGACACACACTAATTAGTGTGTGCATTAGCTTGTGTAAATGACTTGTGCACACACTAATTAATGTGTGTTAACATACACTAATTAGTGTGTGCGTTAACACACTAATTGATGTGTGCATTGGCTTGTGTAATTGACTTGCGCACACACTAGTTAGTGTGTGCATTGGCCAATCCTATTGACCAATGCATACACTAATTAGTGTGTGCATTGGTTAATGGGATTGACCAATTCACACACTAATCACACACTAATTAGTGTGCACATTGGCCAATGCACACTAATCACACAGTAATTAGTGTGTGCATTGGCCAATCCAATTGACCAATGCACACACTAATTAGTGTGCGCAGTGGCCAATCACATTGGTCAATGCACACACTAATCACAGAGTAAATAGTGTGTGTTAAAACACACTAATTAGTGTGTGCATTGGCCAATCCCATTGACCAATGCACACACTAATCACACACTAATTAGTGTATGCATTGGTTAATGGGATTGACCAATTCACACACTTATCACACATTAATTAGTGTGCGCATTGGCCAATCACATTGACCAATGCACACACTAATGACACACTAATTAGTGTGTGCATTGGTCAATCCCATTGACCAATGCACACACTAATTAGTGTATACATTGGCCAATGCACACACTAATCACAGACTAATTAGTGTGTGCATTGACCAATCACATTGGCCATTGCACACACTAATCACACACTAATTAGTGTGCGCATTGGCCAATCCCATTGAGCAATGCACACACTAAACACACACTAATTGGCCAATCCCATTGACCAATGCACACACTAATTAGTGTGAGCATTGTCCAATCTTATTGACCGCACACACTAAACACACACTAATTAGTGTGTGCATTGACATACACTAATCACATTGGCCAATGCACACACTAATTAGTGTGTGCATTGGCCAATCACATTGATCAATGCACACACTAATTAGTGTGTGTCAAGTTTTGCAAGTAATAAATTTAACAAATTTAACAAGTTTAGATTTTGCAAGTAACTAATAATTTACAAATTTAGGTTTTGGTGTGTCTTTACTTACACTAATTAGTGTGTGCATTAGAATAATGTACACACTAATTAGTTTGTGTAAAGAACACATGCACTAATTAGTGTATGCACATACTAATGCATAACTTATACTAACATATGCATGTGCATGTGTGCGTATGTGTATTTGCATGCATGTTAACTTGTGCGTGTGTATGAGTCTATGCATGTGTGTATGTGTGTGTATGCATGTGAAAAAATCAAAAAACATAACAACAAAACTTACATGGAATTGAAGAGCTTGTTGGGAGAGGGTAGGAGAGTGGAAGAGTGGAGATGGTGGAGAGTAGAAGAGTAGAGATGGAAGAGCTCAAGGTTGTGAGGTTCGCGCTCTCGGCTTCTGTGGAGAACACAATGAAATTCGAAATTTAGGATTTTGAACTTCGCGGGGCATGAGGGTGCCCCTATTTATAAAAAAATTTGAAATTTGATTTTCCGCTCCTATTACCGGGAGCATTACTGCCAGCTTTTATGTGCTCATTATCGCAAATATTACCGCGGCGCAATTTCGGCCCATCCATACAGATGGCCACATTCTCACATTATTACTATTGATATTCAAAATCTATTGGTACTATGTTTCTTATAAAATGTATATAAAATGAAAGTATTCCTAGTACTTTGAAAATGACATTTCTACCAAAAAGTTTTGATTACCATGCATGTTAAATTTTTTTATTTTTATTTTTTACTAATATTTTATTAACCTTTTTTTGTAATTTGATTTTAATTAGTGTATGTAATTTATAATGTAGGTTGCTTGGGATGATTTTGGCCCGTCCACTGAATTGGATAGATCACGGTGGTTGGTCAAGCGATTACCATGTCCGTGCGTGCGGTGCAAATGCGCCATTGTTCGACTTTGACAGATATGCTTGAGTCATGTAGAAGATTATGGACTATGGGACGATCCTCACAAGCGTGCATGGATGGAAACAAACGATCCGAGAATTGTAGAAGCTATTGACGTCACCCCTCATTTGCGTGTGGTTGGTGGAGGAGGGGAAAGGAGGATGGAAGAGCGCATGTGCCAGAATCCATTAGAGCGGGAGGAAGCACATCAAATCAGCCAACTGCTGCTCCCTCTACGAGTGACCACATCCCATCTCCTTATGTGGATGCAGAAAATGACCATTTTCATAGAATGGTTGAGGATCTCCTTGCACGAGAGGAGGAGCATGAACCAGAGTGTGCATGCAAAGAAACTTCCGAAAGAACAAGGAGTGAGATACTCGATTCGACACACACCGCACTATATGGTAGATGCTCTTACTCCATTTTAAGGGCATTTCTCGAAGTCCTTAACCTTCAGGCGATGTTTGGATGGAGCAATGCTAGTGTCGACGCACTTTTGAGGTATGTATACAGATTGTGAAGGATGCTTGTGGAGTGCATAAATTATCTTCTAATGTACTTTCTTCTTGTGATAGGTTGCTAGGAAAGATGCTGCCAGCTGGCAATCACATTCTAGAGAATAGACGAAAAGCACGCGAAGTGGTGACTGGATTAGGGATGGATTATGATCGCATTCATGCTTGCGTGAACGATTGTGTGCTCTTTCGTACTAAGCATGCCGATTGTGTCACAGGAACATAATAATAGAGATAGACAGCAAAGACAGAGAAAGAGATCTTTGTGTTGATAGTGTTTGATACAACAGAGGAGCAATAAACTATAGGGGCGCACTCTGTTGTACAGAGCTCGAACCTCCCAACCACCTGCGAGCTTCAGTCTGCTTGCACGCAGCGTCTCACTCGCACTCGCACTCGCACTCACAGAAGAGATATCGGTGAATGATCCCCCAAAACGCACCACCCGTCCTTCTATTCTGATTTTTCCTCCAAAAGCATGCGACCTCTCAAAATAGCCGCTTTTCTATTTTTGGCATTCTGTCGACTCGACTTGCACGCCAAGTATACCTGCGAGAATAAGGTAAGAACGTGATAGCGAAGCGATCCATAAAGGTTAGATTTTTAAAACTTTTTTTTCCAGCTGTCTTCAACTGAACATAACTCCTAAACGGAGCCAAAATAGCCCAAGTCCGGCTCACACAATCATGTTGCCCTTGTTGCGCTCTTCGACGGCTATGTGATGGAAAATTTCTATAGCCTGCTCTAATTTGCTGAAAATCAACCTGCAAAACGACATTTTCTACAAAAACGATGCAAAAATAGCAAATCCCACTTTTTTCTTAATCTTTGGCCCTCAACGAGCATCAAAACATCAAAATCTCTTAAGACTCAGAGAACCAAAGTTGTTCCTTATAACACACGCTTCAATCGCTTCATACAACACTTTTCCAAAATCCCACGTTAACACCTTCAAAAATGCCCCAGAAAGTGCCTTCCGGATCAAAAAAAAAATATTGGACGAAAACAACCCACACATCCTTCTACACAGTGGACGATCTTTAAAACGACCAAAACTTCCTAGAAAAACAAAATTTATTGCTAAAACACCTCAAAATCAAGTCCTGTTACAGATTGTGACACATGTACGTCGTGTAGGGAGCCTAGGTTCAAAGAAGGAAAGCAGAGCAACAGAATTCCACGTTTTGTTTTGAGGCATTTTCCACTCACCCTTCGCATCCAACACATGTTTAGATCGAAGGCTACGAGCGAGCTTTTGAGTTGGCATGAAAAAAATCGCTCCACAGATGGTATTATGACACTGCCAGCTGACTCACCAGCGTGGAAGCACATAGAGGACACATGGCCAGAGTTTAGGGATGAGCCTCGTCACTTGAGGATTGGGTTAGCTAGTGATGGAGTGAATCCATTTGGGCACCGCTCTACTTCATGGAGCACTTGGCCGGTGGTGGTTGTAAACTACAATATTCCTCCTTGGGAGGCAACAAAAAAGGGAAACATTTTACTATCACTTCTCATTCTAGGAAAGCACAAGGTAAAAAACATGGATGTATATCTGCAGCCTCTTGTTGAAGAGCTTCAAGAACTATGGAGAGGCATAGATGTCATTGAAATTTCACAGCCACCAGGAGACCGCAAAGCCGTCATCAAGTGCATCCTCATGTGGACCATGCATGATTACCCAGGATTTGGAGAGGTATCTAGTAAGTATGCACATGTTAATTGTACTCTTTGCTTTAGGTTTATCATCTCATGTATAACGTTTGTTTACCTCTAGGCAGGATTGGCAACATCTGGACATAGTGCGTGTCCCACTTGTGGCCCTTCCCTTGTGACACAGAGACCTCTTCTTCTTGGGAAGGTGATCTATCCCAACAACAATCGCTTCCTGCCTCCTTCACATCATAGATATTCTCCCTCTACCAATGGAGTGCAACCGTTCCATTGGAACATGGATGATTGGGCGAAGCATTGGGAGGAGCATCATGGTACCTCATCGCCTCCCAATGGGCTGCCAAGGGGTATGTCGAGGTACTCAATCTTCTTGTCCCTCCCCTATTGGGATTTGTTGAAAATTTAGCATTTATTGGACCCTATGCATGTGTTCAAAAATGTTGGGCAAGCTACATGGGATCACATAATTGGCAAGAAGGATTCATTGGGTGCTAGGGAAGATTTAAGAGCCATGAGACATCTCCCCCCTTCAGCCACGCCCCGCATGGGGGAGCGGGGAAAGATGATTCTCCCAAAAGCACCGTGGATACTGTAAAAGGCAGACCAAGAGCGATGTCATAGGAACAGAATAATAGAGATAGTCAGCAAAAACAAAGGAAGAAATCTTTGTATTGGTAGTGTTTGATACAACAGAGGAGCAAAATATATGGGCACACTCCGTTGTACGGAGCTCGAACCTCCCGACCACCCCCGAGCTTCAATTCGCTTGCATGCAGCGTCTCACTCACACTCGCCAAGTATAGCTGCGAGAACAAGGTAAAAACGTGATCGCGAAACGATCCGTAAAGGTTAGATTTTTTTTGAATCTGTCTTCAACTGAACATAACTCCTAAACGGAGCCAAAACAGCCCAAGTCCGTCTCACACAATCTTGTGGCCCTCGTTGCGCTCTTCGACGGCTGTGTGATGGAAAATTTCCATAACCTGCTCTAATTTGCTGAAAATCAACCTGCAAAACAGCATTTTCTACAAAAACGATGCAAAAACAGCAAATCCCACTTTTTCCTTAATCTTTGGCCCTCAACGCGCATCAAAACATCAAAATCTCTAAAGACTCAAAGAACCAAAGTTGTTCCTTATAACGTAGGCTTCAATCGCTTCATACATCACTTTTTCAAAATCCCACGTTAACACCTTCAAAAATGCCCCAGAAAGTGCCTTCCGGATCAAAAAATTTTATCGGACGAAAACAATCCACACATCCTTCTACACAGTGGACTAACTTTAAAATGACAAAAACTTCCTAGAAAACAAAATTTATTACTAAAACACCTCGAAATCAAGTCTTGTTACAATCTCCCCTTTTCAAAATTAACTCTGTCCTTAGAGTTGGAAGGAGGGAAATTCGCTTTGCAAAACACTAAGATCAACCCAAGATGCATCCTCTACTGGATAGTTCTGTCACTTAACCAAAACATCCACAATGTCTCTATTTCTCAAATGTCTGACACGCCTATCTAGCACTAAATCTGGTTCTACTGTCAATGTTCCGTCATCTTTCAACTTAGAGTTGTCCTGTAAAACATGGTGCACGTTAGGAACATACTTTTTCAATAAACTCACATGAAATACAGGATGCACTTTGACATGAGAAGGCAATTCCAATTTGTAAGCTAATGAACCAATGCGCTTCAAAATTTTAAATGGCCCAGCAAATCGTGGAGACAATCGCTTATCCTTTCCAAGAATTAAATGAGACTTCTCGGGAATAACTTTTAAGAAAACCATCTCCCCAGTTTCATACTCCACAACCCGATGTTTCTTGTCATAATACAATTTATGTCTCTTTTGAGCTTCTCTAATATTCCCCATGATTTTGGCCAACTCGTTATCCATTTTCTCAAGCATCTCACGTGACAGTTCTATAACCTTATTCCTTGAGCTAAGAAAATTTATAGGTGTGGGACAGTTATAGCCATACATTGCTTCAAACAGAGTCATCCTAATAGATGAATGATATGAACTGTTGTATGCAAATTAAACCAACGGCAAATATTCATTCCAATTAGATTGGTTTTCATTGACATACATTCATAACATATCTTCTAAAATACGATTCACTCTCTCCGTTTCAACAAAGATTCATCAATACAAAGATCTCTCTCTCTACCTTCTGTTGCCTATCTCTATTATTCCGTTCCTGTGACAATTGGTATCAGAGCAAGCGGTTGATTCTGGACATGGACGGATACGAGAAGAAGATCAAGGAGCAAGAAAACCTGATTCGACGACTACGAGAAGATCTGGAAATTTCAAATCTGGAGCATGCTGAGGCTCTGCGGGGAAAAGCAGCACAAGAGCTTGATATCTATGTGGAACTTAATGACGGGAACCAGGCTATTCCACCAGGAAACAATAATCAACGTGTCGGCATTGGGGCATCTGGCGGTGGTGACGGTGGTGATGATGGAGATGGTGATGGTGGGAACGGTGGTGATGGACATCGAGGTCGTCCACACGGAAGAGAGGGGGATGCCGGCGAAGCGGAAACTAATGAAAGGAGAGGACGAAGAAGGAGACGTGATGAAGAAGATGTAGATGAAGATTCTGAAAGGGCAGCTTTGCAGCAAGTCTTCAAGAAGGCAAAGATTAACGAGTTTAATGGCATCGAGAAAACTGGCGAAGATCTCGAAGCATGGATTGAAGAGTTAGAAGATTATTTTGCATTGAAGAAGTTCTCTGAAGAAGCAAAAGCAAAGGTTGCAGTTGTTCATCTTCGACAAACCGCAAAGCTTTGGTGGAAAGCATACCTTAAATAGCGAACAAAGGTTACTCCAATCACTTGGAAGGAATTTAAAACGCAAGCGTATAAAAGGTACTGTTCTCCACACTATGAAATGGATAAAAATATGGAGTTTTACAAGTTTCAGCAGCAACCTGAGGATGAGCCAAGCCTTACTGTACATGAGTACAAGGAGAAGTTTTTGCGACTTCACAAGTATGCACCTGAAGTAGAAGGAGAGGCGTTGACAAACAAATTTATGGAAGGACTGCGTAAAGATCTATATTATCAAGTACAGGGTGCAGGGGCTACCGATTTTTTGGATGCTATTGCGAAGGCCGAAAATTATGAGGAGAAGGTGAAGTATGAGAACCGCAACCCTACTCCAAGCACAATTATACCTACCGGGCATAGAACGCAGAATCCGCCTTTTCAGACAAACATTGAGTTTCCCCGAAGGAATTTTACAGATAATCAGAGAAGACCACCCAATAACTTTTCAAATCAGAATCAAAATTTCAATCGAAATTAGAGTACAAATCAGAATGCTGTAAACAACCGCAATCAAAAAAAATAAAATAAAAAATCTAACCTTTACGGATCGCTTCGCGATCACGTTTTTACCTTGTTCTCACAGGTATACTTGGCGTGCAAGTCGAGTCGACCAAACGCCAAAAATAGAAAAGTGGCTATTTTGAGAGGTCGCATCCTTTTGGAGGAAAAATCTGAATAGAAGGACGGGTGGTGCATTTTCGGGATCATTCACCGATCTCTCTTCTGCGAGTGCGAGTGCGAGTGCGAGTGAGACGTTGTATGCAAGCGAATTGAATCTCCGGGGTGGTCGGGAGGTTCGAGCTCCGTACAACAGAGTGCGCCCATATATTTTGCTCCTCTGTTGTATCAAACACTATCAATACAAAGATTTCTTCCTCTGTTTTTGCTGTCTATCTCTATTATTCTATTCCTGTGACATGTGATGTTGATTTGTCCAAGAGGTGCAATCTTTGTTGAAGCGATTGATACATCCCTGAAAGAAAAAACTAATGGATATCTTGCTAGTTTTTATGAGCGTTCGATTAGAAGAGCAGGGGGACCTAAATATGTGACAGCCATTGTCACAGATAATGCATCTAGCTACAAAGCAATTGGAAAAGCAATTGAAGCAAAGTATCCAGAGATTACATGGGTTCGATGTGCTGCTCACACTTTGAATTTGCTCTTAAAGGACTTTGGAAAAGTTCCTTCTATTAAGAAAACTCCTATAGATGCAAACCACTTGGTGAAGTTTATAAGAGAGCATTCATTTTCTTACACTTTGTTTAGAACAAAGTCCCCAACAAAAAAATTACAGATTTTTTGTGTGACCTTTTTTGCGACAACATATTACGTTCTCTCCACACTGCAACAGGTAAAAGCAACCCTTATTGAAACGGTGGCAGATAGAAGATGGGATATTTGGCTTGATAAATATCCCAAGTATGAACCTGCTGCTTCCAAATGATATCAGCTTGTAAACTCTCCTATTTTTTGGAGAAATGTAGACAAAAAAGTTATTGTCATAGAACCTTTCACTAATCTGATACGATTAGTGGACAAAGAAGCCTCTATCTTTGGACAGGTTTACTAGTACATGCATGAAGCCACTCTCAAGTTAAAAGACAGTACATATTATGCAGGAAATGAGAAAGCCATGATGATGACATTTGTCAAAAGACGATGGGAGCAGTTGCATACTCATTTACATGGAGCAGGTTTTGTCTTGGATCCCAAGTTCTAGATGCACGAGCAATCTTCAAACAATGAAGTGATCAGTGATTTCATGAAAGTGTGTGCTCAACTATTAGGCAATGTGGATGGGCAGGTGGCATACACACAGAAGACGGAATATACTAGTAGAGAAGGGACGTTTGGGGATCCTTGGCATATAGATGTTTTCAAGACGATGAGCGCACCAATTTGGTGGAAAGAGTACAGTGGTGGAGAAAAAGTGGAACTTCAACACGTGGCTATGAGAGTATTGTCTATTGCCACCTCAAGTGGTATCTGTGAAAGAAACTGGTCTTCATTCACTTTTGTGCATACTAAAAAATAAAATCGATTAAGTCCTAAATGAGCTGCGGACTTGGTGTATGTCTTTTGTAACATGCAACTTATGCATAAGCCTGTGAAGTTAGGCACACGTGCCACAGAAAAAACCTTTGGGTTCTTCCAAACACACGAAGCAGTTGCAAATGAGCTCAAATCTGATGATGAAATGGAATGGAAGATATTGATCCAGAATGTTCAGATGTCGAAGAAATTGATGACATGGTGCCTCTGATTGAGGAGACGGATGAGCTGTAAAGTTTGTACTATATTCTCAATTAATTTTGCAATGTGAAAGTTATGTGTATTTTAGCTTTACAATCCATACCTTCTCTCTCTCTCTCTCTCTCTCTCTCTCGCTCTCTCTTCCTCTCTCACTATCTCTCTTTCTCTTCCATCTTCTCTCTATCATTGTTAAAAAGAGGATAGAAGAGAGAACATAACTTACACAATTGCAACAACATCTGTCACATCCATTTGTTCCAACAAATATGGATTTACATACCAAAAAGAGGTTTTAATTACAAATCTTGAGATTTAAGATACAAAAAGAGCTATGTATTGTTTGGGAGATTTAATTTAAATCATGGGCTTGTTCTCCAAAGGGATTAGATACACAAAATTTTGAATTGCCAGTTGAATCACTTGGACCGGCATTCCCATCTCTTCTTCGTTAACAGGCCCATACCTTGCCACGTACCATGCCAAATGTTGAGATGTAGAGAGAAAGAGAGAGAGACGAGACAAGAGACACACCGTATACGCTCCCAAAGACTGATTCATATTGAGGACAAGATACAAATATATAGGTGAGACCAAGTTCAGTAGAGTGAGCCATATATAGCTCCAACACTCCCACTCAAACAAAGGTCTCTAGCTTTGGATGACAAAACCTTGGGGAGTTCAAGGGAAAAACCCAAGCCCCTATACAATGTGAAATATGAACTAGCGGTGATGATGTGAAAGTGAATTGTGCATCTATGTACAAATATTCAAGTGACTTAGATATCACAAGGTGCAAATGTGGAGTGTGCATAGTGCATGGTACCTAAAAGATTACAATGTCATATGTACAAAGCTATTACAATAGCAAAGAAGCTAATCTAGAAAGAGTGAGGCCGAAGCAACTCCAAGCTCCGAGCGCAAGAGGATGAAACGTGACTCATTGAGGCCTTTGGTCAAAATGTCGGCAATCATCTGGTCACTTGGACAGTGTTCAACCATAATGGTTCCTTTGCGTACTTCATACCTGACATAATGATAATGGACAGCAATGTGCTTTGACTTATTCCTCGCAAAATTCGAGTGGAAGAAGATAAGGTACCAAGATATAAGTCTCCAATACCCTTTACATAACAAGTAGTATCATCAGCAAGATAAACAACACGTTGATTTGGAAATGGATGATAGTTATGGAGCCACTTAGACTGATATGTCATATTTCCTGTAGCACCAGAATCGACAATAAAAAGTGATCCATCACGTACATGAAGTATTCTGTTTGGAGCAACTGGACATTGGACGCAGCTTGTTTCTGGTACAATGTTGTTTCGATGTTGAGTAGCACATATGAGTGGGATGATCAGATCGTCCACAATATTCACAAGAAGAAAAAGAAGAGTCTCTAGATAAACGTGGTTGTTTTGTGGTGATATTGTGTTCTTCATCATATTGACGTGCCCAACAATCATCTTCAGTATGGCCATTTCTGCTGCAATAAGAACATTGCTTATTAGGAAATTTAAGATGAGAGAAAATATTACTGCGACGGCCACCTCTGCGGTTTCCTCGTTGAAATGGACTCCTTCGAGCATAAAAAGCACGTTCCATCTGTTGTGACTCGGTCTTCTCTTGTGAAATCATAGCTGTATCGTGACCAACATTCCGACGTTCTTGACGTTGAGAGTATTCAATTAAAGACATGCAAGCTTGGTCAAAATCAAGACCATCTTTATTAGAGAGAATAGTAACAATGTTATCATAACAAGAGTCCTTGACCGTATCAAGGAGAAGTGTAATCAGTTGCTTTTGTGGAACAGGATCACCGGCAGCAGCAAGTTGATTAATAATAGATTTGAAAGATTCAATATGTCCCGTCATGGCAGTACCAACTTCATATTGTAACTTGTTAAGCAACCCTCTCAAATAAAGTATTTATTTGTAATAGATTTCTTCTGAAAGTTTGCAATAAGGTACTTCCATACGTCGTGGGAAGTAGGCAGTTCATACATATCAAGCAAAAGGGAATCAGTAAGAGCAGAAAGAATATACCGACGAGCTGCTTTATCACGTCGTTGCCAATCCGTATAGGCAACATTCCAATCTTCAAATATAGGTCCTTCAGTGATAAGCACGTTATCATTATTCGTATCAACAGGCCAAGGCGGATAAACATGATTTCCAAGAACAACATCGGAGAGTTCATCGCCTTCAAGAATTAACAACATCTTTTCTTTCCAGCCTGGAAATCCTTGACCATGGAAAGGAGGAACAGAACAGTGGCCAGAAGGAAAGCCGTTGACGAGAGTATTCATAGCCATATCTTGTTGCGAGAAGACGTACAAGATAAGATCGCAGAATCTGCACACCATATATGGTGAAGGCCGCAATTGAGAATGAGAGAGATATGAGTACTGAGTTTTGTCAACGATAAATGTAAGAAGAATGCACAAAGAACGTCCAAAGATGTGAGAGACGTCACCCAAAAAAGGCAGGGTAAAGGAGACGTTAATAATAAACGAGTCCTCAAAATAGAGTGGCGTGAAACGCAAGATTGACGGCCACAATATGAAAAGCAAAAAGCTAAATCTTCTCGAAAAAGTTAACGCCAAAATAAGAAAAACGATCGTGGACGCTTCACGAAGAAGTAGGAAAAAGAAAGCTGCGTCAAGCTCAATTGCAGTAAAAACAGCATAACTCTCTGCTGCGAACTCCGATTGACGCAAACCTAGAACTCAAATCGAAGAGCTCGAGGAGACGAACAAGTTTTGGATGAAAAGTTCCATTATTGCGCTATGCTTCATTGCGCTTTTTCCATTTCTCCAAATTTTGAGCAGAACAGCAAGAAAAATTGAGATGAAGTTCAGGGTGTCATCCACAAGAAAACGTAATCAACGATTAGATTGATTAGAAATAAATGCCACAAAAAACACTAATCATATTCTTCTTAACGCAAAACAACCACAGTTAACAGAATCAACGCTCAAAAATGAAATTTGTAGCAATTTTGAATCTTACATGCGAATCGCATACACATACTATTGTGTTACCATAAATTGAATCAGCGCGTGATCGTTACCACTTTGATACCATGTTGAGATGTAGAGAGAAAGAGAGAGAGACGAGACAAGAGACACACCATATACGCTCCCAAAGACTGATTCATATTGAGGACAAGATACAAATATATAGGTGAGACCAAGTTCAGTAGAGTGAGCCATATATAGCTCCAACACCAAATTTCTTTGTAGCTCTGCTATACGAGTGAGCAGCATGGATGGGGTCTCTCCTTGACTTGCCAAATCCACACCTTGGGTTGCAAGCTGCTCAATAACTGCGATTTCTTCGTGCAAATATGTGTAATCTCTCTTGCAAGGAGGGTCTTCTTGATTAGCTTCCCATACATGAATCTTCTCGGCTGGGCGCCCTTTCCCAACACCTCATGTAGTGGGATGATTGTGCCAATCAACTTTGAGCCGCAATACATAGTAGCAATAACATTGTTTCACAAAGTAAATTGCCACTTGATTATTATTTGGTGCCGACCTGTACACTTGGATAAATCTTGCAAGGATATTTTGTGTGAGGGCGGTGTGTGGCAGATCTGAAACCTTCAAGGGAGCGAAGCCTTAGCATTCCATTGACTCAAAATAATGTGTAGTGTACGAAGTGATTCGGGCATAGCTGTCTGTATTGCCTGTAATTCAGTGGTTCCCTTTGAAGTTTTGATTTGTCTTGTTGGGTTGCAGCCAAAGCTCTGAGATCTCCTTGAGCCACCCAAATCTCTTCCTCTTTGTAATTTTTTTGAGCCAATGCATGATTAAGAAAAGGATCATTAGGCTATTGTGCATTCAGGTTGGGTGCAATATCTTCCATAACTGAAATGCAAAAATAATAAACTTTATCGAGACAGGTCTTAGCACTTGAAAAAGAGAGATGGTTTAGAGAATTGAGCGATCTAACTTGAAATACGCTAAAACTTCAACTTGAAGAACTTTAAAAACATTGCACACATGACACCACACATTGCACATGTGACACCATTAATGCCAAAAAAGTTGATTACTGGTTTATCTAAGGGTTTGGGAGATTTTCCCTTAGCAAGATGTTTGTTTACATTGCACAAAAATTTGCACTTGAGACCCTCGGTGGGTTTTGGAATACATGCAAGAAAGTGCGTAAGCATATATGAGAGAATATATATATCAGATGCTTTGGTGAATGGAGGAGGATTGGTGCTGATACTTTTAGGGGCATTCCATGGATAATCTTGCTCAAATTGAGCTCTACATTGAGGGGTGACATTTGGCGGGTTGGGAAATGTTGCCAAAGTGTTTGATGGTGTACTTTGTCCCTAGTCTGCAATGCCAACATACACTCCTCACTCGTCAAAATGGAGTATAATATTTCTAGTGTGTAGATTATTATGAATAAATGCGTGACTATGCACAAATTTAATCGTCTGCAAAAGAGTATGGCAGATTGGAAAAATGTTGTCTGTGAACTATTGTACAGCTCCAAACGTGTGAGCAATTCTCTAATTGTTGCAGGCTTGCTTCCATCATGATGACATGCCTGAATCCACTACTCAAGGTGACCTCCATTCCAAAGCTTGAAGATCAACATAGGTCTTTTGGTATACCTAACAAGAGCACGGGGAAATATATATCATGCCATAATGCTAAAACAATTGTAGTAGTTGCCTCCTCTAGCACAATTTGCAATGTTGGCTTGCTTCCTATTTGGTCTTTGTATATCTTCTCCGCAAAGACATGATATTTGAAGAGAGGATGAGCCACTCATGATACTTGTTTCACATTTGCAAAACGTCCCTCACTTAATTGGGGTGCAAGATGGAATGCTCTCCAAGTAAGTTTAGGATAGGAGGACACGTCATATCATCCAGGTTTATAGCGGACGAATGAGCACCTGATGGAGGAGGTACATCCTCTTCTATCCTAGGACGTTTTAAAGAGTCTTCCATCTTATCTTTGCTCTTCAATTCTGAATGTAGCTGTGCTACAAGCTGCATTCGCTCTTTGATTCTAGGTTTGGTTTTGATTTTTGGATAAAACATACTTTCAAAACTTCTAGTGAGCTGGCCTAATAATTGCTTTACTGTGTTATGCATCACTCCATTAGTGTGCAGAGCTGGGTCAAACAAAACTAGGAATCCACTGCACAGCTTCAGCCAACAATGTTCCACAAGTTCAATCACAAAATCATAGAACTTTGCCTGCAGTGGACCAAATGCTCGTCACAAATGATCATATCCATAGACAGACAAAATAAGAGCATCACTAACAATTTTGCGATGCTGACGTGTTAACTTTGTCTCTACCATGACTGAAGCCTGGAAATACATGAAGGAAATATAAGTAAGGTAAATCCAGAATAGATAAATTTTTGACATATATGATTGTCAATAAATCTAAACAAAAACATTTCATGCACAATAATAACCTCCAGTAATGAAAGATCTAAACATTTCATGCATCATAATAACAACAGTAATGAAAGACACGATGGTCAAAGCATTCAAGATTGAAGAATGTAATACATATATCTTCTCCCTGCAGTGCAATACGGGGTCATCAGCAACCATAGATTAAGAATTCATTAAATCCAATCTCTTTGCAATGCGACGTGATGGTTAGCAACAACCAAGAACGATGGATTTAAAAACTCAAAACCTCTCCCTGTAGTGCGACACGGTGGTCTGCAACAACCAAAGACGAGGATGCTATTGAATCCAATGTCCTTGCAGTGTGACGTGATGGTCAACAACAACTAAGAATGATGGATTTAAAAATCCTAAACCTCTCCCTATAGTGTGACACAATGGTCAGCAATAACCAGAGACGAGGAATCTATTGAATCCAATCTCCTTGTAGTGCGACATGATGGTCAGTAGCAACCAAGGACAATCGATTTGGAAACCCTAAACCCCTCTCTGTAGTGTGACACGGTGGTCAGCAACAACCAGAGACGAGAAATCTACTAAACCCAATCTCCTTGCACTGCGACGCAATGGTCAGCAACAACCAAGGATGATGGATTTAAAATCCTAAACCCCTCCCTGTAGTGCGACACGATGGTCAGTAACAATTAGAGATGAAGAATCTATTAAATACAATCTCCTTATAGTGCGACGTGATGGTCAACAACAACCAAGGACGATGGATTTGACAACGTTAAACCCCTCTTTGCAGTGCGACACGATGGTCAGCAACAACCAAGGACGAGGAATCTATTTTTGTAAATCCAATATTCTAATAGTGCACCACAATGGTCAGAAATAACTAGAAAGAAAAGATGCATGATAGCTAAATCCTCTCTGTAGTGCGACTTGGTGGTCAGCAACAACCAGGGACAAAAAGTCTAATTGTACAACCTAAGCTACTCCCTGAAGTGCGACACGGAGGTCAGTAACAGTCAAGGACAAAGCATCTAAAGTCTACCCCCTTGCAATGAGTCACGAGGATCAACACAGCCAAGGACGGATTTCTAAACCTGTAGACTAACACTGAGGTGTGAGCAAAGCTCCACAACAACATTGCTAGTAAAAAACAAAATACAAACTAACATTGAGGTGCGAGCAAAGCTTCACAACAACAGTGTTAGCAAATTAACTGCAAAAAAAAAGAAAAAAACACTATAAGAACAATCACTTTCTCTGTGGCTCGTTGTGGATGTGTTGTGCTCACTTTCTACTGCTCTCTCTAAAGCTCGAGCAGCTCTATCTCTATCTCTCTAGCAATCACAGTCGCAGCAATTCGTTGAAACTGCCACGCCGCCCTTTTTTAATAAGTGTAATTATATTTCGATCGAACTATAATTCGATCCAGATATAGCTGGATTGAAATGTACTTTGATCAAAATCTTTTTTATTTGGACATGCACGTATAAAATGAATATATAGCGTATAAATCTGTAATATACTGTAACAGGACTTGATTTTGAGGTGTTTTAGTAATAAATTTTGTTTTTCTAGGAAATTTTGGTCATTGTAAAGTTAGTCCACTGTTTAGAAGGATGTGTGGATTGTTTTCGTCCAATAAATGTTTTTGATCCGGAAGGCACTTTCTGGGGCATTTTTGAAGGTGTTAACGTGGGATTTTGAAAAAGTGATGTATGAAGCGATTGAAGCCTGCATTATAAGAAACAACTTTGGTTCTTTGAGTCTTCAGAGATTTTGATGTTTTGATGCTCATTGAGGGCCAAAGATTAAGAAAAAAGTGGGATTTGCTGTTTTTGCACCGTTTTTGTAGAAAATGCTGTTTTGCAGGTTGATTTTCAGCAAATCACAGCAGGCTATGGAAATTTTCCATCACATAGCCGTCGAAGAGCGCAGCGAGGGCAACAAGATTGTGTGAGACGGACTTGGGCTGTTTTGGCTCCATTTGGGAGTTATGTTCAGTTTCAAAAATCTAACCTTTACGGATCGCTTTGCGATCACGTTTTTACCTTGTTCTCGCAGGTATACTTGGCACGCAAGTCGAGTCCGCCGAACGCCAAAAATAGAAAAGAGGTTATTTTGAGAGGTCGCATGCTTTTGGAGGAAAAAAATCAGAATAGAAAGACGGGTGGTGCGTTTTGGGGATCATTCACCGATCTCTCTTCTGCGAGTGTGAGTGCGAGTGCGAGTGAGACGCTGCATGCAAGCGAATTGAAGCTCGGGGGTGGTCGGGAGGTTCGAGCTCCGTACAACGGAGTGCGCCCATATATTTTTCTCCTCTGTTGTTGTTGAGAGAAGGAGAGAACACAGAAGTAGAACCCCAAAGTGTGTAGAATACACACATGAGATGATGTATATATAGAGGGGACCTGGGTGCCATATATAGAGAAGCCATATATTGAGTAGCTTCACATATAAGCTCAACACCCCCGCTCAAATAAGGGTCCCTAACTGTGGATGAAAAAACCCTTGGGGGATCAAGGGAAAAACCCACAGCTCTATATACACCCACCGTTATATTATAAAAATCATTAAATATACAAATGTTTTATGAGGAGTTACATTACTCCTATCCTATCAAATACAATAATGAATACAAAGGTTCAATAAAGAGGTATAAAAGCTATCGATTAGCTTGTAATCAAAAGTGTCTCCGTGAATCTGCTGTGTAGCTTGTCATCAATATGGCATCACCAAACATATCTTCATAAATCTTTTATTGTCACCAAGTTTGTCTTCATAAAATCAATTCTTTGATCAATCCTACATAGATCATAGACTCCAAAAAAAAACATGTCATGAAAATTATTAGCATCGTTAATGAAATAATTACGTTCACAATGTCATAAGAGATGGTTCGCGACGCCACTCTTTTGACGACATATATACGCACGACAACATATGGTACATAAAGTATAAACGTAAAAGTATAAAATGTGTGATTACGTGATACAAATGATATGTGTATATACTACATAAAACAACATTTATCAATGTAGTAATCAATGAATACCATCAAAGTATTAAAAAAATATCATCATTATATCAATAAAAATGAATAAATGACCATGGTATCAACGAAAAGCATCATGATATCACCGAGAATAATCATTGTATCAACGAAACAACATCATGGCATCACCGAGAATAACCATGTATCAACGAAACATCATCATGGCATCACCGAGAATAACCATGGTATCAACGAAACAACATCATGGTATCACCGAGAATAACCATGGTATCAACAAAACATCATCATGGTATCAACAAAAATCACCATGGAATCAACGAAACAACATCATGGCATCACCGAGAATAACCATGGTATCAACGAAACATCATCATGGCATCACCGAGAATAACCATGGTATCAATGACATATCATCATGGTATCAAGGAAAATCACCATGACCAAAGTATTAACAAAACATCATCATGGTACCATCAAAATCACTATGGTATCAATGAAAATTATCAATAAAACGACGTAAACTATATCTCTAAAAGAATAATTATACGAGAATCAATGAACGAGTATATCATATAACAAAAGATCATGTACCAATAGTAGCTCGATAGAATTTGGACGATCATCAACGGCTCGGCTGAATCGGAACGATGTGTAACTAGCTTCTGCAGCAAAGTTACGTCAGTAACAAATATATAATTGATGAAGAAAAATATAATTGAGAAGTTTTCAATTATGAGAAAAATCAAAAGCAAAAAGTAAAATTTTGACTTTCAAACATATTCGCAGTCCGAAACGATAACCCAAAATCGGTGCAGAATTTAGAGAAACTTTCTTCTGCTAAGTTATAGACCACATCGATTCCGGTCTCCCATAGCGGATAGTTTCTTCTGCGAAGTTGTAGAACACATCGATTCCGGTCTCTCACGTGGGTAGTTTCTGCAAAATCGTTTTCAATAAGCAGAAAAATAAAAAACAAAAAAACGGAAATTGCTTTTTATGTATGTACGCAGTCCGCGAACGATAACTCAAAATCGGTGCAGAATTTGAAAACACTTCCTTCTGCAAAGTTGTAGACCACATCGATTCCGGTCTCCTTGGGAGAATATTTTTTGCAAAATCGTTTTCAATTAGCAAAAAAAAAAATCAAAAAACAAAAAGCGAAAGTTGCTTTTTAAGTATGTACGCAGTCCGTGAACGATAACTCAAAATCGGTGCAGAATTTGAAAACACTTTCTTCTGCAAAGTAGTAGACCACATCGATTCCGGTCTCCCACGCGGATATTTTCTACAAAATCGTTTTCAATTAGCAGAAAAATCAAAAACAAAAAGCAAAAGTTGCTTTTCAGGTATGTACGCAGTCCGCGAACGATAACTCAAAATCCGTGCAGAATTTGAAAACACTTCCTTCTGCAAAGTTGTAGACCACATCGATTCCGGTCTCTTTAGCAAGTAGTTTCTGCAAATTCGATTTTGATCAGGAGAAAAATCGAAAACAAAAACGTACTGCTCTGATACCATGTTGAGAGAAGGAGAGAACACAGAAGTAGAACCCCAAAGTGTGTAGAATACACACATGAGAATGAGCTTCACATATAAGCTCAACACCCCCGCTCAAATAAGGGTCCCTAACTGTGGATGAAAAAACCCTTGGGGGATCAAGGGAAAAACCCACAGCTCTATATACACCCACCGTTATTATAAAATAATTAATATACAAAAATTTATTTGTTTAGAGGAGCTACATCACTCCTTTTACAATGAATGTTTTGAGGAGTACTTATCCTATCCTATCAAATACAATAATGAATACAAAGGTTCAATAAAGAGGTATAAAAGAGGTCGATTAGCTTGTAATCAAAAGTAATCAAAAGTGTCTCCGTGTGTGCTGTGTAGCTTGTCATCAATATGGCATCACCAAACATATCTTCATAAATCTTTTATTGTCACCAAGTTTGTCTTCATAAAATCAATTCTTTGATCAGGATTGATCAAAGAATTGATTTTATGAAGACAAACTTGGTGACAATAAAAGATTTATGAAGATATGTTTGGTGATGCCATATTGATGAGCTTCACATATAAGCTCAACAGTTGTATCAAACACTATCAATACAAATATTTCTTCCTCTGTTTTGCTGTCTATCTCTATTATTCTGTTCCTTTGACATATACGTACACTTTATAATATACGGGCGTATAAATGCAACTTACGCTATAATGTGCATACCTATCTGGGGATCCTGGCCCTAAAGGTGGCACCTTTGTGTGCTTTGCCACTTGGTACATATTCCAAGTGTTTCATGGTGGCACACTCATCTCGCCTATAAAGACTGATGAGGGTCAAAACTACCAAAAATAGAAACTAACAACTGCAGTGCAGAATTGCATGGATAGTGACCCAAAATGGTATATTGATAAAAAAAAAGATGCATATCTATTCCTTTTATGATTATGTGACTGATCCCATAAATTTAGGGACTTTTTTTACTCCGTTTGGATTTTTTCGCATAAAAAATGGTATTTTTTGGGTAAAAAACGAGCTGCAAATAGCCTAGTTTTGGTCCAAAGTGGAAAAATGGCCTAAGAAATTACACATCAGCTGGGAATTACGTGGGAAAGAGAGAAAGAGGGTTGATTCCTACAAAAAAAACCGTGCAATTTTTTACTACTGTGCAATAGTTCCCTGGTTGCCCAATCTATGTGTGATGCAGTCTCGTCTCTTCGCAACCTGGAATCTGAGCTTGTGAGGGAGTGAATTACGGTTTTTCCTTATCAAAATGGTGTGCGGGCTTCAACTTAGAAGCTCTCAAATCTTTGAGAAATAAAAAAATCATCGTCGCGAAGGTGGAAGCTCATGCATTCCCTTTAGTTGTTTGATGTTACGACTATGTAATTGGGGGCAAGGCTACATGATACCATGAAAGAGGTTTGGGTTTGATTGATATTTGTGCCTGTATGAGCATTGAGGTTTCATGGATGAAACTTTAGTGTTTTTAAATGGTCTTTTCAAGTGAGATTGAATGTGAATTGGGGATTCTCCCATCATAATCTCAACTATAAAAACAAGAAAATTCCAAGCACGATAGGAAAGAAGGTTTGTGACTTTGCTATCACAAAGGCTCTTAGATTTGCAGTCAGCCTTAGAAAAAAGGGGTCAGTGATTTTACATAAACAATTTTTCTTAAACTGTTTATGACTCTCATCACTAACTCTCATAGCCAGAGGTCCTGCACCTTCCCACTTTTAAGTCTCCCACTTTCACTAGGGTCTCGGTAGCTGCTCTTGTCTAATGACTCTTAGAGTAATAAGTCCAATGAGTGGTATTGTATTCATCTTAGTAACCCAAGAAATGAACTTGGCTTACTTCTCTTGTAGACTTGTAACATCCAATAACATGTTCATTGCTTTGTTTACCATAAACATGTACACATTATGCATTTCAAATTCCTATACACAAATAGACTCAGTAAGAGATTGTTGCTTTCTCTTGATAATGTCGATTATTTCTTTATGGAACTCTTGATTTTCTATGCCAAGCACCTTACCCAAAGTAAATTATTCAAAATCCTCTCTTCCAATTTTTTTTTGAGATTTGTTGTTGTCTCTATATTAGATCTTGTAAGATGATACATCTTATCCAAATTATTATCCACTCTTTTTTGTTTAATAGGCTCCACCTTCAACCCATGGGCGGTTCCCTCAACCATTGAGATGACATGTAGACCTAGGAGCCATGTCCTCAAATAGCTTATTCATTCCTCCTCTGCCAAATTCCTTCCCAAAGGCTTACCTATTTCACTTAAGTGAGTCTTGCCTCTTTAAAGAAAAAAATATCCTTCATCAAAGCATCTTTGAACCTTTCACAATCCTTCCTTTCATGGTTAGTACCATCACACCGTATGCACCTGTGTACAGATCCTTCTCTATTTTTAGGTGTTTGCATTGTAGATTGGCTTGATTGTTCTCTTTTAACGTTGAAATTGTTAAACTCAAAATCTTGCATTGCGTTGACAACATCATCTAAGATGGATTTTTCCCTCTTTGGTACCACAAAAATAACCTTTTTAAAACTCTAATGAATGCTTGGGGCTTGAGTAGGTTTGACTATAATCTTGTCTCTTTGTCATTTTTGCTTATCTAGCCCCCATGCTCATTTCGAATTCCCATTTTATAGGCTCATTGATCTGAAGAATCACAACTAGCTAAAAACTTTATACTATCTCTACTACGGGTACTCAATGTACCTCCATATCCTTTACATAGCCACAAAAATACTTTGTTACATAATTACCATCAGATTGGTCCAACTTATTCACCCTTGATTGAAGGAAATTTGTCGAAGAAAGTTCTTTATTTTAAGAGCTTGTTTATGCTACATAAACATAACAGAGGCTTAAAACATCTTCATTGCAATTGGATCAAGTTTCATCCCCTGTTGCTTTTGTTTCTCTATAACTTTAAAGTTTTTTGTTGACACCTTCAATTAAGATTCCGTTCCATCACCCTAGCCCATTTCACGTTGGGTTCACCAAAAATGTACTAGAAAGTTTGCGGTGCAGTTAGAAAAGGATTGGGGTTTTGACCTTGAGAGTTCATTGAAAAATTTAGTAAAAAATAGAGGATTCAAAGCAGCAGACACACTAAAATGGAGAAAAAATGCTATTCATGAAAGGTTCCATCTAAAAAAGAACCAAGATCAACTCAAAACTCTTGTATGTGTGATGATATGGTGCAGTCTCGTGCCTAAATTTCACATATGAAGTTCTTATTTGTCCTATTAAAAACCCTTTACTTTTACTTGGTATTTTTAATAAGACATATATAGTAGTTTTCATTTGTTTAAAAACCCTAATCTTTTTTAAATTACTAAATGACTTATTTTATACAATCTAAGGTGTATTCATTAACCAATCCCAAATGCTTACTTGAAGAGAGAAAACCCTAGTTGATGGCCTTTACAAGATCAAACATGAGGTAGAAACACCTTGGGACTACTCTGTAAAGTAGTCCACTAGGTTGAGCAACCGAGTCTTACCAAACAATGAGCAAATATTTCTAAGCGAGTCAAAAACCAAGCAACTTGCTCCCAAATATAGAACTCTATGTGTGTGTGTGTGTGTGTGTGTGTGTGTGAGAGAGAGAGAGAGAGAGAGAGAGAGAGAGAGAGAGAGAGAGAGAGAGAGAGAGAGAGAGAGAGATGTGACTCCAATTGGATAAGATGGCTTGATGCATACTTGAGTATTGATTCATTTGCATGAACAAGAAAGAGGGGGTTTAGGGCACACATTGTCGAGAGGCATTGCGGGAGGAAGATGGTGACTGATTTGATAGAGGCATGTTGTCACTTCATCCAAATGCACAATGAAGTCATAGGCACACACCACCTTGCTTGGATTAGAGAAGCAAGAAGCAAATTCTAGAACCAACCAAAACCCTATGTAAAATATTGCAAAGATTGGATGCTACCAACACTGCCAATATGCAATCCCATAGTATTCTAGAATAATTGTAAAACATGTCCAACTAGATTAGAATGCATCACAATATGGGGTAAGAACTGTATTCATGCCCACTTCCTCCTCCATATTCCAGGATGTAGATTGTCTTCTTTAGACTATTTTTCCACAAAGGAATAATGAAGAGGGTATCATTGGCATCGCATGCATCCATTCAATGAAAAATTTGTGTTCCTCTTTGGATCCACCTTTTAGGACGGGCACAAAAACCTCTCTTGTTCCATCTTCTTTGGATTCACCTTTGAGGACGATCAACACTCCATCAAAAACCTCAATTGTTTCGTCCTCTTGTGAGTGTGCTTTCAAGGATCACTTTAGAAGAAAATGCAACAATCTATTGAGAAATAAGTTGCTCTATTGTGGCGAGTTTAAAGAAGAGAATTGTTGCTTATCTCACCTAGGTGGTCAGCAAAGCAATAACATAATTAATACATTTGGATGGAAACTCGAGTTTACATTTTGGTCAATACTCCCCTAATAACCAATCTTGTGTGAATGCAAATGACATGCTAAGATGACTTGACTTGCAGGCTTGATTTTTAATAAGAAATATATTTGCTTTGGATATTTTGTATGGGTTAAAAGTGAGTTTCCCTTTTAAAAGTGTTCGAGAAAAGTGTGCCTCAGCTTAGCCATGGGCCGGTTGAGAAATCAAAACAATTAGTTGAAGGGAGGTGAGAAGAAGAAAATATGTTTGAAAACTCTAAGAAAATAGAGTTAAATTACAAAAAAATCCCGTATTTTGTTAAAACTTCCCTCTTTAAATGTACCTTGAAGGAATTTTTGTATTTAATACGTTCGTAAAATTGATTTTTCTCATCCTCAAATTTGATTGGAAAAGGGGCCAAAAAACATTCATCCCCAATCCCCAATGTTTACTAAGGTCAATTGCTCTGAATGTCTTAGCGCTTTTCTATATCAGACATGTGACTATGTCCCTACGATCTGAAATACAGCTTCTATTTTTACAAAGCCAATTAATACTGCAGCGAGCTCCTCTTTAGCTAGCCATAATATAAATTGAGCAAAGCGACAGCCTGCAGCAGCTGCATTGTCACGGGAACACAATAATAGAGATAGACAGCAAAACAGAGGAAGAAATCTTTGTATTGATAGTGTTTGATACAAAACGAGCAATTGAATATATATATGGGCGCACTCCGTTGTACGGAGCTCGAACCTCTCGACCACCCCCGAGCTTCAGTTCGCTTGCATGCAGCGTCTCACTCGCACTCGCACTCGCAGAAGAAGAGATCGGTGAATGATCCCCAAACGCACCACCCGTCGTGCTTTTATCCTTCTTTTCCTCGAAAAGCCTGCACGATTTTCGTACCGAGTATACCTGCGAGAATAATATAAGAACGTGATCGATAAGCGATCCGTAAAGGTTAGATTTCTATCATGACACTTTGCACAGATCCTCTTTCACACATTCATTTCTGCATCGCCTACAAAATAGCCAAAAGAACATACTCGTGCAACCAATTCAACATGATAATCAAAGTAAAAAAACATAATTATATACCTTCATAATCTCAATTGTCATACTCTACCATGAAGAAACAATCCACTTCTTGGTTGATAGCAGGGAGAACTGTATGATATTGTAGGTCTGTCTGTCCCTGTGTACATTACACTGCTGCTACCTTCTGTTTGTTTTCATCATAACTTTTACAAACGAACTCAGAACAGAGCGATCCAGGTACTCAAAACGACGGGAATAGGTCTGGTCTACAAGGCATCGTGAACAGAATTGCGAAAAAACATCTTTGTTTGTCTAAAAACGCAATTTTTAAGTCGCAACTCATAAAACCTCTATTTTTGGGTCTCCACTACTTTTACAACTTATTTTAAGCTTACCCATGCATTTTAAGCTAAAATACATAAATATAAAACATTGATATTAATAAAAATCTCAATTTTACTGTTCATAGACAGACTATCTGTTATTCATTAATCTTTATCAAATCCGTTTTTAGTGTATTATTTAAAAAAAAAGAATATATGTTCTCTCTTAATATTTCAACTCATTCGTATAAGCTCTATTTAATAGACTATTCAACAATCTTTCAAATCGTGTTAACGAAAGATATGCCCTGCTACATTCTTTTCGACTTTAAGAACTTCAAATATTAGTCCTATTACATTCTCCCCTTATCAAAATTAACTCTGTCCTCAGAGTTGGTTTAAAGAGAGAAAAATTCTCTTTGCAAAACACTAAGATCAACCCATGATGCATCCTCTACTGGATAGTTCTGCCACTTAACCAAAACTTCCACAATGTCTCTATTTCTCATATGTTTAAAATGCCTATCTAGTACTAAGTCTGATTCTACAGTCAATGGTCCGTCATCTTTCAACTTAGAGTTGTCCTCTAAAACATGATGCACATTAGGAACATACTTTTTCAATAAACTCACATAGAATACATGATGCACTTTAACATGAGAAGGCAATTCCAATTTGTAAGCTAATGAACCAATGCGCTTCAAAATTTTAAATGGACCAACAAATCGTCGAGACAATCTTCTATCATTTCCAAGAATCAAATGAGACTTCTCAGGAATAACCTTTAAAAAACCATATCACCAGTTTCATACTCCACAACACGATGTTTCTTGTCATAATACGGTTTATGTCTCTTTTGAGATTCTCTAATATTCCCCCTGATTTTGGCCGACTCGCTATCCATTTTCTCAAGCATCTCACGTGAGAGTTCTACCTTATTCCTCGATAGCCATACATTGCCTCAAACGGAGTCATCCTAATAGATGAATGATATGAACTGTTGTATGCAAATTCAACCAAAAGCAAATATTCATTCCAATTAGATTGGTTTTCATTGACATACATTCGTAACATATCTTCTAAAATACGATTCACTCTCTCCGTTTCCCCATCGGTTTGAGGATGAAAAGCAGTAGACATGCGTAACTGGGTACCTATAGAGTCAAAAGTCGCTCTCCAGAAATGTGAAGTGAACTTAGAATCTCTGTCAGACACTATGCTCTTGGGCATGCCATGCAAAGGAAATATCTCTTTCATAAACAAGTATGCAATGGTCAATGCAGTATAAGTTATTTTTACAAGAAAGAAGTGAGCTTGTGTTGTGAGTCTATCTACCACCAGAAAGATCGAATCATACCCTCCACGAGTAGTAGGAAGTCTAATGATAAAGTGCATGGATATACACTCCCACTTCTGTAAAGGAATGTCTAAGGGTTGAAGGTCACCAAGTATCCTCTTATGTTCAATCTTAACTTGTTGACATTGAAAGCATTCACGCACATAATTCTTAACATCCAATTTCATACGCGGAAAAAGAATGAACTTTTAATCTTTTCATGTGTCTTATTCAATCCAGGATGACCAGAAAAAGTTGAATTATGACACTCATGCAAAATTTGACTCTTGAAAGTAGCATTTGTAGGAATACACAAGCGGTCATAATAATACAGATTTTCCTTATACAAGTGATATCTGTTCTCATACCTCTCACCAATATTCTCACGCAAGAATTTCAAAATAGGCATATAAAAAGAATCATTTTCAACCTCAGCATGCATATCATCAATCAAATTGGATCGCACAACAGTCAACAAATTACCCATGGACGTACGACTCAATGCATCTGCAACTTTATTTTCTTTTTCACACAAATACTTCAAATCAAAGTCATACTCAGCCAGCAATTCAATCCATCTTCTTTGTCTGTTATTTAACAATGGCTGAGTGAAAATATACTTCAAGTTTTGATGATCAGTACGCAATTCAAATTTTACACCAAGCAAGAGATGACGCCAATGCTTCAATGCATGAACAACAGCAAGTAATTCTAGATCATGTGTTGCATAGTTCAATTCATGTCGTCTTAATTTCCTAAACTCATATGCAACCACTCTTCCTTCTTGTGTCAAAACACAACCTAATTGTTAACCACTAGAGTCACAGGACACAACAAATGGTTTGCCCATCTCAGGAACTTTTAAAACATAATTTTCCGCTATTTTAGCCTTCAAGGTCTCAAAAGCAGTCTCACAGCTAGAAGTCCACACAAAACCCTTGTCTTTCTTGGTCAATTCGGTCAAAAGACTTGCTATCTTAGAGAAATCTTTAATGTGTGCTCTCTCATATTGTGCTAGACCCATAAAGCTTCTTACATCTCTTACTAACATAGTCTTAACTTTATCAAGATCAATGTGAATCCCCTCTTTAGAAATCACTCTTCCCAAATACACAATCTGATCCTTTGCAAAAGTACACTTACTTGCTTTGGCATACAATTTATGTTCACGCAAAACCTCAAATGTTTTCTTTAAGTGCAATGCATGATCTTCTTCATTCTTAGAATACACAAAAATATTATCCAAGAATACCAGAATGAATTCATCAAGATACGGGTAAAAAATATTATTCATTAAGCACATGAAAGTTGTTGGTGCATTAGTCGAACCAAAAGTAAGAACTGTAAATTCATAATGTCCATAACGTGTACGAAAAGCAATCTTTGGAATGTCCTCGGCCTTGATACGAATTTGATGGTAGCCAAAACGAAGGTCAACCTTTGAAAATATTGTGGCACCACTCAAATGACTAAGCAGTTCATCTATGTGAGGAAGAGGATATTTGTTCTTAATGGTCTGTTAGTTTAATCCCCTATAGTCGATGTATAACCTATATGTACCATCCTTTTTCTTTTTGAATAACACAAGACTACCCCAAGGAGATACACTAGGCTTAATGAAACCCTTTTTTCAAAAGATCATCAAGTTGTATCTTGAGCTCTTTAAGCTCATCAATATTGAACCTGTATGGAGCTCTTGAATAAGGTGTTGCTCCTGGATATAGATCTATGGCGTGGTCTACCGCTCAAGGCGGAGGCATACCAGGAAGATCGTCCGGAAACACATCCTTAAATTCATGTAAGAGATCCTCTATAAATTCTGGATTTGTCTCTTTATGTTTATCCCCAGATTCTTCTTTAATCTCATTAGTAAACACAAGCAACGTCTCACACTCTTATCTAAGTCACCTTATCAATTCCATTCCCAAAACTAGATTTAGAATCTCTTTCTTTCCACAAAGAGTGTGACTTATCATCATCAAATGATTAAAGATATATTTTTCTTTCTTAACAATCAATCAAAACATGATTTTCAATGATCTAATTGATACCAATGATAACATCATGCATATCAATGTTTATGTTATAGAAATCATCTTTATGATTTCGACTCTTCAAAGAAAAAAAAAAAACAATTTTTCTACTAACTCTTTCGTGAAACTATTATTACCACTAGTTAAATCCACAAGACTTTTAACTTCTCGATTTAATTTCAAGTTTAATTTCTCAATCAATTTAGACGATAAGAAGCAATGAATACTATCCAAATCAATTAAGAAATTCAAATTTTAATCTCAACTTCTACGCATAAATTCGATCTCACAGAAGCTTTCAAAGGACGTATCAAAGACATAAAACATCACAAAGAAGGGGTAGATGACTTACCTTTATCATACGCATCGCCAAAAGTCTCCAATTGAGCCATCTTGGTACGTATTGTCTTATCGATCACCTTGCTCGAGCATTCGAAAGTCTCGTGGTCGTGTTCTCGATATTGAAAGTATAATCCCAATCTTTGAGTTCTTCAATCCACGCTTCTAAATCTTCGCATATCTTTCTTATGCCATCAAACTCTTTAAGCTTAGCCTTCGTTAAGAATGATTTGGTTGTCGCTTCTCCCATATCGTCATCGTTTCTTTTGGCGGTACCCCAGCGCCGCCACGATGATTATTGTTTCCTGGTGGATTAGCATGGTTTTCACCTTCATGTGGCCATTAAGGTCTACATAGATATCAAGCTCTCGTGCTGCTTTGCCCCGTAGAGCCTCAGCACGCTCCCGATTTTCAATTTTCAGATCTTCTCATAGTCGCCGAATCAGGTCTTCTTGCTCCTTCATCCTTCTCTTGTATCCTTCCATGTCCACAATCAACCGCTTGCTCTGATACCAATTGTCACGGGAACCGAATAATAGAGATCTATAGAAAAAGATAGAGAAAGAGATCTTTGTATTGATGAATCTTTGTAGAGTTTTGATACAACAGAGGAGAAAAATATATATATGGGCGCACTCCGTTGTACAGAGCTCGAACCTCCCGACCACCCCCGAGCTTCAGTTCGCTTGCATGCAGCCTCTCACTCGCACTCGCACTCTCACTCTCACTCTCACTCTCACTCTCACTCGCACTCGCACTCGCACTCGCAGAAGAAGAGATCGGTGAATGATCCCCAAACGCACCACCCGTCGTGCTTTTATCCTTCTTTTCCTCGAAAAGCCTGCACGATTTTCGTACCGAGTATACCTACGAGAATAATATAAGAACGTGATCGCTAAGAGATCCGTAAAGGTTAGATTTCTATCATGACACTTTGCACAGATCCTGTTTCACACATTGATTTCTGCATCGCCTACAAAATAGCCAAAAGAACATACTCGTGCAACCAATTCAACATGATAATCAAAGTAAAAAAACATAATTATATACCTTCATAATCTCAATTGTCATACTCTATCATGAAGAAACAATCCACTTCTTGGTTGATAGGAGGGAGAATTGTATGATATTGTAGGTCTGTCTGTCCCTGTGTACATTACATTGCTGCTACCTTCTGTTTGTTTTCATCATAACTTTTACAAACGAACTCAGAACAGAGCGATCGAGGTACTCAAAACGACGGGAATAGGTCTGGTCTACAAGGCAACGCGAACAGAATTGCGAAAAACATCTCTGTTTGTCTAAAAACGCAACTTTTAGGTCGCAACTCATAAAACCTATATTTTTGGGTCTCCACTACTTTTACAACTTATTTTAAGCTTACCCATGCATTTTAAGCTAAAATACATAAATATAAAACATTAATATTAATAAAAATCTCAATTTTATTGTTCATAGACAGACTATCTGTTATTCATTAATCTTTATCAAATCCGTCTTTAGTGTATTATTTTAAAAAAAAGAATATATGTTCTCCCTTAATATTTCAACTCATTCGTATAAGCTCTATTTAATAGACTATTCAACAATCTTTCAAATCGTGTTAACGAAAGATATGCCTTGCTACATTCTTTTCGACTTTAAGAACTTCAAATATTAGTCCTATTACATGCATACGGACCGACAAGGCTATGTGAGAGTAAAGGCTAGATATTTCCTTGCCAGTCTTTCATTATCTTTTGGTTTCTCCCCATCCTTTTGCACTTGGCTAGCTCACCTCAATGCAGGCCCATTACTCCCTTGGAGGTCTTGATCACCTCTTATCGGCCTTTGCCTCCACAAGTCCCAATGATCCTGAGTGGAATTGATCCTGCTACCTTGTGAATGGATGCTTTTTTCCCAAAATTTCCTTACCTTTGGTCATCTCTCTCTATCTGTGTGTGTATGTGTGTGTGTGTGTGTGTGTGTGTGCGCGCACGCGTGTGTGTGTGTGTGTGTGTGTGTGTGTGTGTGTGTGTGAGAGAGAGAGAGAGAGAGAGAGAGAGAGAGAGAGAGAGAGAGGAGAGAGAGAGAGAGAGAGAGAGAGAGAGAGAGAGAGACAGAGCCTTCTTGTCGTTGGGACTGTGTATTTGACTCAGGCTAATAGCCAAAGAGGGAAACTGTTGAGAGAGAAAGAGAGAACACAGAAATAGAACCCCAACGTGTGTAGAATACACACATGAGATGATGTATATATAGAGGGGACGTGGGTGCCATATATTGAGTAGCTTCACATATAAGCTTAACACCCCCGATCAAATAAGAGTCCCAACATGTCTTCATAAATCTTTGATTGTCACCAAGTTTGTCTTCATAAAATCAATTCTTTGATCAATCCTACATAGATCATAGACTGAAAAAACATAGTCATGAAAATTATTAGCATTGTTAGTGAAATAATTATGTTCACAATGCCATAAGTGATGGTTCGCGATGTCACTCTTTTGACAACATATGGTACATAAAGTATGAACGTAAAAGTACAAGATGCGTGATTACGTGATGCAAATGACATGTGTATATACTACATTAAATGACATTTATCAACGTAGTGATATCAATGAGTATCATCAAAGTATTAACAAAATATCATCATTGTATCAATAAAAATGAATAAATCATAATGGTATCAACGGAAAGCATCATAGAATAATCATTGTATCAACGAAACAACATCATGGTCAACGAGAACAACCATGGTATCATGAGAATAATCATTGCATCAATGAAAAAACATCATGGTATCAGCGAGAATAACCATGGTATCAACGAAACAACATCATGGTATTACCAAGAATACCATTGTATCAACGAATCAACATCATGATATCATTGAGAATAATCATTGTATCAACAAAACAACATCATGGTATCACTGAGAATAACCATGGTATCACCGAGAATAACCATGGTATCAACGAAACAACATCATGGTATCACCAAGAAGAACCATGGAATCAACAAAATATCATCATGGCATCACTCTGAATAACCACGGTATTAACGAAAATCACGACGACCAAAGTACTAACAAAACATCATCTTCGTACCATCAAAATCACTATGGTATCAACGAGCGATGATCAATAAAACTATCTCTAGAAAAATAATTATACGAGAATCAACGAATGAGTATATCATATAAAAAAAAATCATGTACTAATAGTAGCTCGATAGAATTTTGACGATCATCAACGGCTCGACTGAATCGGAACGATATGTAACTGGCTTCTGCAGCAAAGTTACGTCATCAAAAAATATATGATTGATGAAGAGAAAATATTATTGAGAAGTTTTTAATTATGGGGAAAATCAAAAGCAAAAAGTAAAATCTGCTTTTCAAACATGTAAGCACCCCGTAAACGATAACTCAAAATCAGTGTTGAATTTGAAAAAATTTCTTTCTGCAAAGTCATAGACCACATCAATTTTGGTGCCTCCGCCGAGCTGTTTTTGCAAATTCATTTTCAATTAGGAGAAAAATCAAAAAACAAAAAACGTAAGTTGCTTTTCGGGCATGTATGTAGTCCGCAAACGATAACTCAAAATTAATGCAGAATTTGAAAAAACCGTCTTTTGCAAAGTTGTAGACCACATCGATTCCAATGCCTCTAGCGGCTAGTTACTACAAAATCATTTTCAATTAGGAGAAAAATCAAAAACAGAAAGCAAAGTTTCTTTTCAGTCATGTACGCAGTCCGCCAACGATAACTCATAATCGGTGTAGAATTTGAAAAAACTTTCTTCGGCAAAGTTATCGACCACATTGACTTCGGTGCCTCGAGTGCATAGTTTTTGCAAAATCATTTTCAATCAACAGAAAAATCAAAAAAAAAAAGCGAAGTTGCTTATCAGGCATGTATGTAGTCCGCGATTGATAACTCAAAATCGGTGCAGAATTAGAAAAAACTTTTTCTGCAAAGTTGTAGACCACATCGATTTTGGTGCCTCATTTCTGCAAAAATTTTTTCAATTAAGAGAAAAATCAACAACAAAAAGCAAAGTTGCGTTTCAAGCATGTACGTAGTCCGCGAACGATAACTCAAAATCAGTGTAGAATTTGAAAAACCTTTCTTCTGCAAAGTATTAAACCACATCAATTCCGGTGCCTCCCGCAGGTAGTTTCTGCAAAATCGATTTCAATCAAAATAAAAATTAAAAACAAAAAGCGAAGTTGCTTTTCAGGCATGCATGGAGTCCGCGAACAATAACTCAAAATCGGTGCGTAATTTGAAAAACTTTCTTCTGCAAAGTTGTAGACCACATCGATTCTGGTGCTCAAGCAGGAGTATTTTTCAAAATTGTTTTCAATTAAGAGAAAAATAAAAAACAAAAAGAGAAGTTTCTTTTCAAGGATGTATGTAGTCCGCGAACAATAACTCAAAATCGGTGCAGAATTTGAACTAGCTTTCTTCTGCAAAGTTGTAGACCACATTGATTTTGCTGCCTCTGTAGGTTAATATATGCAAAATCATTTTCAATCAAGAGATTTTTTTTAAAAAAAACAGTCCTGCTTTGATACCATGTTGAGAGAGAAAGAGAGAACACACAAATAGAACCCCAAAGTGTGTAGAATACACACATGAGATGATGTATATATAGAGGGGACCTGGGTGCCATATATAGAGAAGCCATATATTGAGTAGCTTCACATATAAGCTCAATAGAAATCTCTCTCTCTCTCTCTCTCTCTCTCTCTCGCGCTAGAGTATTGGGGACGTACACAAGGGAAGGATGATCGGAAGGGACCGGTAGCCACCATGATTGCCCTATCATGGCTATGCTTGAGCATAGCTAGTTGAGGATGAGAGTCGTTACCTCTCTCAATTCATCCCCTTCAACAACTGTCTGTAGCCATCCCTGCCGGCGTGGATGGCTATAGGAACTTGTCAGATAGCATGAAGGATCTCAGTATGGGGCATATTTTTTTGCGCCATCATCAATCATCATCCTAGGAGAGAGTTATGCACGTATGCCCATTGCTTGTCCTAGCAATTTTTTTCTCGCAAGTCGTGTATGTGACACCCGCCTCTAGCCATCCACGCTGGTGGCGTGGATGGCTAGAGGAAGGTCTCATTAATGAGAGCATTTAAATTTTCAAAGCTACAAGTTAATCAATTTTCCTAAAATGTACCTATCAAAAATTTGAAGGAAGCACACTAGGCAGTTGATTTTTATCACAACAAAAGTTTGGAAGGTTTTATTGGATCAAAAAAGTTGGTGCATATATATCCTTTTATGCGTAGTAACACGGTCCTTTGATAATGATAGATGAGGAGCAACCACATGAGGTTGGTGAATAGCTACATAGGTTCAAATTCTTTTAATTACATGCCTTACGGTACCAAGATTGGATTTAAGTGAAAGGATTTGACTTGGTGGAAATCAAGCCCAAATGTGGATACATTTCCACATCTAATTCTGTTCATTATTAAAAGTTTATATACTCTGTGACAAACACTTGGTAATTCTTTTTTGTCACTCCATGATTCCATGGCTCATTAAGAGCATGGAGCATTGTATGATGGTTTGTTTTTGTCTAAAATATATAACTCTCTCAATTGAGAGAGTACTGCTTAAAGAAAAAAAATTATGCTTGATTTGAAGTTTGGAAAATACTCAATAAAGTGCCTCAACTAGAGTAAGGGTATGAGAGACATGATTTTAGAGGGCTCATACAGGATGAATCAAACACTGATTAGATTGTAGTACATATTGCTTATTTTGGGGTCCTTTCAGGGTTTTGAAAAGTGTCCTTTCAGGGTTTTGAAAAAAACCTCCAAAACCATACTAGATCCACTCATTTTGTAAAATACTTTCATGAGGTTATAGATCAAGGCCTACTACACATTGAAAAAATAAGAGACTTGTAAAATTTCTCATCTTTTGGTCACACTAAGCCTCCAAAGTTGATGGGCCAAAACATTTTCATCAAAAGAGTCATTTCTTACGTTTTTTTGTTTAAAAATAAGATTAGGGATTTTTGTAGGACTTGATATAAATTCCCTAGTTAACTTCAATGGGTTGGTGATTAGAACATATGATTGCTTCTCACCCACTATTTTTTGTTTTGCCAAAAGAAGTAGGTACAAAAAAGTTGAATTTTTACCATTCTGCAAACCTATCATCAAAGTTTCTATAGCCACGCTGAATACAAATAATTTATGCATGTTTTCTTAGTTCCCTATTGTCCTTTAGGTTCATAAGGAGCCATGGAGCATGTCAAAATAATAATACATCTCATACCAAGGGGAATCTTGGGGACAAAGATGAAGTGTTGAGGCCCACAAAAATGATCGTTCAACTCTTCAAGGCCTAGGAATCTTTGTGCTCCTTGTTGCAAACTCATTGTAGTGCTTTGTAGGTGAGAATATTCTTGAGTTTTTGGCCAAAACATTTCATACAAGACTCCCTCTGATATGATTGCTTTTCCAATCTCTTCAATTACCTTACTCCATTAATCTATCACGGGTCTATAATATCGCGGAATACTTGAACCATTCCCTAAATTTTTCCAAAATTTTATATAGTTCTTTAGCCCCAAAATGACTTCTTCGTGGGCCTTGACATACTCCGCCATTTGTACTAGAGGTGGATCTCCATGTGGTAACATTGGCTTGCCTTCTGTGTCTGTTTTCCAAAGGCGAATACTTCCACTCCAACTTCATACACCTACATGTGCCTTATATTGCATCATTGGTGTCTCATCCTGCATAAAGAACCTAAACTGAAGCGGTTTGGAATGTCCAACAAGTATGTCTTGTCCATCACAAAGATAGCCATCAGAATATTGCTTGAAATCGGGGATCTTTGTGAGAAAAAATGAAGCTGGAGATGAAGATGAGTTGTTTCGTAATGTATCCATCAAATGTGGCAAAGTATAGGTTTGTGTAACTCTCAACTTCTCTGAAAACCTACTAAACATGGCGTCTATGTCCTCATGTGTATGCCCAACCATTAAAAATCCCAGCTGGATGGTTTTGAAAACACCCCTTGCAACAAGCATTGACAAATAGGCAAATAAGTATCTATTTTTGTTTTCCCCTGCACAATTATCCAATTGTAGCAACAAGTTCTCTGGCAATCTGCAAAATGTTGACCCCAATTCCTCTTCTGCAATTTCTGACGACTGCACAATGGGCTCTTTTCCATCACTCAAGTTATGGTAGTCCAAAGCATCCCTTGAGTTCAAAGCATGTAGTAGTGAAATATTGCTCCTTGGAAGTCCATTTGTTACTAGATCACCAAGAGGATGCTTATCTATCCTCTCGAGGTTATGTAAACAATTAGCAATTGAGCCAATTGTAAGATTTGGATCAGCTGGCCACAAACCATTCAAGACAAAGTGTCCGTAATGACCTTCTCCATGTCCATGAGTGATCATGACAATCAATGCCACCTACAGATTATATCCTGAATCCACACCCTTGGGAACAATGCGTAATCTAGGAATGGCAGTCTTCTTTTGATCCATCTTATCATGGATTATGCATACATATTTTTGTGGTTGAGTTTCTGAATACGTGCGCCATGCATAATATAGGCTTCTGCAACTCTTTTGTTGTGCCATGTGAACTTCTATCTCCCTCAAGAGAAGAGCTCTCTCTTCAAGAGAAGGTTTAGCTTCTAACCTTGCCTTGATTGAGCTACAAATATTGCACTTAGAGAACTCACTCGTCTTTGTTAAAGTGACATGTGGGTACTCTTTGTTCCAAATTCTACCAAAAGAGATTGGGATAGCTTCTTCTCATAGCCCATTTGGTCAAGTGTCGTGTTGATTTCACATAAAATATCCACTTGTTTGTATGTTGATGGAATCACCAATTGAGTCTCTCTTGAGCCATCTAGCAGTGTTCTACTTCTATGTGGCATCTTCTCAGAGTTGTTTTCCACAAACTCATTTAGTAGTGCTCTTGCTAAACTAGTATGTTGAAGTCCCCTTCTCAATGTACATGTGTTCCCATGTATATATTGGCGCACACCATTTTCAAAGTTCTCCTTGTATCGATAAAATGATGTCTTTGGTATTCCATGTAGCTCATACCATGCTCTCCAACAAACAATAGAGCCATTTAGCCTGAATTGGTATCGTGACTTCTCATCTTTCTGATAACATATAGAAAGAACATCATAAACATAATTAGTGCGTGATTCTTGAGACTCTCCCCAAAACTATTGTCGTAACCTTGTCACCATATCACAATCTGCAAACTGGCAACATTTTTGTGCACAACAATCAATGCATGATACCCTTTGAATTGATTTGTTTGAAAGGTAAAAAGTCGAAGCTGGTGCTGCTTTTGATTTTTGAGTCCTGTTCATGAAAGTGTATCGTCTCTTCCTTGACAACTGGACAACATTACTCCCATCAAGTTTTTTTCCAACATTGCCATCGTTGGATACATCCTCATATGTAGCATGCATGCCATCAACAGGAACAAAGCGTTGTAATGGGCTCCCATTCAACATTGTTGTCTGCTTGATGGGCCACTTTAGCAAAGTGATGCTACCCACTTCAACCACATCATCAATGCTTGCATTTTCTCTTTCAATACCCACACCCACACAATCAGGACCAAGTTCCTGAAAGTTGACATAATCATGTGGAAATACATATAAGATGGTCCCTTCATTCATGGTTTGCATCATTGTGTCATCTTTTAAAAGGACCCTCTGATTTCTCCAAGACTCTCGAATCATTGCTTCAAATTCTGGGCTTGTCATAGGTATTGCATCTGTAACTAGAGGATCATAATGATCATGTTCTTCATCACCCTTGTAGCTTTCGTGTGGATCAATTAAGTTCCCATTTAATACAAAAGATTGCAAAAGAAGCTATGACCATCGAACAGCACTCCATAATGAGCCTTGGAGAGATGAAGTATCCATTGTAGGAAAAGGTAGGACCACATCCTTCAAGCATTCCTCCACTAGTATGGAGACATTTCCCAGCCCTATCTTTGTACCACCACAAGTGGAATCTCGATTTGTTCTACACACACAACCAATACCAACGATTTCATTGTCAAGTATCATATGAACTTTCTCCCCAGATTCGAAGTCCATCCTGTAAGTAAAAAGATTACATTGTTAAATCCATAGTTATAGAAAAATACTCTTCAAAAAAAAAATCATGCTACAACATGAAAAAGGTTTGCATAGGTTGGACAAGTGGTGAACCTTGAGACCAAATCCTCCTTGCTATATTAATGGAAGCAAGGTTGGACAAGTGGTGGACCTTGAAAGCAAAGCCTCTTTGCTATATGAGAGCATAGGTTGGACAAGTGGTGGACCTAGTTGTAATACCCACTGCCACCTATCAACTACTATAGGACTATGCTTTCCAATGTCCAAGTATCCCTTGAGTCTTTCAAGGTTGAACACGTGGTGGACCTTGAAACAAAAATCCCCTTTCTATATCAGAGCATAGCTTGGACAAGTGGTGGACCTAGTTATAATGCCCAATATCCAAGGTGAAATACCTTAGGACTTTGCTACCTTGCTTGCCAATGTATACGTAGCCCCTCATTTCTTTAATGGAAGTAAGGTTGGACAAGTGGTGGACCTTGAAACCAAAGCCTCTTTGCTATATTAGAGCATAGGTTGGACCTAGTTTTAATACCCACTGCCACCTATCAACTACTATAGGACTATGCTTTCCAATGTCCAAGTATCCCTTGAGTCTTTCAAGGTTGAACACGTGGTGGACCTTGAAACAAAAATCCCCTTTCTATATTAGAAAGGTTGAACACATGGTGAACCTTGAAACGAAAATCCACTTTCTTTATCAGAGCATATCTTGGACAAGTGGTGGACCTAGTTATAATGCCCAATATCCAAGTTGAAACACCTTAGGACCTTGCTACCTTGCTTGCCAATGTTTACGTAGCCCCTCATTTCTTTAATGGAAGCAAGGTTGGACAAGTGGTGGACCTTGAAAGCAAAGCCTCTTTGCTATATGAGAGCAAAGGTTGGACCTAGTTGTAATACCCACTGCCACCTATCAACTACTATAGGACTATGCTTTCCAATGTCCAAGTATCCCTTGAGTCTTTCAAGGTTGAACACGTGGTGGACCTTGAAACCAAAATCCCCTTTCTATATCAGAGCATAGCTTGGACAAGTGGTGGACCTAGTTATAATGCCCAATATCCAAGGTGAAATACCTTAGGACTTTGCTACCTTGCTTGCCAATGTTTACGTAGCCCCTCATTTCTTTAATGGAAGTAAGGTTGGACAAGTGGTGGACCTTGAAACCAAAGCCTCTTTGCTATATTAGAGCATAGGTTGGACCTAGTTTTAATACCCACTGCCACCTATCAACAACTATAGGACTATGCTTTCCAATGTCCAAGTATCCCTTGAGTCTTTCAAGGTTGAACACGTGGTGGACCTTGAAACGAAAATCACCTTTCTATATTAGAAAGGTTGAACACATGGTGGACCTTGAAACGAAAATCCCCTTTCTTTATCAGAGCATAGCTTGGACAAGTGGTGGACCTAGTTATAATGCCCAATATCCAAGGTGAAACACCTTAGGACCTTGCTACCTTGCTTGCCAATGTTTACGTAGCCCCTCATTTCTTTAATGGAAGCAAGGTTGGACAAGTGGTGGACCTTGAAAGCAAAGCCTCTTTGCTATATGAGAGCATAGGTTGGACCTAGTTGTAATACCCACTACCACCTATCAACTACTATAGGAATATGCTTTCCAATGTCCAAGTATCCCTTGAGTCTTGCAAGGTTGAACACGTGGTGGACCTTGAAACCAAAATCCCCTTTCTATATCAGAGCATAGCTTGGACAAGTGGTGGACCTAGTTATAATACCCCTCCTTTCTTTAATGGAAGAAAGGTTGGAAAAGTGGTGAATCTTGAAACCCAAACCCTTTGGCTATATAGAGAGGATATCTTGGACAAGTGGTGGGCTTAGTTGTAGTATCCAATGTCCAAGGTCCAAGGTGAACTATGTAAAGACCTTACTTCCAAAAACAAAGTCGTACAAGTGGTTCTCCTTGAAACCAAAACCTCCTTAGTGTATTAGAACATAGCTTCGAGAAGTGGTGGACTTAGTTGTAATGGTGAATGTCCAAAGCAAACTATTATAGGACCTTGCTTCCCAAATCAAGTTTGGACAAGTGGTGGATCTTGAAACCAAAACCCCCTTACTCTATTAGAGCATAGCTTAGATAAGTGGTGGACCTAGCTACCATGGAAAATGTTCAATCTGAACTGCTGCAGGACCTTGCTATTAAATGTCTAAGTAGAGCTAGCTTCTTTAATGGAATCAAGGTTGGGAAAGCGGTGCATCTTGAAACCAAAATCCTTTTATTGTATTAGAGCATAGCTTGGACAAGTGAGGGACCTAGTTTTAATGTGTGATGTCCAAAGAAAAGTATTATAAGACCTTGCTTTCCAATATTTGAATTGGTCAAGTGGTTAAAACTAAGTATAAAACTTTGACCATTTTCTTCTCGAATTGCCAAAAAGCTAGTTTAAACACCCCTAAATGAAAATGGTTTAGGGTGGCCTTAAAAAATGTTTTTTCAAAGACTTGAACAAAAGGGTTGCCGAAGAGTAATGACAATTTATTGTGGCTTGAAGTGCCTGAGTATGTGAAAACAAGCCTAGGTTTTCCATGAGGCAAAAGGTGACATAATAAGAACATTGGAAACTTAGGATTGACCATGTGGCCTAAACTTTGGCAAGTGAAGTGGTGGCCAAGTTTTGTGGCACAGTGTGCACTTGGTCCTATATGTGTTGACCACTTGGCTAAATCTAGGACCATAAGGCCAAACCTTTGGCACCTTAAATATAGTATGGGACATAATCTAGAACTGCTATAGTAAATTAGTAGTATGGCTAATATGTTAATATTTGTATTATATTTAAGTATATGCTAATATAATTTATGTTCAAAATTTCAATAATGAAGAATGTTCCCATTTAGCACTCCAGATGCGGGGTCTTAGGACAATGCCACAATGGGGTGACAAGGCAGCGCTTCCACGTGAGGTTTGGGGTAGCGCTCTTGATGGGGATGTGGAATATAGCGCTCTCGATGGCGGCTTGGGAGGTTGATTTTGGGATATTGTTCTGGGCAGGGTCTGGGGCAGCGCCCCGGGCGGGGTCGAGGGCAGCCCCTTGTCGCCTCCCGGCGCGACTGCCGGCGGGGTCGAGGGGCAGCGCCCCCGCGGGCTAGGGGCAGCGCCCAAAGATTTTTTAAAAAAAAAGTGAATTCCTAGTATATAGTTACGCATGTTTTTCATATTTTCAACCATGATTTCTTTAATTTTGGCCGTGTGAAAATGTTAATTTTTTATATGCTTTTGTTTTTTTTAATCCTATGATAAAACATGGACTTGTAGCATACGTGGCATTCTAATAAACCCTATCAAGATTAGGCACACAGAGAGCGCACGAGCAACGCACACAGAGAAAGCAGGCGAGCAGCAACACACAGAAAGCGCACACGGATCGCACACAGTTGGATTATACGCGCGCGTAGAGGAGCAAGCTCGGCATCGTACACAACACACAGGTGGAGTGCACAGGATTGAAAGTTCGCGCACAAGATAAAGAAACAGCAGCGTACACAACGCTTTCCAGAAGGCAGGATCGGGCAGTCTTCTCAGGAGACATTGCACACCTCACGAATAGAGAAAAAACAGGTATTTCTCTCTCTCTCACTCTCTGTCTTTCTCCATATAGAGAAGATGGTTCTCTGTAACTCTTCTTGCACACACACTCTCTCGTCAAAAGACAGAGATACATAGTTTAAAAGTATCCCCGCACACATACACATATTCCCACACATCGTCTTCCTCTCTTCCACATACATAACCACAGTGAAATCTGTTATCTTGCTGTCTCTCTCTTGAAAATACATGCACATATTCCCACACATCGTCTTCCTCACTTCCACATACATAACCACAATGAAATATGTTATCTTGTTGTCTCTCTCTTGAAAATACGTGCGCATATTCCCATACATCGTCTTCCTCTCTTCCACATACATAAACACAATGAAATCTGTTATCTTTCTCTCTCCTCTCTCTAAAAAACAGGTATTTATCTCTCTCTCTCTCTCTATCTATCTATCTATCTCTGTATCTTGCTATCTCTCTCTTGAAAATACATGCTCATGTATGTGTGCGTCTGTGTTATCTATGTGTATGTATGTATATTTGTGTTATTTCATTGTAATACTCATACATAATGCAGATACACAATTACACTTAATTACGATATGCACACATAGTATATACATATACATAAATATCACAAATAACTAACACATTGTAATACTAGTAAAATTGAATGGAAGACTTACTTGCGTGATCTGTTAAAGTTGATTCGTGTGGCGAGTTCTGGATGTATGTTGAGCTGATTTTCCTCTAATCCATTTGTAGATATGATTGTAACTTCTGTTTCTCAAAAATAGTAGTGTTGTTTAGTGATACATCTAATGGACATAAATGGTTTAAACTAGGACATGTAGACCAAAAATACGTGTATTTCTTTGGATGAATATATACACTTTTTGGTGACCCTTACCACAAGTGGTGGACCTTGGGACCAGTGGACTATAAGGACCTCCAAACAATACCTTGTACACTCAATCCTTCTTGGTATCTAGGTTGGACAAGTGGTGGACCTTGTTCAAATTCTCTAACCACTCTCTCTAACATGGTGACATAATTTAGGTGTGATAAATTCATATCTATGCAAACTAATATCAGTTTAGGCTTGTTAATTTGAATTTGTTTGAATTTATGTACAATATAATGATTTGAGGTTTGCATATTTGAATTTAGGTGGTATAATGATATCTTTTTGTGTTAAACTTGAATTTAAAATCAATTTCGTGTGGAATATTTTAAATTTAAGTAGTAAAATTTAAATTTTATAAAAAAGTTTGAATTTTAAAATTTGGGCGGGATATTTTAAAATTTAGGCGGGATATTTAACATTTGGGAGGGATATTTTAAATTAGGCGGGAAGGTTTTGAATTTATAGCGAGATCTCCCTTACATAAGAGAGTATAGGTTGGACAAGTGGTGGACCTTCAAGCTAGAGCATCCATGCTACTGGACATGATAGGTAGGGAATCTAGTTGAATATTGTATGTATAAATAATATGTAATAGATCTAGCTTGGACAAGTGGTGAACCTTGGAACAAAACCCCATGTAAAACATATCATGCACATTCCAAGTGGTCAAAAAAAATATCATTTAAGATATAGCCTTATAGGTTGGACAAGTGGTGGACCTTAACACCCAGATATTCTTCATATAATGACAAAGAGTGGAAAACTGGTGAATCTTGAGACCAAACCATGCTACTAGCGATAATAGCTTGGACAAGTGGTGGACCTTGAAAGTAAACCCCCCATCTACGAAATATCGTGGGTTTAAGGTATTTCGATGGAGCCTAGCATCTTGGAGACATCGTGCATCTTGCTTCTCTTTATGTTTCAATGGAGCCTATCTTGGACAAATGGTGGAGCATCCTTCTCTCCATCTTTCAATGGACCCTAGCTTGGACAAGTGGTGGACCTTTGCTTCTCTCTATTATTCAATAGAGTTAGCTTGGACAAGTGGTGGACCTTGGAACCAAATCCCCATGTAAAACCTATCATGGTCACTCCAAGTGGTGAGAAAGAATAACCTTTAAGATATAGCCTTATACGTTGGACAAGTGGTGAACCTTAACACCCTAATATTCTTAATATAATGACATAGAGTGAAAAAGTGGTGAATCTTGAGACAAAACCACTCATGCTACTAGCACTACATCTTGGAAAAGTTGAATAGCTTGGAAAAGTGGTGGACCTTGAACGTAAACCCCCCATGTTTCAATAGAGTTAACTTCGACAAATGTGGAGCATCCTTCTCTCCATGTTTCAATGGAGCCTAGCTTAGACAAGTGGTGGACCTTTGCTTCTCTCTATGATTCAATAGAGTTAGCTTGGACAAGTGTGGACCTTGGAATAAAACCCCCATGTAAAACCTATCATGGTCACTCCAAGTGGTAATAAAGAATAACCTTAAGATGTAGCCTTATAGGTTGGACAAGTGGTGGACCTTAACACCGCGCATATTCTTAATATAATGACATAGAGTGGAAAAATGGTGAATCTTGAGACAAAACCACTCATGCTACTAGTGATAATATCTTGGACAAGTGGTGACCTTGAATGTAAACCCTCATCTACGACATATCGTGGTTTAATGTTTTTCCATGGAGCCTAGCATCTTGGAGACATGGTGCACCTTGATTCTCCTCATGTTTCAATGGAGCCTACCTTGGACAAATGTGGAGCATCCTTCTCTCCATGTTTCAATGGACCCTAGCTTAGACAAGGGGTGGACCTTTGCTTCTCTCTATGTTTCAATAGAGTTACTTGGACAAGTGTGGACCTTGGAACCAAACCCCCATGTAAAACCTATCATGGTCACTCCAAGTGGTAATAAAGAATAACCTTTAAGATGTAGCCTTATAGGTTGGACAAGTGTGGACCTTAACACCCACATATTCTTAATAAAAGTGGTGAATCTTGAGACCAAACCACTCAGGCTACTAGCAATAATAGCTTGGACAAGTGGTGGACCTTGAATGTAAACCCCTCATCTACGAAATATCGTGGGTTTAATGTATTTCGATGGAGCCTAGCATCTTGGAGACATGGTGCAGCTTGCTTCTTGTCATGTTTCAATGGAGCCTATCTTGGACAAATGGTGGAGCATCCTTCTCTCCATGTTTCAATGGACCCTAGCTTGGACAAGTGGTGGACCTTTGTCTCTCTATGTTTCAATAGAGTTAGCTTGGACAAGTGGTGGACCTTGGAACCAAACCCCCATGTAAAACCTATCATGGTCACTCCCAAGTAGTAAAAAGAATAACCTTTAAGATGTAGCCTTATAGGTTGGACAAGTGGTGGACCTTAACACGCGCATATTCTTAATATAATGACATAGAGTGGAAAAGTGGTGAATCTTGAGACCAAACCACTCAGGCTACTACCAATAATAGCTTGGACAAGTGTGGACCTTGAATGTAAACCCCTCATCTACGACATATCGTGGGTTTAATGTTTTTCGATGGAGCCTACCATCTTGGAGACATGGTGCACCTTGCTTCTCCTCATGTTTCAATGGAGCCTACCCTTGACAAATGGTGGAGCATCCTTCTCTCCATGTTTCAATGGACCCTAGCTTAGACAAGTGGACCTTTGCTTCTCTCTATGTTCAATAGAGTTAGCTTGGACAAGTGGTGGACCTTGGAACCAAACCCCCATGTAAAACCTATCATGGTCACTCCAAGTAGTAAGAAAGAATAACCTTTAAGATGTAGCCTTATAGGTTGGACAAGTGGTGGACCTTAACACCCACATATTCTTAATAAAAGTGGTGAATCTTGAGACCAAACCACTCAGGCTACTAGCAATAATAGCTTGGACAAGTAGTGGACCTTGAATGTAAAACCCTCATCTACGAAATATCGTGGATTTAATGTATTTCGATGGAGCCTAGCATCTTGGAGACATGGTGCAGCTTGCTTCTCGATGGAGTGGAGCATTGAGCCTATCTAGGACAAATGGTGGAGCATCCTTCTCTCCATGTTTCAATGGACCCTAGCTTGGACAAGTGTGGACCTTTGTTTCTCTCTCTATGTTTCAATAGAGTTAGCTTGGACAAGTGGGACCTTGGAACCAAACCCCCATGTAAAACCTATCATGGTCACTCCAAGTGGTAATAAAGAATAACCTTTAAGATGTAGCCTTATAGGTTGGACAAGTGGTGACCTTAACACGCGCATATTCTTAATAGAATGACATAGAGTGGAAAATGGTGAATCTTGAGACCAAACCACTCAGGCTACTACCAATAATAGCTTGGACAAGTGTTGGACCTTGAATGTAAACCCCTCATCTATGACATATCGTGGGTTTAATGTTTTCGATGGAGCCTAGCATCTTGGAGACATGGTGCACCTTGCTTCTCCTCATGTTTCAATGGAGCCTACCTTGACAAATGGTGGAGCATCTTCTCTCTCCATGTTTATATGGACCCTAGCTTAGAGAAGGGGTGGACCTTTGATTCTCTCTATGTTTCAATAGAGTTAGATTGGACAAGTGGTGGACCTTGGAACCAAACCCCCATGTAAAACCTATCATGGTCACTCCAAGTAGTAAGAAAGAATAACCTTTAAGATGTAGCCTTATAGGTTGGACAAGTGGTGGACCTTAACACCCATATATTCTTAATAAAAGTGGTGAATCTTGAGACCAAACCACTCAGGCTACTAGCAATAATAGCTTGGACAAGTGGTGGACCTTGAATGTAAACCCCTCATCTACGAAATATCGTGGGTTTAATGTATTTCGATGGAGCCTAGCATCTTGGAGACATGGTGCAGCTTGCTTCTCGTCATGTTTCAATGCAGCCTATCTTGGACAAATGGTGGAGCATCCTTCTCTCCATGTTTCAATGGACCCTAGCTTGGACAAGTGGTGGACCTTTGTTTCTCTCTATGTTTCAATAGAGTTAGCTTGGACAAGTGGTGGACCTTCCAACCAAACCCCCATGTAAAACCTATCATGGTCACTCCAAGTGGTAATAAAGAATAACCTTTAAGATGTAGCCTTATAGGTTGGACAAGTGGTGGACCTTAACACGCGCATATTCTTAATATAATGACATAGAGTGGAAAAGTGGTGAATCTTGAGACCAAACTACTCAGGCTACTACCAATAATAGCTTGGACAAGTGTTGGACCTTGAATGTAAACCACTCATCTACGACATATCGTGGGTTTAATGTTTTTCGATGGCCTAGCATCTTGGAGACATGGTGCACCTTGCTTCTCCTCATGTTTCAATGGAGCCTACCTTGGACAAATGGTGGAGCATCCTTTCTCCATGTTTCAATGGACCCTAGCTTAGACAAGGGTGGACCTTTGCTTCTCTCTATGTTTCAATAGAGTTAGCTTGGACAAGTGGTGGACCTTGGAACCAAACCCCCATGTAAAACCTATCATGGTCACTCCAAGTGGTAATAAAGAATAACCTTTAAGATGTAGCCTTATAGGTTGGACAAGTGGTGGACCTTAACACGCGCATATTCTTAATATAATGACATAGAGTGGAAAAGTGGTGAATCTTGAGACCAAACCACTCAGCTACTACCAATAATAGCTTGGACAAGTGGTTGGACCTTGAATGTAAACCCCTCATCTATGACATATCGTGGGTTTAATGTTTTTCGATGGAGCCTAGCATCTTGGACACATGGTGCACCTTGCTTCTCCTCATTTTCAATGGAGCCTACCTTGGACAAATGGTGGAGCCTCTCTTCTCTCCATGTTTAATGGACCCTAGCTTGGAAGGGTGGACCTTTGATTCTCTCTATGTTTCAATAGAGTTAGCTTGGACAAGTGGTGGACCTTGGAACCAAACCCCCATGTAAAACCTATCATGGTCACTCCAAGTAGTAAGAAAGAATAACCTTTAAGATGTAGCCTTATAGGTTGGACAAGTGGTGGACCTTAACACCCACATATTCTTAATAAAAGTGGTGAATCTTGAGACCAAACCACTCAGGCTACTAGCAATAATAGCTTGGACAAGTGGTGGACCTTGAATGTAAACCCCTCATCTACGAAATATCGTGGGTTTAATGTATTTCGATGGAGCCTAGCATCTTGGAGACATGGTGCAGCTTGCTTCTCGTCATGTTTCAATGGAGCCTATCTTGGACAAATGGTGGAGCATCCTTCTCTCCATGTTTCAATGGACCCTAGCTTGACAAGTGGTGGACCTTTGTTTCTCTCTATGTTTCAATAGAGTTAGCTTGGACAAGTGGTGGACCTTGGAACCAAACCCCCATGTAAAACCTATCATGGTCACTCCAAGTGGTAATAAAGAATAACCTTTAAGATGTAGCCTTATAGGTTGGACAAGTGGTGGACCTTAACACCCACATATTTTAATATAATGACATAGAGTGGAAAAGTGGTGAATCTTGAGACCAAACCACTCAGGCTACTACCAATAATAGCTTGGACAAGTGTTGGACCTTGAATGTAAACCACTCATCTACGACATATCGTGGGTTTAATGTTTTTCGATGGAGCCTAGCATCTTGGAGACATGGTGCACCTTGCTTCTCCTCATGTTTCAATGGAGCCTACCTTGGACAAATGGTGGAGCATCTTTTCTCCATGTTTCAATGGACCCTAGCTTAGACAAGGGGTAGACCTTTGATTCTCTCTATGTTTCAATAGAGTTAGCTTGGACAAGTGGTGGACCTTCCAACCAAACCCCCATGTAAAACCTATCATGGTCACTCCAAGTGTTAATAAAGAATAACCTTTAAGATGTAGCCTTATAGGTTGGACAAGTGGTGGACCTTAACACGCGCATATTCTTAATATAATGACATAGAGTGGAAAAGTGGTGAATCTTGAGACCAAACCACTCAGGCTACTAGCAATAATAGCTTGGACAAGTGGTGGACCTTGAATGTAAACCCTCATCTACGACATATCGTGGGTTTAATGTTTTTCGATGGAGCCTAGCATCTTGGAGACATGGTGCACCTTGCTTCTCCTCATGTTTCAATGGAGCCTATCTTGGACAAATGGTGGAGCATCCTTCTCTCCATGTTTCAATGGACCCTAGCTTGGACAAGTGGTGGACCTTTGTTTCTCTCTATGTTTCAATAGAGTTAGCTTGGACAAGTGGTGGACCTTGGAACCAAACCCCCATGTAAAACCTATCATGGTCACTCCAAGTGGTAATAAAGAATAACCTTTAAGATGTAGCCTTATAGGTTGGACAAGTGGTGGACCTTAACACGCGCATATTCTAATATAATGACATAGAGTGGAAAAGTGGTGAATCTTGAGACCAAACCACTCAGGCTACTACAATAATAGCTTGGACAAGTGTGGACCTTGAATGTAAACCCCTCATCTAAACATATCGTGGGTTTAATGTTTTTCGATGGAGCCTAGCATCTTGGAGACATGGTGCACCTTGCTTCTCCTCATGTTTCAATGGAGCCTATCTTGGACAAATGGTGGAGCATCCTTCTCTCCATGTTTCAATGGACCCTAGCTTAGACAAGGGTGGACCTTTGCTTCTCTCTATGTTTCAATAGAGTTAGCTTGGACAAGTGGTGGACCTTGGAACCAAACCCCATGTAAAACCTATCATGGTCACTCCAAGTAGTAAGAAAGAATAACCTTTAAGATGTAGCCTTATAGGTTGGACAAGTGGTGGACCTTAACACCCATATTCATAATATAATAAAAGTGGTGAATCTTGAGACCAAACCACTCAGGCTACTAGCAATAATAGCTTGACAAGTGGTGGACCTTGAATGTAAACCCCTCATCTACGAATATCGTGGGTTTAATGTTTTCGATGGAGCCTAGCATCTTGGAGACATGGTGCAGCTTCCTCTCCTCATGTTTCAATGGAGCCTATCTTGGACAAATGGTGGAGCATCCTTCTCTCCATGTTTCAATGGACCCTAGCTTAGACAAGGTGGACCGTTGCTTCTCCTCTTTGTTTCAATAGAGTTAGACTTGACAAGTGGTGGACCCTTGACCACAACCATATTCTTAATATAATGACATAGAGTGGAAAAGTGGTGAATCTTGAGACCAAACCACTCAGGCTACTACCAATAATAGCTTGGACAAGTGTTGGACCTTGAATGTAAACCCCTCATCTACGACATATCATGGGTTTAATGTTTTTCGATGGAGCCTAGCATCTTGGAGACATGGTGCACCTTGCTCTCCTCATGTTTCAATGGAGCCTACCTTGGACAAATGGTGGAGCATCCTTCTCTCCATGTTTCAATGGACCCTAGCTTAGACAAGGGGTGGACCTTTGCTTCTCTCTATGTTTCAATAGAGTTAGCTTGGACAAGTGGTGGACCTTGGAACCAAACCCCCATGTAAAACCTATCATGGTCACTCCAAGTAGTAAAAGAATAACCTTTAAGATGTAGCCTTATAGGTTGGACAAGTGGTGGACCTTAACACCCACATATTCTTTATAAAAGTGGTGAATCTTGAGACCAAACCACTCAGGCTACTAGCAATAATAGCTAGGGATAACCATTAAGATATAGTCTTTCAAGGGTGAGAAAGAATAACCATTAAGATATAGTCTTATAGGTTGGACAAGTGGTGGACCTTAACACCCAAATATTCTTAATATAATGATAGAGAGTGGAAAAGTGGTGAATCTTGAGAGCAAACCACTCATGCTACTAGCGATAATAGGTTGGACAATTGTTGATCTTGAATGTAAACTCCCCATGTACAAAATAACGTGGGTTTAAGGTATTTCGATGGAGTCTAGCATCTTGGAGATATGGTGCAGCTTGCTTCTCTTCATGTTTCAATGGAGTCTATCTTGGACAAATGGTGGAGCATCCTTCTCTCCATGTTTCAATAGACCCTAGCTTAGACAAGTGGTGGACCTTTGCTTCTCTCTATGTTTCAATAGAGTTAGCTTGGACAAGTGGTGGACCTTGGAACCAAACCCCATGTAAAACCTTTCATGGTCACTCCAAGTGGTCAGAAAGAATAACCATTAAGATATAGTCTTATAGGTTGGACAAGTGGTGGACCTTAATACCCAAATATTCTTAATATAATGACACAGAGTGAAAAAGTGGTGAATCTTGAGACCAAACCCCTCATGCTACTAGCGTTAATAGGTGGACAACTGGTGGACCTTGAATGTAAACCTTCCATGTTTCAATAGAGTTAGCTTCGACAAATGGTGGAGCATCCTTCTCTCCATGTTTCAATGGAGCCTAGCTTGGACAAGTGGTGGACCTTTGCTTCTCTCTATGAGAAGAATAAAGTTAGCTTGGATAAGTGGTGGACCTTGGAACCAAACCCCTATGTAAAACATATCATGGACATTTCAAGTGGTGAGAAAGAATACCCTTTAAGATATACCCTTATAGGTTGGACAAGTGGTCGACCTTAACACCTAGATCTTCTTTATAAATGACATAGAGTGGAAAAGTGGTGAATCTTGAGACCAAACCACTCATGCTACTAGGGATAATAGCTTGGAAAAGTGACTGACCTTGACGTTAAACCCCCATGTAAAAATATCGTGGGTTTAAGGTATTTCAATGGATCCTAGAATCTTGGAGACATGGTGCAACTTGCTTCTTTTCATGTTTCAATGAAGCCTATCTTCCACCAATGGGGGATCATCCTTCTCTAAATGTCTCAGTGGAGCCTAGCTTGGACAAGTGGTGGACCTTTGCTTCTCTCTATGTTTCCATAGAGTTAGCTTGGACAAGTGGTGGACCTTGAAACCAAACCCCCATGTAAAACATATCATGGTCATTCCAAGTGGTGAGAAATAATAACCCTTTAAGATCTAGCCTTATAGGTTGGACAAGTGGTGACCTAAAACCCAGATCTTCATAATATAACGACATAGAGTGAAAAGTGGTGAATCTTGAGACCAAACCACTCATGCTACTAAATAGTTAATAGTTGGACAATGTGGACCTTGAATGTAAACCCCATGGTTTCAATGGAGACATAGCTTTCCAACAAATGGAAGGAGCCTTCTTCTCTCAAGTTTATCAATGGAGCCTAGCTTGGACAAGTGGTGGACCTTTGCTTCTCTCTATGTTTCAATAGAGTTAGCTTGGACAAGTGGTGGGCCTTGGAACCAAACCCCATGTAAAACCTATCATGGTCACTCCAAGTGGTGAGAAAGAATAAAGTTTAAGATATAGCCTTATAGGTTGGACAAGTGGTGGACCTTAACACCCAGATATTCTTAATAGAATGACATAGAGTGGAAAAATGGTGAATCTTGAGACCAAACCACTCATGCTACTAGAGATAATAGGTTGGACAAGTGGTGGACCTTGAATGTAAACCCCCCATGTACAAAATATCATGGGTTTGAGGTATTTCAATGGAGCCTAGCATCTTGGAGACATGGTGTAGCTTGCTTCTCTTCATGTTTCAATGGAGCGTATCTTGGACAAATGGTGGAGCATCCTTCTCTCCATGTTTCAATGGACCCTAGCTTGGACAAGTGGTGGACCTTTGATTCTCTCTATTTTCAATAGAGTTAGCTTGGACAAGTGGTGGACCTTGAAACAAAACCCCCATGTAAAACCTATGCTGGTCACTCCAAGTGGTGAAAAGAATAACCCTTAAGATATAGCCTTATAGGTTGGACAAGTGGTGGACCTTAACACCCAAATATTCTTAATATAATGACATAGTGGAAAAGTGGTGAATCTTGAGACCAAACCACTCATGCTACTAGCGATAATAGGTTGGACAAGTGGTGGACCTTGAATGTAAACCCCCCATGTTTCAAAAGTTAGCTTCGACAGGGTAGAAGATGTTTCAATGGAGCCTAGCTTGGACAAGTGGTGGACCTTTGTTTCTTCTATGTTTCAATAGAGTTAGCTTGGACAAGTGGTGGACGGAGCCAAACCCCCATGTAAAACATATCATGGACAAGTGGTGGAAAGAATACCCTTTAAGTTATACCCTTATAGGTTGGACAAGTGGTCGACCTTAACACCAAATCTTCTTAAAAATGACATAGAGTGAAAAAGTGGTGAATCTTGAGACCAAACCACTCATGCTACTAGCTTAATAGGTTGGACAATGGATCTTACCTTGAGATGGTGCAGCCCTCTTCATGTTTCAATGGAGCCTATCTTGGACAAATGGTGGAGCATCCTTCTCTCCATGTTTCAATGGACCCTAGCTTACAAGTGGTGGACCTTTGCTTCTCTCTATGTTTCAATAGAGTTAGCTTGGACAAGTGGTGGACCTTGGAACCAAACCCCCATGTAAAACCTATCATGGTCATTCCAAGTGGTGAGAAAGAATACCCTTTAAGATATAGCCTTATAGGTTGGACAAGTGGTGGACCTTAACACCCAGATCTTCTTAATATAATGACATAGAGTGGAAAAGTGGTGAATCTTGACATCAAACCACTCATGCTACTAGTGATAATAGGTTGGACAAGTGGTGGACCTTGAATGTAAACCCCCCATGTACGAAATATCATGGTTTAAGATATTTCAATGGAGCCTAGCATTTTGGAGACATGGTGCAGCTTGCTTCTCTTCATGTTTCAATCAAACCTGGCTTGGACAAATGGTGGAGCATCCTTCTCTCCATGTTTCAATGGAGCCTAGCTTGGACAAGTGGTGGACCTTTGATCTCTCTATGTTTCAATAGAGTTAGCTTGGACAAGTGGTGGACCTTGGAACCATACCCCTATGTAAAACCCATCATGTGCATTCCAAGTGGTGGTAAATAATACCATTTAAGATATAGGTTGGACAAGTGGTGGACCTTAACACCCAGATCTTCTTAATATAATGACATAGAGTGGAAAAGTGGTGAATCTTGAGACCAAACCACTCATGCTACTAGGGATAATAGGTTGGACAAGTGGTGGACCTTGAATTTAAACCCCACATATACAAAATATCATGGGTTTAAGGTATTTCAATGGAGCCTAGCATCTCAAAGACATGGTGCATCTTGCTTCTCTTCATGTTTCAATGGAGCCTATTTTGGACAAATGGTGGAGCATCCTTCTCTCCATGTTTCAATGGACCCTAGATTGGACAAGTGGTGGACCTTTGCTTCTCTCTATGTTTCAATATAGTTAGCCTATATTAGACAATTAGTAGACCTCGAATCTCTCCATGTTGTCTAGAGCTGAGCTTGGACAAGTGGTGGACCTTACTTCTCCCTTCCCTTAGTTTACTAGCTTAAATGATCACTATGTATACTTGCTTAGATCTAGCTTGAACAAGTGGTGGAACTTGTATTCACACAAACTTAATCCATTACAAAAAAGTATATGTTAAAATAACATTTGGTTTTTTTTGTTTCAGGAAAGATGGCTCCAAAAAACAGGTTGCAAGGGTTGCTGTCTCAGTTGACTATACTTGCAATGATCTTAGGAAATGGTATTTGGACATACATGGTATAGAGGGTGCACAATTTCATAAGGTGCATCTATTTATTGCCAAAAAGGAGAATGACAGCTTGTTTGAAGATGTTGGACAAGTTGTGGAAGCATCTGTCTCTGTAGTTGATAGTCATCCAGAGGTGGAATGCATTGACATTCTAGTTCCAATGAATCTAGAATTTCAACTATCTCCAGGAGCATATGCATTGGAGCGCATGTCTAGAAACAAAGAAGAGACAATGTTTTCTCGAGGATGGAAGTTTGCAGAATCAAATCCAAATATCACAGCAGATCAACTTCAAAGCTCCATCATTGCCACACTACAACGAAAAAAGGTGAAAGCTTCACGACCACCATCCACAAAGAAGCAAGCAAAAGTGCAGAAAGTAGAAGCTAAGCGAACTAGTTCCATTTTGGATGTAGACAAGGCATCTTTGGCATCCTCATCACAGAGGGTTCAATGTCAAAGATGAGAATTGTGGATCCAGATGTTTTAGAAGCTGAGGCCATGAAAGGACAAGAAAAAGATACAGGTGGAATGAATAAGTACATAAATTATTTTCCTTTCCAATATAGGGAATTTGATATCCCTATTCAAAATTGTTGGCTTGCTCCTGATCACTATAATGCACGTATTATGGATAAAAAACACGCTGAAAGTGTGTTATTTGGATTTTCACGGAGTACGACCAAGCCTGCAGCATGTGCATATTTGATGCCTGTTCGAAATGCAAAATCAAAGAAGGGACTCCTTTGGCAGTAGAAGAGGTAGAGGAGCAAAAAATTAAAGATTATCATTATTGGATTCTTGATGGGCAGCATTCAATCTATGCTGCAAAAGTTTTGCTTCACAATGAACAAAACAACAAAGAGATCTTTGAAAGACTGATTAGCGTGTATAAATTTAGAAAGGCTCGCATTGTTGTGAATGCTCCTCCATTTGTTGCAACTGCTATATCTGCCATTGCAAATGAGGAGGCTCAGGCATTGTATGTCAAGCAACCTTACAGCCAAATATTGAGACATTTACGGAGTCAATGGATCTTCTCAGGACGACCACCAAAGGCAGCAAGTGGAATTGCAGAGGGACATGCATCTCGTGCCGGATGGGATGTAAGTTATTTTCTTTGTCTTTTTGATAGTGTTTAATTAACAAATCTTGCTCAATAGTTTAATTATTTCTCTATTTCTTTTTAGGCTTTTCTTCGATTGGCAAGAATGAGTGCAGCAGCAAGTTGGATTGCTAAACAGGCACACATGGTCACGTACTCTGATTTAGTTTATGATTGCTGGATAAATCATTGAAAATCTAGAAGAGGAGAATAAGAAACCCCCAACAACTGTATTTAGATACCTTTGTGGCCTTGAGGAATCAGAGGTAAAGACTATTCAAGAAGAGATTAGAGATGAGAAGATTTTACTGTCAAAGAGTGCAAAGGATGGTGATGCAACTGACATGTATGATCGAATCAAGCAGTTGAAGCAAGACAAATTGATTCAAGATGCACTTCTTGAAGGCTTCAACAATTTGAATGAGTCTTCACCATGTAAAGACTGGGAGGAGTGGTCAAAATGTATAACATCAATGATGTTGTTTATAAAACAATTTTAATGCTATGCGAGGAATGGATCAGATCTAGTTTGACGCGTGGAACAAAGAAAATGGCTTTTCCAGATGGAGCAATAAAATACATGCAATGGGCAATTCACCTTCAAAAGGAGAAAACTGAGCCTAGAGATTTGCCATGGTCAATCTATGTGGTGAGCCTACAAATGGAAGGCAATCTCTACTTGATGCGCCACTTCAATAATAAAGTGCCTATTGGCTTATGTGTTTTAGATATGACAAAAAACGTTGGAGGCAATTTGAAGTGGAGTGAGGAGACATTTAACAATGCTTTGGATGGGATCTTGGCTATTGCTGGAGGGTCAACAGATCCTGGATTTGTCTTTCTTGCATTTGTGGATTTCACTAACTTCACAAAATTGCAATGTGCCTTTCACGCCATGGGAGATAATCTGAGCTACCATTGTTGTGGTGCATTGCATCACTTTCCATCAGCTCCTTGCAAAGGAGCAATTCAATTCCTAACAGTTATTGCCTTCTTGGGACAAGGCAATGCATTTGAAGACCTGAGAAGAAGATCAGAGGAACATCCCATGCCAATTGATTGTTCTCTTCTTCAAGTAGCAGATAACGATATGTCAGATTTGCAATATTTGGAGGCCAAAAAAAGAGCTTTGGTCAAGCACTACATTCGTACATATTGTTTTGAAGACCGCAAGCTTGTTGATGTTTTTGGTGATGGCTCCTTGGTTGCACAAGAAGGAATACAACAAAAAAAGAAGTTATCTGCTTAATTGATAGTGTGGAGGAGGCAAAAAGCATGGAGACCATGCTGCTAGACTTTGTTAAGTCTCATGAAGATATAGAAAAATGGGCTGGACTTCAACAATCCACTTCGCAATCAGGCGACATTGTGCCTGTTACAGAGTGCTCTCCACAAAGAGAAGAAGAACAACAACAACACCATCCTCTGTCAATGGAGGACTTTTTGGAAATGGAGACACGTATGTTTGAGTTTCTTGTGCATGTTAGTGTTTCTTGTTACTGATTTGATACTCTTAATGTTAGATTTTGCTTTATATAGTATTGATTGAGTTGTATTTTTTATCTCAAGCATTCAAGGTTTGAATGTAAATAAAAATTACTTGAGTTTTTGAATGGTGGATCTGTAGACTAAAACTATAACATTTAATACTCACAAAGACTTAATTACTTAAGAGCTTGAACTCAATAAGTTTTGGACCTTTTATCAATACCCCCTTGATATGATACATTAGATCGTAGCATGGTTAAATGGTGATGCTTCATAAATTGAACCTAGCTTAGACAGTGCTGGAGCCTAAATTTAAACTAACCTTGCTAGAAGGGAGCTTATGTTTGGACTTTGAGAACTAGCATAAGTAATCAATTAGAGCATAGATTAGACATGTGGTGGCCGGCCTTAGAGACCAAAATCTTAATGAGCTTGGAAAGGTATTTAAGTACTGCAATTTACTTAGTTTTAGTACTCATTAAATGCATAGCTTGACAAAAGGTGGACCTTACATGGATCCTAATTTCAAGAGGTGTGGTAGACCTTCAAAACAAGCTCATATAGCTTGGACATGTGGTAGACCTTGCATGAAGACTAGTTTAGACAAGTGTGGTACACCTTGTAACCAACACCCATTTGTTATATTAGCTTGGACAAGTGGTGGACCTTGCTTTTATGTTTCAATGGAGCATATTTTGGACAGGTGGTAGACCTTGTTTCTCTCCATGCTTCAATGGAGAGAAACTTTAGCTTGGACAAGTGGTGGACCTTGTTTTTATGTTTTAAAGGAGCATATTTCGGACAAGTGGTAGACATAGTTTCTCTCCATGGTTCAATGGAACCCACCTCAGACAAGTGAAGTACCTTGAAACCAAACCCCCATAATACAACCTACTAAATAGGTTGGAAAATTGGTGGATATGAAACCATCCATGATAGAGCATAGTATAGGTGAAAACGTAGTGGTCCTTATATCAATTACCCATGCATAGCTTGGACAAGTGGTGGACCTTGATTCTCTCTATGTTTCAATGGATCCTATCTTGGACTAGAGATATATCTTACTTAGTTCCATGCTTCAATGGATTGTAGCTTGGATAAGGAGTGGAACTTCAAACAAAACTCCACAGCATAGCATATATTAACAATTCATGGGTTTTATAGAGATTGTCTTGCCTATTTTGGAGAGTTGGTACACCTTTATTCTCCATTCTTCAATGGATCTGAGGTTGGACAAGCGGAGCTGGAGAAGTGGTCAACCTTAAAATGAAACCTCCCATGCTACAACCCATCATAGATCGTATATGTAGTGGACCTTGAAACTCTTTTATGTCCCTAGCTTAGAGAAGCATTGCACTCTTGATTATCTCCATACATGAAGGCAAGGTTGGACAAGTGGTGGACCTTCAAACCAGAATCTCTATGCAATAATAGGCAAGTGGTGGAGCTTGTTTTCTCCATGTTCCAATGGAGCCTAGCTTAGACAAACAATGGAGCTTGCTCTCTCTCCATGTTTCAATGGATCCTAGCTTAGAAAAGTGGTGGAGCTTTGCTTCTCTCCATGTTCCAATGGACCATAGCTTAGACAAGTGGTAGACCTTGAAAAACACCCCCCGTATACAACATATTATGGGGTTTCAATGGTGTTTCAATGGCTCCTAGCTTGGACAAATGGTAGAGCTTGCTTCTCTTTATGTTTCAATGGATCCAATCTTAGCCAAGGGGTGGACCTTGAAACAAGAATCCCCCCCCCCCCCCATGTACAACGTATTATGGGTTTTGAAAGCACTGGGAAAAATAATAGCTTTGATAAGTGGTGGACCTTGCTTCTCTCCATGCTTCAATGGAGCCGAGGTTGGACACATGTTGGAGAGAAGATGGTTGCCCATGAAATAAGACCATGCATGCTATAATCAATCATATGTTGTACACATGGTGGACCTTGCAATTGTTTTATATGCCTAACTTGGACAAGTGGAGGACCCTTGATTACCTCCAGATATCAACAACAAGCCAAGTTTGGACAAGTGTAGTACCACCAAACCAGAATCTATATGCTACAATAGAGTATAGGTAGGACACGCGATGAACCTTGATATCAAACCATCCATGCTACTAGAGATGATAGGTTTCACATGTGGTGGAACCTTGTATCAATGTTCTATGTGTAGTTTTTGACTAGTGATAGACCTTGAAACTAATCCCTCTAGGCTACAAGAAAAAAGAGATGGATGAGGAGGCTAGACTACTTTTGTTGCATCAATGCATCCCATGTTACCACATATACTATAGGGTTCTTGGATAAGTGTTGGATCTTGTGTCAATGCTCCATGTCTAGCTTGGACAAGTGGTGGACCTTGGTTCTCTCTATGCTTCAAATGGGCAATAGATTGGAGACACAGTGGCCTTTTTTTTCCAATGATTTTATTTTTTGGAAACCTTGGAGGCACCATGTAAGAGGCACTCTAAGTCTTCCATACAATGGACCTATTGGACTATAAAATAATGATATCTTTCTTTGATATTGTCATTATTTTATGCATAATATTTTCTTCTTTTTGCAGACACAAAGGAGTTAAGTGATATAAAAACTAGATGTATTTCACACTATGATTGGCATGAAGATCCTTTTGGGACACCAACTTTTCCTATTCCCAAAGATGTAATTTTCCATATTAACGGTGTGGATTTTGAAGTGCGACTTTCATGTATTGAAGGAGCTGGTTATGGGCTATTTGTGCATACTACCCTGGAAAGTGGTTTGACTATTCTAAACTATGGAGGCATAAGTATAGATTTCAAGACTGGAAAAAGATATGCAAAATATTTCCAAGAGCTTATAAATATTCTCTTCTAGAGGATCCAAACATAGAAGAAGAGGAAGATCAATCATACATTATTGGTTGTGTAGAAGAAGGAAACGTGTCGGGCTATATAAATAGTTCTCACAGTACAAATGTCTGTCCCAACGTACGCTATACATTTGATCCAAATTTGCCACCTTGGCATAAATGCACCTCTTCACACATCAAGTCAGAAGAATATGGCCATGTATGCATTGAGACTATTTGTCAAGTTGAAGCAGGAGAAGAGTTGTTTGCTGACTATAACTTTACTTGACATTGTAAAGTATTGTACATGGATGGAAATCTCAAGTACATGCATCATTTTCATTTTTCATGGATGAAATCTCAAGTGAATATAACATTTGATTATTGTTTAGTTATGCTCAACGAGAATCTAGAGTGCTCTTATGCTTTGTGTGTTGTCTAACATATTTGACTACCTTGGCCATAGAATCTTGATTCTACTCTAGATTTGTGATAAATCTTACCAAAATTTAATCAATGTCTAGGTTGGACAAGTGGTGGGGCTTCAAACATTACTGTCTTAAACAAGTGGAGTTATCTTACTTGAATAAGTGGTGGCCTTTGAATCCAAATCTAAGCCAAATCTCTAATTATTTTCTTGTAGTCTAGGTTGGACATTTGGTGGACCTTGTATCCATGTTTCCTCAACAAGGGTGGCTTTTAGTTTTCACTTTAAGTACTCATCTTTAATAAAGTGTAGGATGGAAAATGTTGAGTTAGTAGATTGTATTTTAGACAAGTGGTGTTTGGTGTACGAATGCTGAAAATGGTTGCAAGGATTCTAACAACGACTTTACCTTAAATAAATTTCTTACTAGGAGTTCTACATATAAATATGGTGAATAAAATTCTAGTGGTTTTGAGATACCATTTGTGTGTGTGTTTTCTTAGATTCACAAACTGGGATGGATAATGCTCCTATGGTTCAGTCAACAACTATAGAATCCATAGATTCTATGGTTTCTAAAGTGCCCAAGATGGATGATATTTCTATACTAGAGTCTAGTGTTGTGCAACTTGAGCAAGCTTCCAATAATGAGAACCAAGAAATCGATGCTTCAAAAATGCAACATACATCAAAAGAGACTGAAAAGTCCACTCACGAGCTATTGCCAATTGGTACTACGTCATGTAGCGTAGATGTTGAGAAATCCATGCTTACAATTATATTGGATTTAAATGGTCTATTGTTGAAACGTTCCCCTCAACCATCCTCACACCACAACTCAGTGCAAATGGATTCAAAAAGATATATTATACTCAGGCCAGGTTGCATCCAATTCTTGAAGACTATTTTACAAAGGTTTAATGTTGCAATTTGGTCGACAGCTACTAGGAATAATGTGTATCAAATCCTTGCAGCACTAAACAACTTAGCTGAGGATACATTGCCTTTCTTTGCAATTTGGTCGCAAGATGTTTGCTACACCGCTCAAACTCAAAAATTGTTTAGACCCGACAATCCAAACGTTGAGGCAATGTTCAAGCCTCTAGCCAAAATTGCCATGGGGTTTGAATGTGATCCACAAAGAACAGTGCTTATTGATGACTCTCCTTACAAGGGATGTATTTCACCAGCAAACAATTGCATTTTCCACCACAATTTGATGCTGAGAAGATGGTTGACAATATGCTCTTGGAGGAGCTACTGCATACTTGATTCAGCTTGATGAGAGAAGGGATGTGCGTGATTTAATTGCTTCTAATCGTTATGGACAACCTATAGTGACAAATGATAGTGAATACAAACAAATCATGGAGTATTGGAAGCAGAAAAATGATGTTTGGTCAGCTAAGGTGTTCTTTACAAGAAGAATACCACCTGCAAAAGGTGACAGAGATGAAACTATCATTGAAGATGCAAGTGACACAAGCCACCGCAATGAAATGAGAAGAGCCCAAATACAAGAGATCTTGGCAAAGGAGCGTACACCCATTGAAAGCATGAAGGCGTCACAATTGACCACTTTAGCTAGGCAATTGGGTTGTAACACAAAAGGAGTTTTGAAGGCAACCACAGCAAAGGCTTATATAAAAAGGTGAAAGCTGAGAACAATCTTCTAAGGCTGGATAGAAAGCAACCCTAAGGTACTAGTGACATGTCATATATTCTTGATACACATGCTTGAACACTCATGTGCATGGTATCTAACAAATCTTTCTTTTTATTCCTTCTTGCAGGATCTTACAAAGGATACTACTAGATGGAGCTCAATCAATAGAGATTTTGATATTTTTGCTCAAAATAATGAAGCAGTCACCTACATTTTTTGTTTATCAATTTCTTGAGAGACTTTATTTTAGTTTGTAATCATCAAATGAAATGAAAAGTATCCTTCTTATAAGATTGTTGATCTTTTTCTTGTTCAAACCTTTCAATTGTGATTTATAGTTTTGTTAGCATGAGATTGTGCTTTTTTAGTTTGAAAAAACTGTCAAAGATCCAAGTCTTTTTGGCTTTACTTAAGTTATTAATTGTGAAAGATCCAAGTCTTTTTGCTTTACTTAAGTTATTGATTGCCTATGTAATAGTCCTTAAAACAATATCGGATGGCTTTCTTGCTCCCATGTCTCACATTGGTCTTTAGGTAAGACAAGTGGTGACCTTGAAAGTATGGTCTCATATCTCGATCAAGTGAAGAGACATGAAGCTTAAATATCACTACTATGTATCTAGTGTTAAACTCCATCGAGACAAAGACTAGATAGCCAAATTGCAGTCGAGTTTAAGTGAAAAATCCATTTGAGCTAAGGTAAAACTTATAGTGCCTCATTTTTCTAGGATTCTACCCCATCAAGGAAGTTATAATCTAGCACAAACCAATTAAGACTCTTTTGGAGCTAGATAGGACAATTCGTGGAACTTATGAAACTTATTATTGAGTTAGAGTCTAGTTTAGATAAGCAAAAGATCTTCAAACCAGCACTTGACTTTCTTACTATTCAATATTCAAAGTCCCTTGAGGCTAACAAATTACATACCCACTTGTAACCTAACTAATGAGTAATTATATAGATCTAAGCAAGTATATATAATGAGTCTTCAAACTAATAATCCAAGGAAGAGAGTAGCAAGGTCCACTACTTGTCCAAGCTCAGCTCTAGACAACATGATAGAAAGATGCTAGTTCTACTAATTGTCTAATTATAGGCATGGAGAAATGATAGAAGGTTGACCACTTGTCCAACCTATCATCTCTAGTAAGATGGGAGGTTTGGCCTTAAGATTCACCATGTAACCAACCTATACATCATTGTATTATGAAGAGTAAAAAAAGCAAAGCTCCACCACTTGTCCAAGCTAGTTCTAAAATCCACATGGAGATAAGCAAGCTCCACCATTTGTCGAATCTCTCTTCCATTAAAACATGAAAAAACTCATCTATGTTGTACAGGGGGACTTTTTTCCAAGGTCCACCACTTGTCCAAGCTAGGATCCCTAGTAGCACGAGTGGTTTGGTCTCAAGATACACCACTTGTACACTCTATGTCATTATATTAAGAAGAACTATGTATTAAGGTCCACCACTTGTCCAACCTATAAGGTTATATCTTAAATGGTATCCTTTCTCACCACTTGAAATGCCCATGATATGTTTTACACGGGGGTTTCATTCCAAGGTCCACCACTTGTCCAAGCTAACTCTATTCAAACATAGAGAGAAGCAAAGGTCCACCACTTGTCCAAGCTAACTCTATTCAAACATAGAGAGAAGCAAAGGTTCACCACTTGTCAAAGCTAGGCTCCGTTGAAGTATGGAGAGAAGTAACCTCCATCATTTTTCCAAGATAGGTGCCATTCAAACATGGAAAGAATCAAGATCTACCATGTCTCCGAGATTCTAGGCTCCATTGAAACACCCTAAAACCATGATATTTTGTACATGGGGTGTTTACATTCAAGGTCTACCACTTCTCTAACGTATTATACCTAGTAGCATGAGTGATTTGGTCTTAAGATTCACCACTTATCCACTCTATGTCATTATATTAAGAATAACTGGGTGTTAAGGTCCACCACTTGTCCAACCTATAAGGGTATATCTTAAATGGTATCCTTCACCACTTGTCAAGGTCCATCACCACTTTTCCAACCTATAAGGTTATATCTTGAATGATATTTTTCCTCATCACTTGTAATGTCCATGCTATGTTTTACAAAGGGGTTTTGTTCCAAGACCCACCACTTGTCCAAGCTAACTCCATTAAAACATAGAGAGAAGCAAAGGTCCACCACTTGTCCAAGATAGGCTCCATTGAAACATGGAGAGAAGGATGATCCACCATTTCTCCAAGATAGGTTCCATTGAAACATTGAGAGAAGCAATCTCCACCATGTCTCCAAGCTAGGCTCCATTGAAATACCCTAAACCCATAATTTTGTACATGAGGGGTTTACATTCAAGGTCCACCACTTGTCCAACCTATTATCCCTAGTAGCAAGAGTGGTTTGGTCTCAAGATTCACCACTTGTACACTCTATGTCATTATATTAAGAAGAAATATGTGTTAAAGTCCACCACTTGTCCAGCCTATAAGGTTATATTTTAAATAGTATCCTTTCTCACCACTTGAAATGCCCATGATATGTTTTACATGGGGGTTTCATTCCAAGGTCCACCACTTGTCCAAGCTAACTCTATTAAAACATATAGAGAAAGAAAGGTCCACCACTTGTCCAAGCTAGGCTCATTGAAACATGGAGAGAAGGAACCTCCACTGTTTCTCCTAGATAGGCTCCATTGAAACATGGAGAGAAATAAGCTCCACCATGTCTCCAAGTTGCTAGGCTCCATTGAAATACCCAATACCCATAATTTTTTGTACATGGGGGGTTTACATTCAAGGTTCACCACTTGTCCAACCTATTATCCCTAGTAGGTTTGGTCTCATGATTCACCACTTGTCCACTCTATGTCATTATATTAAGAGGAATTAGGTGTTAAGGTCCACCACTTGTCCAACCTATAATGTTATAGCTTGAATGGTATTTTTTCTCACCACTTGTAATGCCCATGACATGATTTACATGGGGGTTTTGTTCCAAGGTACACCACTTGTCCAAGATAAATCTATTGAAACATAGAGAGAAACAAAGGTCCACCACTTTTCCAAGCTAGGCTGCATTGAAACATGGACCTTAATACCAAATTATTTCTAGTAGCATGAGTGATATTTTGTACATGGGGCGTTTACATTCAAGGTCCACCACTTGTCCAACCTATTTCCCTAGTAGGTTTGGTCCCAATTTCACCACTTATCCACTCTATGTCATTATATTAAGAATAATTGGGTGTTAAGGTCCACCACTTGTCCAACCTATAAGGTTATATATTGAATGGTATTTTTTTCACCACTTGTAATGCCCATGATATGTTTTACATGGGGTTTTTGTTCCAAGGTCCACCACTTTTCCAAGATAACTCTATTCAAACATAGAGAGAAACAAAGGTCCACCACTTGTCCAAGCTAGGCTCCATTGAAACATGGAGAGAATGATGCTGCACCATTTATCCAAGATAGGCTGCATTGAAACATGGAGAGAAGCAAGCTTTACCATGTTTCCAAGCTAGGCTCCATTGAAACACTCTAGGGGGTTTTATTTCAAGGCCCACCACTTGTTTAACCTATTATCCCTAGTAGCATGAGTGGTTTGGTTTCAAGATTCACCACTTGTACACTCTATGTCATTATATTGTGTTAAGGTCCACCACTTGTCCAACCTATAAGGTTATATCTTAAATGGTATCCTTTCTCGCCACTTGAAATGCCCATGATATGTTTTACATGGGAGTTTCATTCCAAGATCCACCACTTGTCCAAGCTAACCATATTCAAACATAGAGAGAAACAAAGGTCCACGACTTGTCCAAGCTAGGCTCCATTGAAACATGGAGAGAAGGAACCTCCACCATTTCTCCTAGATAGGCTCCATTAAAACATGGAGAGAAGTAAGTTCCACCATGTCTCCAAGATGCTAGGCTCCATTGAAATACGCAAAACCCATGATATTTTGTACATGGGTGATTTACATTCAAGGTCAACCATTTCTCCAACCTATTATCCCTAGTAGGTTTGGTCTCACAATTCACCACTTTTCCACTATATGTCATTATAATAAGAGGAATTGGGTGCTAAGGTCCACCACTTGTCCAGCCTATAAGGTTATACCTTGAATGGTATTTTTTCTCACCACTTGTAATGCCCATGACATGCTTTACATGGGGGTTTTGTTCCAAGGTTCACCACTTGTCCAAGCAAATTCTATTGAAACATAGAGAGAAACAAAGGTCCACCACTTTTCCAAGCTAGGCTCCATTGAAACATGGACCTTAATACCAAATTATTCCTAGTAGCATGAGTAATATTTTGTACATGGGGGGTTTGCATTCAAGGTCCACCACTTGTCCAACGTACTTTTCCTAGTAGGTTTGGTCGCAAGATTCACCACTTGTCCACTCTATGTCATTATATTAATAATAATTGGGTGTTAAGGTCCACCACTTTTCCAACCTATAAGGTTATATATTGAATGGTATTTTTTCTCACCACTTGTAATGTCCATGATATGTTTTACATGGGGATTTTGTTCCAAGGTCCACCACTTGTCCAAGCTAAATCTGTTCAAACATAGAGAGAAACAAACGTGCACCACTTGTCCAAGGTAGGCTCCATTGAAACATGGAGAGAATGATGCTCCACCATTTATCCAAGATAGACTCCATTGAAACATGGAGAGAAGTAAGCTCCACCATGTTTCCAAGATGCTAGAGTCCATTGAAATACCCAAAACCCCTGATACTTTGTACATGGGGGGTTTACATTCAAGGTCCACCACTTGTCCAACCTATTATCCCTAGTAGCATGAGTGGCTTGGTCTCAGGATTCACCACTTGTCCACTCTATATCATTATATTAAGAAAAATTGGGTTTCCATATCTAAATGGATCTTTGCTTGGATAAGTGGTAGACCTTGAGACCTAAATACCCATTCTACACTAGAGCATTGGTTAAGCCTTATACACTTCAAGCATACCTTTAACAACAAGTAGTAGTTATTAGTTGACTTAAGTCTAGTTGAACTCCATGGTATTGAGACTAAGAGAGAGTGTAGCATAAAAAAGAGTCAGGATTTTAATTTGACTTTCTTTCTATTAATGAGTAGATCATAGATGGATTTTGGTATCTAATAAAACCTTAGGGTAGACAATGTAAAACTCATGTCTATTGTTGTGTTTGCATTAAGTGTTCTTGTTCTTTAATTTCAGAACCATTACAGAAAAATGGATTGGCTATATGCTGGCATAAATTGAAGAAAACTATTGAATTACCCATCCAACCTCCTCCAAGACCTTGTCCAAGGAATGAATCACCTCCTTATCACCTACCACTTGCTTTCAAGGACATCAAAAGAGTACTTATCTTGGATCTAGAGGGGTTACTTCTCAAGACAGTTGAAATGAAACATGGAGATTCTATGCCATCTTGGGCTCAACACATGCGACTTGTGGAGGACAAAGATGAAGTTTATCATGTGGTGCGACCAGACGCACAAAGTTTTTTGGATTTTTGTGCTGAATACTTTGAGCTATGGATATGGAGTTGCTATAACTTAACAAGGGTGCAACGCATCACACAAAAGTGTTTTCCTGAGCAGTATACCAAGTTCAAGGTGTTTATGAGTAACAAAAATTGCCAAAATCCAAATATCATGTTAGGATTTACAAGGGTTTATCACAAAAATCTGAGTGATATTTGGAAGATATTTGAGGATTTGGATGCAAACAATACCTTAATTTTTGATGACACTCCATATAGGGTGATGTGGAACATGCCAGGGACATATCTTATATTTCCAAAGATGTGGAGGCAAACTTCCGAGCAACTTCAAAACTTCTTGCAGAGAACCATAATTCCATGGTTGGTAGGATGGTTGTATGCAAGAGATAAGAGAGTCTATACATACAACACAATTGTAAATCAGTATAGTGATTCTGAGACAAATTATGTCCTTGGTGTGTACTTGTCAACACGAAAGCATTGAATAAATATGGCTATAAGATGCTTTTTTTATTCTAGTGTGTATCTTTCAACATTTGTATAATTTGATATAGTCTTTTTTTTTTTTTTAAAGGTGTGTCAATTTTATGAACACTTGAATGGAGTGCACCCTACTCTAAGGGGACTTCAATGTACTATTGGAGTGCATCCTATTGTAAGGGGACTCTGATGTATTGCTAGAGTGCACCCAAATTTTTGGGGACTCATTTTTTATTTGATTGGGGCCTATGTTGGGTCATATAGTAAAAGAAATTCATTTTTTGTCAATTCATATCGAGGTTGCATTTATTTGGAACTATGAAAGAATTGATGTTTGATGTCAAAATAAAACTTGTAAGTGTGGATCAGAGAATTCATGGACTTTAAATATGTGAGAGGGATCTTTTTCTTGGGCACAAATGTTTGCTTCAAGAATTTTGTCATTACATACTTTATGTGAAAGAGTTTTAGAACCTAAAAGACTTTGAAAACAAAACTATGGAATCTAAGTGCATGTATTCTTGAATGGCTTGAAAGTTGATGTATACATGCATGTCGCCTTGATGAAGATTTAGATCTGACAAGATGGAAAGATATAATTCTTGGACGTTACCTTTGTCAATTTGGTAATAACATATTTAACTTTCTTTTAATATGGGTGGAAAATATATTATTATGTGCATTTGGAACCTAATTGCTTGACCTTCAAACCAAGATTCCTATGTTATTTTTTCATATACTTTTTTGTACTGAATTAAGATTGTGGATGCAAGGTCCACCACTTGTTCAAGCTAGATCTAAGAAAGTATATATACTGAGTCTTCAAACTAGTAAACCAAGGGAAGAGAGAAGCAGGGTCCATCACTTGTCCAAGCTCATCTCTAGACAACATAGAGAGATGTTATGTCTACTAATTGTCCAATATAGTCATGGAGAAATGATAGAAGGTTGATCCACTTGTCCAACCTATCATCTCTAGTAAAATGGGAGGTTTGGCCTTAAGATTCACCATGTAACCAACATATACTTCATTGTATTATGAAGAGTAGAAAAGAAAAGCTCCACCACTTGTCTAAGGTAGTTCCAAAATCAACATGGAGAGAAGAAAGCTTCACCATTTGTCCAAGATAGGTTCCATTAAAACATGGAAAACCTCATATATGTTGTACATGGAAGCTTTTTTCCAAGGTCCACCACTTGTCCAAGCTAGGATCCATTAAAACATGGATAGAAACAAGGCTCCACAACTCGTCCAACCTTTATAGCTGCGAAGTGTACCGGTTGTCTAAACTAGGCATGGGAAAATAATAGAAGGTCCACCACTTATCCAATATATTATCTCTAATAGCATGGGAGGTTTGGTCTCAAGATTTAGGAATTGGCTGACCTGTATTTCATTGTATTATGATGAATTTGGTTTTAAAGTCAACTACTTATCCAAGCTATAAGTTTATATCTTGAATGGTATTCCTTCCATCACTTAGAAAACCAATGATATGTTGTACATGGGAGGGTTTGTTACAAGGTCCACCACTTGTCCAAGCTAGTTTCATTGAAACATGGATGAAGACAAGCTCCACCATTTGTTAAAGCTAGACTCCATTGAAATCTAGAAAATCCATTCTATGTTGTACATGGGGTTTTTGTTTTAAGGTCCAACACTTGTCCAAGCTAAGATCCATTGAAACATGGAGTAGAGAAACACTCCACCACTTGTCCAAGCTAGGCAACATTGATAGTAGTTGGTTTATTTTGAAGATCCACCACGTGTCTAAGCTAACTCTATTGAAACATAGAGAGAAGCAAAGGTCCACCAACTGTTCAAGCTAGGCTCCATTGAAACATGGACAGAAGCAAGCTCCACCATTTCTCCAAGATAGACTCCATTGAAACATGGAGAGAATCAAAGGTCCACCATTTCTCCAAGCCAAGATCTAGTTGTCCAACCTATAAGGTTATATCTTAAATGGTAATCTTTCTAATCACTTGGAATACCCATGATATGTTTTACATGGGGGTTTTGTTCCAAGATCACCACTTGTCCAAGCTAACTCTATTGAAACATAGAGAGAAGCAAAGGTCCACCACTTGTCCAAGCTAGTCTCCATTGAAACAAGGAGAGAAGCAAGCTCCATCATTTCTCCAAGATAGGCTAGCATGGATAAGTGCACCTTGAAACCAACCTTCCTATGAGGCAATAGAGCATATGCTACATATTTTATGTATGCCCCATGCCTCAAATTAAGAAGTTATAGATTAGAAGTGGACCTTGCTTAAATGTCACATGCAATAAATTAAGGAAAAATAGCCAAGTGGATTGTATTCCTCAATGGATCCTTGCTTTCACAAGTTGTGAACCTTGAGTCACTTTTACATTAACTTGGACAAGTGGTGGACCTAGAAACCAAGCTCTCCATGTTGAGATAAGTTGTAGGTAGGACAGTAGAACATAGACAACGATAATGGATGCAATATACTCCTCTCCTAATAATCCAATTGATTGAAACCATGATATTTTAGTTGTTTTCATTGTGTATTGTATGTGCATAAAGTGGAATGAGACCTTAAGAAAACTCAAATTTTTGACAAAATCTCTATATTTTATACATGATATATTGAAAGTTGTCCAACCTGGGAATTGGGATTTTCCCACTTTACCTAATATGGTCTTTTGAGGTTCTGACGATTGCCACCTTTTGTATGAGAAGTGAGAATACTTGAATGTATCCTTGACCTCGTTATCTTCCTTACTTTCATGCACATGTAGCGAGCCCATTCTCACTCACTACCACTCTTCTCACCTGCTTTATTCTGACCACCCCATTCCACATTTGGGTGTGGATTCTTGAAATTTTTTTCCGTGGCTTGTTTCATTGTGTATATGTATGCGTCCTAGTGGCTATCTTGCTAGGTGGTGCCCCTACTGCGTATTTCCCCAGATGAGGCCATTGTGCATAGTCTTGGTGTATGAGGCCACCGGCTCTATTTTTTCACTTCCGTCTCTCACTACATTTGGATATCATGAAAGCCACCAAAATTCATAGAAGGCTAAAATTGGCTAAAACAAACAGGATTTGACAATTTTTGTTAATTTGGTCAATAACTTACACTTTTAACATTTATTTCTCCCTAGTGCATCAGAGACATGTGAGGACTACTAAAAGAACAGTTCGCTTAGTGCATTATAGACCTCACAAAAAATGAATTCTAGAGTGTTAGTTGCAAAAGTTGAAAAAAGCCAAAAAGGAGGACCCGTATTTTTCAAACACTTTAGGTTGTGAAATGTCTTTTGCAAGGTCAAGGTTAATATGGGAATTGATATTCCAAAAAAAATTTCAAGTTTTTTTCAGCTCATGAGACAACTTTCTAGATAGATAGCCACCCAAAATCCATTTGAAACTCTTGACAATAGTTAAGGGGAAAATGGTCAACTAACATGACATAAAAGTGTCCATTACCAACCCAGTTGTTAAAGGTAAGATTGTTCCCTACGGGCACAACACTAGTGTGTAGGGGTGAGTTACATTGAACAAGTGGTTGATGAAGGGGATGGGATTTATGGGGCTACAAATGAGTCCTCTATGATGATATAGTATAGAAAGGAAAAAATAACCTTTCTGCAGTGGTATAGTGTTGGAGTATATATGGCTCACTCTATTGAACTTGGTCTCACCTATATATTTGTATTTGTCCTAATATGAATCGTCTTTTGGGAGCGTATATGTGTGTCTCTTGTCTGTCTCTCTCTCTTTCTCTCTACATCTCAACTTGGTATCAGAGCGGTAATGATTACGCGCCGATTCAATTCATGGTGACAACAGTATGTGTATGCGATTCGCATGTAAGATTCAAAATTGTTACAAATTTATTTTTTGAGCGTTGATTCTTGTTAACTGTGGTTGTTTTGTGTTAAGAAGAATATGATTATTTGTGTTTTATGTGGGTTTATTTTAATTATCTAATCGTTGCTATCGTTTTCTTGTAATGACACCCTTAACTTCATCTCAATTTTTCTTTGCTGTTCTGCTCAAAATTTAGAGAAACGGAAAAAGTGCAAATGGAGCATAGCACATGTGGCATTTTCATTCAAAGCTTGTTCGTCTCCTGAGCTCTTCGATTTGAGTTCTAGGTTTGCGTCAATCGGAGTTTCGCAGTAGAAAGTTATGTGGTTTTTACTGCAAATTGAGTTGACGCAGCTTCTTCGTCCTACTTCTTCGTGAAGCGTCGCGATCGTTTTCTTATTTGGCGTTAACTTTTTCAAGAAGATTTAGCTTTTTGCTATTCATATTGTGGCCGTCAATCTGCATCTCACGCACTCTATTTTGAGGACTCGTTTATATTAACGTCTCCTTTACCCTGCCTTTTTTGGGTGACGTCTCTCACATCTTTGGACGTTCTCGAGCATCGTTCTTATGTTTATCGTTGACAGAACGCATTACTCATATTTCTCTCATTGTCAATTGCGGCCTTCACCATATATGGTGTGTAGATTCTGCGATCTTATCTTATACGTCTTCTCGCAACAAGATACGGCTATGAATATTCTCGTCATCGGATTTCCTTCTGGCTAGCTTTGTTCCTCCTTTCCAAGGTCAAGGATTTCCAGTGGAAAGAAAAGATGTTGTTAATTCTTGAAGGCGATGAACTCTCCGATGTTGTTCTTGGAAATCGTGTTTGTCCGCCTCAGCTGTGATACGGATAATGATAACGTTCTTATCACTGAAGGACCTTTATTTGAAGATTGTAAGTTGTTGCCTATACAGATTGGCAGCGACGTTGATAAAGCAGCTCGTCGGTATATTATTTCTGCTCTTACTGATTCCCTTTTGCTTGATATGTATGAAATGCCTATTCCCACGACGTTTGGGAAGTACCTTATTGCAAACTTTCGAAGAAATCTGTTGCAGAAATACTTTTTTGAGAGGGTTGATTAACAGTTACAATATGAAGTTGATTATGCCATGACGGGACTAATGAATCTTTCAAATCTATTATTAATCAACTTGCTGCTTGCCAGTGATCATGTTCCACAAAAGCACTGATTACCACTTCTCCTTGATACGGTGAAAGACTCTTCTTATGATAACATTGTTACTTTCTCTCTAATAAAGATGGTCTTGATTTCGACCAAGCTTGCATGTCTTTAATTTGAATACTTCAACGTCATTGCTGGTCACGATACAGCTGTGATTTCACAAGAGGAGACCGAGTCACAACAGATAGAACGTGCTTTTTTTGCTCGAAGGCGTCCATTTCAACGATGGAGAAGCCGTAGAGGTGCCATCATCGCGGTAATATTTTCTCTAGTCTCAAATTTCCTAATAAGAATGTTCTTACTGCAAAGAAATGGCCATATGAAGATGATTGTTGGGCCGTCAATATGATGAAGAACACATATTACCACAAAACAACACGTTTATCTTGAGACTATTCTTCTTCTCTTGTGAATTTGTGGATGATCTGATCATCCACTATATGTGCTATTAAGCGTTTGATTCGACACAGATCGGGAATAGAGCACATGCTACTGAATACGAAACAACATTGTACCAGAAACAAGCTGTGTCTATGTTCAGTTGCTCCAGACAGAATACTTCATGTAGGTGATGGATCACTTTTTATTGTTGATTCTGGTGTACAGGAAATATGACATATCAGTCTAAGTGGCTCCATAACTATTCATCCACTGCCAGCTTCAACGTGTTGTTTATCTTGCTGATGATACTACTTGTCAAGTAAAGGGTATTGGAGACTTTATATCTTGGTACCTTATCTTTCTCCACTCGAATTTTGCGAGGAGTATTACATGTACCAGATCATCAAGTAATCTTCTTTCAGTTGCTGACTTGTTGATCTTGGTCTGCTTTGTTGGATTTGATATACAAATGGCAAAATGAGAAGACGGACAGGCACTATAGCCACTATCCTCGAAACGGTAATTTGTTTGAACTCTCCTCAACGATGCTGTAGCAAATATTTTTCACTGCTCAGGTGAATCATGATTGCAAAGTATGCATCACCGTTTTGTTCATGCTGATTTCTCAAAACTCCTTGATCTTTAACGTGTGATCTCGTTCTGGCATGGATCTTAAAGCCCATCCCCATATGGGAGTTTGTGAATTTTTTGCTTTGGAAACACAACCGTAAACCCTTTCCTCTTTCAAATACAACTCATTCTCATGACATATTGGATCTTTGTATACTGATTATGTGACCTCTACCTTCTTCGAGATCACAATTATCGCTACTTATTACATTCATTGATGATTTCTCAAGGTATTTGACTGTATTTCTACATAGACAAAAATTGAATCCTTATCTGTTTTCAAAAAATTCCACAAGGCTTGCGGAACTTCAACTAGTGTCTCCTTAAAAAGCTTCGTAGTGACAATGGGAGGCGAATATTTTCTCGAGAGTTTGTGAGTTACTGTGCTGACAGTGGAATTCATCATGAACACACTATTCCATTTTGCCTCAACAGAATGGTGTTGCTGAACGAAAGAATCGCACTATTCTCAATGTGTAAGATGTATGCTGATTATTCTGGCTTACTCCATGTTTTCTGGGCTGAAGCTACTTTGACAGCAGGCATTTATTTAGAATCTGGCTTCCTACTACTGCACCCTTGGAAAGATACCCATCATAGCAAGGACAGGTGACATTCCTTCTGTATCTCATCTTCGAACCTTTGGATGTATTGCTTATATTCATGTTCCCAAAGAAACACGAACAAAGATTGATGCTCTGTCCTTAAGATTGATACTAACACTTCCAAAGGATACAAATCTATGACCCTTCTCCAAGAAATTAATTGTGAATCGTGATGCTAGTTTTAACGAACAGCTAATGGGAGGCTGATGGTCCATGGATGATTCTGATGATACTAAATCATTGCTTCAGGCTTTTTCCATTTCTTTCAGAAGAGAAAAACTCTTCCTATAGGGAGCAAAATTTCCTCTCCACAACCATCCAATTCCAAATGTTGCCAATGATGATATTTATATTTTTGTTGATCTGCCTATTGATTTTCACATGGCTCATGTCATGTTTATGAAGACGATATTGCTGATAATGCTTTTTCTACTTCGTGAAGAATCCCGTTACTTATGATGAATCTATCTCTTCACCCACAAAGGATCAATGGCAAGAGGCTATGGAAGCAGAGTACGATTCTCTTATCTCTAAAGGTACATGGATACTAACTGAATTACCTCCTGGTCATACAGCTATTAAATATAAGGGGTGTATAAGACAAAGAAAAATCAGATGGATCTTTTGACAAGTTCAAGGAGGGTTTAGTTGCAAAAGGTTACTCCAAGAAGCTGGTGTTGATTATCAAGAGACTTTTTTCACCAGTTGTTCGCATTACAAGTGTTCGAGTTTTATTGGCATTTGTTGTTCAATTTGATTTAGAATCTCATCAAATGGATGTGCGAACTTCTTTCTAATGGTGACTTGGAAGAGGAAATTTATATGGAACAACCAGAAGGGTTTGTTATTCCAGGTAAAGAAGACCTTGTTGCTCAACTTCATAAGGCACTATATGGTCTCAAACAAGCTTCGCGAGCCAGGTATACAACATTTGATCTTTTTTCTCACTCTAAAGGATTCATCTCTTGCTCGTCAGACCCCAACTTATACATAAAATGCCAAGGTAGCAGTTTTGTGATTCTTGCTCTTTATGTGGATGATACCATCCTTGTTTCCAATGATTTGGGTTTCTTCAGCAATGAAAAAGTTATTGTCTTCTGCATTCGATATGCTGGATCTTGGAGAGATTCACTCTTGTCTTGGCATTCAAATCCAACGGAACCGTACAAAAGGTATTTTATTCCTTCGACAATCAAAGTTTATTGCAGATACTATTCAAAAATTTGGTATGGAATCTGCACATTCAGCCAACACACCTTGTCTTGGAAGCTCTACGAAGAATACTTCTGACAATGGCGGTCAACTTGTCACAAAATCAACCTTATGCTAACTTGATTGGATGTCTTCGTTTGTTGCTGGATGAACACTCATCTGATATTCTGTTTGCTGCTAATTATCTTGGACAACATCTTGCATGTCCTTCTCTTAAGCATTGGTCTACTCCAAAGCGTGTATTGAAATATTGAAAGGCACTACAGATTTTGGTTTAGTCTATCGACGACACTCACATCGGATTCTATGAAATCTCTTTTCTTTTGGGTTACCAGATGTAATTGAGCAAGCTCACATTTATCTATGCGATCTACTAGTGGAAATTGCTTCTTTATATGGTTGTCTTGTTTCTTGGACCAGCAAGAAACAACGTTGTGTTGCAGTTTCTACGACTGAGTCAGAATATGTTGCCGTAGCACTTGAGCTCGTGAGTTGAATTTGGGTTCGACAAATGCTGGTTGATATTGGTCACTCTCCTCTTTCTAGCACACCTTGCAGTGTGACAACCAATGTGCTATTAGTCTTGCAAAAGGACTATGTTCAACATAATAAGTCAAAGCCAATTGCTGTCCATTTCATTATGTCAGGTATGAAGTACGCAAAGGAACCATTATGGTTGAACACTGTCAAGTGACCAGATGATTGCAGACATTTTGACCAAAGGCCTCAATGAGTCACGTTTCATACTCTTGCACTCGGAGCTTGGAGTTGCTTCGGCCTCACTCTTTCTAGATTAGCTTCTTTGCTATTGTAATAGCTTTGTACATATAACATTGTAATCTTTTAGGTACCATGCACTATGCACACTCCACATTTGCACCTTGTGATATCTAAGTCACTTGAATTTGTACATAGATGCACAATTCACTTTCACATCATCACCGTGGTTCATATTTCACATTGTATAGGGGCTTGGGTTTTTCCCTTGAACTCCCAAGGGTTTTTTCATCCAAAGCTAGAGACCTTTGTTTGAGGGGGGGTGTTGGAGCTATATATGGCTCACTCTACTGAACTTGGTCTCACTTATATATTTGTATCTTGTCCTCAATATGAATCAGTCTTTGGGAGCGTATATGGTGTGTCTCTTGTCTCGTCTCTCTCTCTTTCTCTCTACATCTCAACATATAGTCCATTAGAGGGTTTCTTTGGGCTCTTTGATGACCATTTCTTTTTAGTACTGAAGAAAGAATTCAAATTTGACAACAAATAGAAGACTTTAGATTTTTGCAAGTTAGGATTATGATTTCAACCTGGCTAGCACCCTCTAGGTTCTTAGCTAGAAGATGAGGAATTACTAATGACTATTCCTAGTTTACCCTTGTCTCATGCTTCAAACATGTACCTAACTATGTAGAGTTTTCTAGGTGAAAGATAGTAGAGCATTGAGGATGTGGCCAAGTGACTTAGGATGGTGTTCACAAACGTGCTTTGTATCATGTCTGTGGGAATGATGTTGCTACAAAAAAGGATTAAAATTTTTCTCAATGCATAGAGAATGTTTGATGGTTCTCATAGGATGAATTTCTCTCTCAAATTGTGCTCCATCGTTAAGCTTAATTTACGTTGAGACCAATTTATCCAAATGTCACTCGATTTTTAAAAAGCTCAAATAAGTTTTCTCGGGGTTTGGACTTCCTCAAGCAACCATGGCCACCATTGTATATGTGGCATTGTGCTATATACTTCTTTGGCTACTTTTTGATTTTCTTTATCAACATATTGCCATTTTTAGTCCAAGCAAGCTAGAAAAGATCCTGAATTTATGAGAAACTTCCCTTGGCCTCAAATTACATGTTGAAACCCACATGTCAAGCACTATGGATACATTCGTTATGGATATACATGAAACTTACTATTTTAAGAGGAGATCAACCGGTTAGACTTTCTAAGCAAGATGACCGTGCCACTTCAAAAAACTTGACATTTGTACATTCCTAAATCAAGTTAAGCATTTATTATCTGAGAAAATGTGCAAGAGTGCTGCGTTTAGGGCCTCATCTCCCCATTAAGGTATGCACACAATTGGAACCATGGAAACCTCTCACACATATGACATTATGTACATTGTAGAATTTGGTCCCGCATAACAAAAGCACTAAGAATGAGGTAGATATTTATTTTTCTTATTATACACATGTAAGCAATATCAAGTTTTGTGATGGCTGTGATATTATATTTTCAAAATTTTATTTATGTTTCTATTCAAACTCTATTGAATCTAATTTAACTCTTATAGTGTGTACCACAATACGCTTGTATAATCATAGGAATGGACGTTCTGAAGATGAGACAAGCACCATTTCACATCAATAATAATATTGCAAGGTTCGTAATTATTATCCAAACGTCCACAACAATGTGTTTACTTGGACAACACAATTAGACTATGGGGCACAAATTTTGTTTCTTAGAGTTCCTAGGGAGACGTAGCGCTGACCTTCCACCATACTTTTTCATGTATGACACTTGTGTGTGAAATTTATGATTTTATGCATGAAGTAAAATTTAACTATTGATAGTCATTTTTCGGCTCTCCGTATTTATCATAGTAAGAAAAATCACTTTAACAATATGGCTATCCTCACCCACTCATATGTACATATGTGTTATGCGACTTATTATTCGGTGGAAGAAACCTCAACTAGCTAGTTATCTCTAGTTAGGAGAGACAAAAAAATATATAAATAACTCAAATTTGTATATAATATTTCAACTTTAATTTTGGTATAATTGTAGTGTGTTTTTTATGTAAATATTTTGAAAATATGTATATATACCTATGTTGAAGTGTGGATTTTTATCGAGCCTACGTACGTTAATTTTTACCATTTACTCTACATAATAATAGAGATACTTGTATACTTGTGTATACTTGTATAGAGATATTTCAAATAATAATACCAAAATGGCTATAACTTACCATTGGTGTAACTCCACCCCAACACAAATCCATAAACAACTAGTTTTATTTGTGTGTATATAGTTTCACTATTGTGATTTTTCCCTTCCTACAATTATTCTCTTTCACTCTCATAAATTAAAACCCCAAAAATATTCATCTTTTTATGGTAACCTCTTAATGAGAGAGACTTATTTTAAATCTAACCCCTTTATATTTTTATGCCTATATTATTCATATTTTGACTTGTACACATTTTTTAGACCCTCAATATTTGATTTTCTTAGCTGTATTATTTACTTATATCATAAGCTCAACAATATCTTCAATTATAGACCCACAAAATAAGGATATGTGGCATGCATGCATGCTATAATTCCAAGGGAAAACCCAAGGGAGGTCATGGACCGGGCAAGGGGCCCACTGCCAATGGAGGCGGGATCCTATGGGCAAGGTCTATAAAGGGAGGTTGGGCGAAGGATCAAGTACGACAATTCCCTCAATCTCACACTGGTATTAGAGCTCGGGGAGGGGGGCAGATATGGAGGAGGGGAATAGGGGCATGGCCTCTTGTTCTCTCTCTCTCTCTCTTTATCTCTCTCTCTCTCTCTTCTCTCTCTCTCTCTCTCTCTTCTCTTTCTCACACCCAAGAATACTATGGTGATATCAAGAAGGGGGATTCTTCTCTCTCAATAGATGTGCTTGCATGCCTTGGCATGGTCAGGAGCAGGGATGGGCCATGACTGATATCAACTTCCCCTACACCTCCAAACAGAGATGGATGTGAGAATGCCCGCTTGCAAGGAACAGAGGCTCGCGGTCGAACTCCACAGAATTGCTCGTAGTTAGGATCAATGGGTTTGTGCTGCAATGGGGGAGGTTTTTCACCACAGCGGGATTCTTCTCTCTCAATAGATGTGCTTGCATGCCTTGGCATGTTCAGGAGTAGGGATGGGCCATGACCATTATCAACTTCCCCTACACGTCCAAAGAGAGATGGATGCGAGAATGCCCGCTTGCAAGGAACAGAGGCTCGCGGTCGAACTCCATAGAATTTCTTGTAGTTAGGATCAATGGGTTTGCGCTGCAATGGGGGAGGTTTTTCAACACAGGGGCTTATGCTCTTGTGGTTTTCCATTGTCTTCTCCCACTCTCCGCTGCACGCCCGCCATCGCCATGCAATGTTTTTTGCCATAACCCACCCTAAAGGGTCGTGCCCACAAAATTCGTAGGAGTCACCCACTAAGTGAGACTAACACTAGGGCTAAGGAAGTACATGGGTGGGGATATAGTGCATGCATGACATTCAAAGGCTAAGAAGGCATCATGCAAAGGTTGCACAATTCGATCACCAACTGAAACGTAGTTGACTAGCACCTAAGGCTCAAAAAATTTGGCATGCAAAGGGGAATTGAACTCAAATGATAGCTTCTCAAGGAGATGAACAACGATCATATAACCGTAAATCCCATGTCAAAGTCATGCAAGGCATGCTGAAGGCAAATAATCATGGGTATGTCATGCAAGCTTGTAAAAATAATTGATGGTAGAATTAATTGGCAAATGTATTGCTAAACAGACACCCAACCACGCTACGTGGACTTCTAAGAGTTGGTTAAGCAAGCCAGCTTTAATGGTTTCAATTATGCCTTCAATTGAATCTCGAAGATATCTCTACATTATAAGAAATGCAAGCAATGGCAAGAATGACAACTTGCTCTTTGGAGATATTTGTCCTCAGCATGGGGCAATTTGAGCATGTTCGGTAAGTCTTAAAAAAAATTTTTCATGCATGGCATGTGAGATCTCTAACGACTATGAGCATAGTCGCAGGGCCAAATAAATTATACTATCAAGGGTCTCCCGTTATGGATGCCCAATTCCTAGTTTTGCTTGGAATCTTTTGGTCCTAGGAAATGTTTTCTCCTTGGGTGGCAAGCAAGGCCTGTAGCATGCTGGTACATGCAAGGTATGTGGCATGTTAGGTGCAGGTATTTGGAAAGCCAACCATTGGCTACAATTTCAAGACGTTGTAAAATAAGTTTGTTAGACAGGGCTCCTAGACGGGTCATCTGTCATTAATGCAATCAGACAACAACAGGATCCAACCAGTGTTGGCAAAGGAGATGATCGATGAGTTTTCGACGACCTCACTAGAGCAAGGCTCGTCTAAAAATACAAGGTATATCTCTTGCAAGTTTTTTCTTGCTTTTTCAATACTTTGCACAGTTTCACAACGTCAATTATCTGTGAATGCTCGACATGGTCGAGTTTCTTTTGCTATGACATTGTACATTGGCAAGAGTATCCGTTCGCTATGAGAACCAAAAGTCCATAAGTACTTATGCAAATCAAGGCTTCCCTTTTGTCATTGCATCGTGGTTTCCATAGTTTGGAAATATGATATTAGCACACCAATTTGGGAAAAACTTTCCCATATGTTTGCACATTTTTACATCCCACGAGTGTGTACATAATACATATGCTACCCACTCAAGGACTGTGTATGACTATGAGCCCGATTCGAGCGAACTACTAGAAACCTTGCCACAAGTGTGTAACAAGGTTAGTACATTTCAAGTTATGTTTGTTCTTGTCTGTTTTGGTTTTCTTTTCATTTTGGAAAAGGGAAAAGATCTCTCTATTGTGCAAAGAAAAGTGCTTTGTTGACTCATGTTGAAGCGGCAGATACTCTTATTGTGCTAATATATTATCAATGGAAGTACTTCATATCAATGATAAATGGCACACATCTTTGGACTGTGTGGATATAAGCTCCAGTTTATGCAATGGTGCATTGTGATGTATCCATGCTAATGTACTCGTGCAAGGCACGTGAACAAAGGCATACATGGTTGAAAATTGTCATGGAATCCAATGGCTTATTATTCTATTTTTTTTTTTTCCTGGTATGGCATGGCATACTTATATTTGATGAAGGTTACAAAACCCATTATAGCATCTCTTTCGCTATAGCACTAGATATCTGTCAAGGATGAGTCTAGTTATTGATATTTTAAAACATGTTTGTGTTTGTGTTTATTCATAGGCAAAGTCCCATACATATGCACCTTCTCGTTACAATCCCAATCACATACATGGTAAGTAAGTCAAGGTGTGATTTATGGTACCTCTCTCTCCGAGAGTGTGGTACAAGTATACTGTTGTACGCTTATATGATAAGCTAAGATACAAACATGGTCTACACTAGATCATATGTAAGAGGCATACAACACATTTGAATAAGGAATTTTGCTCAGCCCAACATTCTCTCTCTCTCTCTCTCTCTCTCTCTCTCTAACTCTCTCTCTCTCTCTCTCCTTCCTAATTCTTTGCGAGAAAGGTGAAACTAGGCATGATTTTTCTAAAATTATTCTATGTGAATATGGTAACAGGAAGTGCTAAGAGCCACTTTTGAAGGGCTAAGAGCCACATATTTTGGAATGGCTAAGAGCCATATATTTGTAATCCATCAGTGACTGCTTTCAAGATGTAAAAAATCTATTTAGTTGAGTACCCATTGATTTTAATGAACAAACAAGTGTCTTGACTTTACTAATTTTTTGGGTTTTATTCTAGCACCACACACTTTCAGTATCAAGATCAAGTTGAGTTTTTGAAAGTCTCAAACTCAGAGAATGCGCCTCTCTACCAAGGTGTATAGATGAAGCAAGCAATTCAGACAACACGATTGTTAGAAAAACTCTTAGATTATGGATTTTTGAGTCTAGAAAAGATCACATTGTGAATATGATTCAAACTTGAGTGGATCTTCTATTTTATCTACAGCATTAAGAGTGTCTGTACGAGTACCATTTTGGGATAAGACCCAGTTCATGATGACTACATCACACTTACGTTTTTAAGGAAAGAAGTTCACCAACTGCCAAGGGGTAGTGGAGAACTTTAAGCTTCCGTAGTCTTAAGGGAAAACCCAAGGGGGGGACACGAACACAGGTGAAGGGTCCACTGCTAGCTGAACAGTTTCCTTGCAAAAGTGAAACCAAAGGGGTTTTTTTATATTCATATTAGCCAAGGGGTTTGGATTGCAAAGGCAACACCCCGGTTACATGTGTAATACTCCTTGAATTTCGAAGATTTTCAATTAGTTTTTGTATGCCTTTGCATGCAAAAAATTTGGGTAGGTGCATTTGCGTACAGGTTAGTGAACTCTATGTTCAACCTCCAGGTACGCATCTGATTTGGTTTTGTTTCTTTTTTAAATATGTTTTTAACTTTTCAAGTCTGATGCATACCATTCTATGTTTTCATCCATTTTTGCTCTTAAGAGAGATGACAAGGTCATGTAAGAGCTAAAAAAGTTGGGTTGTAGTGTCCAAAAATAAGTTTCTCCATTATGCAGTTATAGACGCACTTGTAGGGTTTGTTTGGCACATGTTTTCACATGGGATACAACATGGTCTAGGAACTCAAGGAGTTCAGTATAGCCAATGTGGAGCAAGTCTACTGAGGGTCCCTCTCACTCCCATCGTAGAGTGTTTGCAGGTACCTTCACACACAAGTACATCTTGTACTCGAAGGATCTTTTTTCAGACACCCTTACATGAGACATATTCCATATGTGGAGAATATGAGTCTCTAGGATTGAAGTTGGCGCCCACTATTTTAGTTATGTGTCACAAAAAAGTCCCTAGATGCTGGTCGACTATGTTTTAGACTATTTTCAGCACCTTGTATAAGGAACAATTTTCGTGGCAAAAAATTGTCGGATGCAAGTGCTCCTAAACAACATTAACCGGTGGTTGTTTATGCATATATCAAGGCTATAAGGTGTTAATGAAAATGTTTCATTTTTTGTACCTAGAAGTGATTAATGTTTCACCTTCTATTATGGTTCAAACATTCAGCGAGGCTAGCAAATGATTGCAGCAAAAAGTCGTTAGTTCCTTTTTAGAACTATTAACATTCCTCTTTAATATGTTCTAGGAGCATCACATTCGCCATAAGTATTGGCAATAATGAACTTGGGTATACTGGCTCGGATCCGTTTTTGTTAAATGCATGCACACTAGGTGTTATGGGCTCTAGTGTTTTAGCAAAGGCTGATTTGGAGCGGCATGCATATTCATTGCATTAGTGCTATGAAGCATTTTGCACTCCATGTGTAGTATCTCTATGAGATTACTTTTGGATCTACCAATCACCAATAGAGGTCATGGCTTGGTTTGGGTGCTTGTGGATTTTTCCAGTTAACCACGATGGTTATTCGGGACATTGTTGATTCCTCAACAATGTTGTACAACATTGTGATTCCCATTTACCGCTCATTCTCGATGATTGTATGTAAACCGTGGAGAAATACACCTCAATCGTGTCACTTATCCAAGGGGATAGGTAGGTTAGGCAGACTACAAAGTATATCTTGTGCTAAAGGATATGCGAAGTACATACGTTAGCACCAGCCAATGCAATTAGTAAGCATTGATTAAGTCAAATTTTCAACCTTAAACACTGGTTATGGTGGGGTTGTTTACTGATGACAAATGATAACAAGTCAAGGACTTATATTTTGCTGATAAGTTATGTCACCCAGTTACTTTCATGGAAAGTGCAAAGAGGTATTCTTTCAGGTACATCTTAGTTGTGATAACTTGTTTAGCATACTCAATTTATTTCTACATGGAGTCTACATGCTATGTTGTATAAGCGCCGGTTACACAAGGCAATTGCAAAGGGACAACAATGTGGAAAATCAAAATGTTACTCTTGGTTTCATGGAACCTCCTACTGGCACATGTTTTGGTCATGCAAACAGTTGGATCCATGAAGGATTCCACCATGGAAAATCACAATGTTACTCTTGGTTTCATGGAACCTCCTACTGACACATGTTTTGGTCATGCAAACAGTTGGATCCATGAAGGATTCCACCATGGAAAACATTAGTGTCACTTATAAAGATATCACCACTTTTGTTTTTGAGGACGACAACGCTTCTCCAAGGGGGGAGTAATGTAATGCCAAGGGAAAATCCAAGGGAGGTCACGGACCGGGCATGGCTAGGGGCCAACTTCCAACGAGGATGAGATCCTAGGGGCAAGGCCTATAAAGGGAGGTTGGGTAGAGGATCAAGTACGACAGTTTCCTCAATCTCACACGTGCATTATGAAGGGCTCACTCTTGGAGGCATTCAAAAGAATCATCCAAAGAGGGACCCCACAAGGACTTTGTGGAGTGGAAAAAGACAGTTGGTTTTGCAAAATTTTTAAAGACCACTTGATCTCTAAATTTGAAAAGGTGATAAATACAAGAATTATAGCTCATGAGCTAAACTTTTGCCTCAAATTTTTTCATATTTTTTTGAGCTATGGGTTGTGAGGTATGATTTAATTGGTGGAGCCCTTCTGCCCATGCCATGCAGCCACACTCCCTCTTACACTAATCATTTTCCTCTTTCACACAAACTTCTCCACTCATCATCCCCATCTCTCTCGCCTCTCCTCTCTGCACCCTACTCACCTTCTCCTCAACCTTGAAAAATAAGGGAAACCATGGTGAACTCATGCCTCCTACACACACTTCCATTCCAAAATTGACCACCTAGTCTCATTTTTTATCCTCCAAATTACCCATATCTATTAAAACACCACAAAATTTAGCTTCTTCTATTGAAGAGCAGCATCATGGTGATGATTACTCATCTTCAATTACCTTGGCTCCCAAGGAAGGCCAAGAATGGATTAAAAATGTGCCGTCAAAGCTAGTGGACCGTGAACAACCATCAAGATTGACCCTACTCAAGACACTTGGAGCATCAACATTGTAAGAAATCCATCTTTTCCTACCTCTTAAAAATTTTTCTTTCTTATTTGTATCCTACATGGATACTCCCATTGTAAATATCCTGATCCATTTGTAAATTGATAAAAATAGTCTCTACTAAAATCTACTAACACTAACCCACTATGAAAAGTCCTATCACCTCCATTTCTCTCCTCTCTCTTTTATTCATCTATCCCCACCAACTTCTTGATAATTCCAAGAAAATAATAGAAAAAATGATAAAAATCTAAGCCATCCATGGTTAGAAGAGTAACTCTAGCCCTCAAAAATATTATAAAATGAGGGTGTAGCTAGCACAAAAGGAAAAAATCCATAAGCAAGAGCACCGTGCTATAGCTTTAGAAGCCAAGCTCAATCTCTTGAGTAGGAGCTCTGAGTGAAATCTCATTGGATTATGCCCATGCATCTGTTGTATTAGGGGTGATTAGCAAGGGAGTTCCATGCCATTTTAAGAGAGAGTGATCATCTAATTGAGATTAGAAGCCCATATTTCTCCCACAAGTGTAAGCCAAACATTTTACTGAATCAAGGAGGTGGAACTGGACTAAGAATGGCTACTATGTCCCTTTTCTAGCATGAAGTCATGGAAAACAATGATGTGTAAGTGTCTTGGTGTTTTATTTAAGTTCTTGATAGCTTGTCTTCGGGTGTTGTTATTGATTTGGCCATAAATCCCACATGCTGTAAGAGGGCAACAGGGTGGAGAGGACTCCGTTGGCCTTAAGATAGTGATTGAGGTGGATTTCCTTGTGATGTGTTGTGGTGTACTTTACTAAAGACATGTTGAACAAACGATGATCTCACTTTGATTGGTCATGACTGATTTGTAAGAAGATATTAGTGCAAGAAGAACACTCTTCCCCTTTCTCTCTCTCTTTATTACGTGTATATCTATGTTTGCTTCATCATTGTCAATACTTTTCAAAGAATCCTGAGCTCTCTCTCTCTCTCTCTCTCTCTCTCTCTCTCTCTCTCTCTCTCTCGCTACGCATCCTAGTTTGTATCCAGAACTAGGTGGTGCCCCAGATTTGTGTAGGTTTAGGTTGCAGGTTTGTGTGTGTGTGTTTGTTTTTTTTTCAACCCCAGCCCAACTGAATAGCATGGGAGCCTAGAAGGGTGCTTAGTGGACAATCTTCTTTTATTGCCCGCCTCAAATTGGTTCGTGCATTGAGTAACAACTTGTGTATGTTTTTGTGTAGGATCCCTCTTTAGAATAGTCAAGTAGTTTGCATGAATCATGAGAATTTTTATGACCCTTTCATTCCCATTGCAAGGCAAAAGTTACACATAATTGTTAGTACTAAGTTTCAATTTTAATGTGTAATTTATAGAATTTTAGGTTCTCTTAGGTTAGACAAAATAAACACTTTGGTAAATCCTTTTATTTTGCCTCTCATTAGGTACGATCATAGTTTGGAGGTATATATCTTTGTTCTATTTTAAGCATTAGCTTATGTATAGAGTATAAATAATGGCCCATAAATTTTTCCTTTTTACTTCACACCACCTACGAGAATAAATATTGCACTCAATAGAAAGATACATTTTCAGCAACGTATGGTGTTTATGTTTGGGACTAAAATAACAAGAGAAATTACTGCATCTCCACAATCTGTCATTCTACCTCTCATCAACTACCACACTTCTTTTTTGTCCAAGTTTGTTACAAAAAACAAAAACGATCATTTGTTCTAACAAGGAATGTGTGTGCAATGAAAGCTCCATTTTTACAGATCTAGCCCTATTACCAACTGAGTTGCAGGAGCAGGTAGTAAATCATTATTAGAATACGAAAAAGAAAGAAAATGAATGCCTCTATAGCCTTGCACAAGTCACACCATCGGAAGGAAGAACTATTGCACCGTCCAAAACACCTGTAGAGATTTATGAGAAACCCTCCAAGCCTAGAACACACTAAAAATCAAGACAAATAGAGGGAATTATGACAAATCTTGTCTTGTAAGGATGTCCATAGAGTATTCATAGGCAAAAAACAGATGAGAAGTGTCCTTTCTCTTACTAAAAAATGAGCTCTCTCGAAGTTGTGCAAGTGTTTCCGCTATTAAAATAAGGGCTTTTTGATCATTTATTTCCAAGAATTTTCTCTTTATTCTTAGCTGACAAGGCTCTCCATCAAGGAATCTTTTAATTGGCTCATTAGGATTTTTTGGGCAAAAATTGAGTTGTCGGTGACCCTTTGACCAAGGAATGGGGTGGGTGCAAGTGGCCAAGGACCAAAAACATTTTCCAGGCACCTGTCCACCTCGGTGTGAACTCCCAAAATGCACCCCCTCTTCCCTATGAGCCCACAAGCCCCTCCATAGCCAAGCCTTGTGAGCTCCTTTCACTTGATACACCCATAATAGGCTCCCCCTTTAGGCTATATACCCCCTATTCTCCACTTTTCCCTTCCCATGTGGGATAATCCCCCCACCACATGGAACTTCCTCCTCAAGCTTCCCAATTCCCTCATGCCCAAATATCCAGATTTTCCCCAAAGTAGGAGCACTTTTTGAGCAACTTTCTTGAAGCATAACTTGCAGCTCCCATCACCAAATTACACACCATAACACAGGCTCGAAGCCCGTCATTTAGGCTACATCTAGGATTCTTAAAACACGGTTGAAAATACTTATAAAAAATTATGTTTCGGAGATTCAAACTACTCAAAACATCAGCACCTAGGCTTGCCTTTGTACATGAATTTTTAAAGGACCACTTTCAAAACTTTTAGGGCTATGTACACATATAAACACGGTTGAAAATACTTATCAAAAATTATGTTTTGGAGACTCAAACTACTCAAAACATCAGCACCCAGGCTTGCCTTTGTACATGAATTTTTAAAGCAGAACTTTCAAAACTTTCAGGGCTATGTACACGTATATACAGGAGGCTAGTGGGCAAGCTTTTTGGCATGACTAAGTAGAGGTTCCTATGGTGAACAACTATTGTAGCTCATTCCCAATAACCTCATCTACCTTCTCAGATGTTTCCACACTCTCTTCCTTCATTGATAGCATCTCATCTGTCACAGTTGTCATCAAGCGTGCCAGATATTTATTCATTCTATAACCATTAACAAGATATTTATGTTTTGTACCACTCAAATCTACCCACTGATATGTTCCATTATTAAACTTCTTCACAATAGTAAAAGGACCTTCCCATCTGATTTGAAATTTATTTTGAAGGTATTGTTTAATTTACTGTTGTATTGAAACACTCGATCGCCCTTTTCAATTCCTTTATCCTTCACGCATTCGTTAGATTTTAGCTGAGCCTTCTTTAACACTTCTTCATAGTAGCTCAAAGAGAAAACTTTGTCTAATTACAAAAATTGTAGATCCAAAAAACTTTTCTACCAAGTATTTGTTTGCTCTTCATCTCCTAATGATAACAATTTGAGTGCAGGAATCTCCGCTTCAATTGACAATAAAGCTTCCTTGCCATAAACCAAGTGGTAAGGAGAAAATCATGTGCTCGTTTTGATAGCAGTTTTGTAGGTCCATAATGCACAAGGCAACTCCAAATCCCAAGTCTTCCCATGTGTCTGGGTCATTTTTGTTAATATCTTCACCAATTCTCCATCAACCTTTCATTGAGACCATTGCATTGGATAATAAGGAGAATTGTACTTATGTTGTATAATGAGCTCCCCTCTAAATCCTGGTCCTCTATCAGAAAGTAGCTCTAGGTCTACACCTAACTTGCAGCATATATGTTCATAAACAAATTTCCCCATTTCTTTACTAGTAATCTGTTTGATAGATTTGGCTTATGCCCATCATGATAAATAATCTACTATTGTCAAGATGTAAGTATTTCTTTTGCTCGTTATAGGTAAGGGTCCAATAGCATCAAGACCCCATTTTTCAAACACATCAAAAGCTAGAACTCTTTGTTGCAATTTGGGTTTCAAGATTCTCTTTCCCATCTTCTAGAAAGGCAAACACGAATGGAACCAATTGTTAATATCCCGTTGAATGCTTGGCCATACATAGCCTTCTTGCAAAATTTTATGCAACATGATCTTCATGGCAAAATGGTCTCCACAAGATCCCTCGTGGTTTTCTTGCAAGACCTTGTAGATTTTGTCTTTCCAAGGCACAAGAGGCAAAACCAAATCACTTTCTTTCATGTACACAACATCATCAATCATTTTGTATTTCTTGGCTTTCCTTATAAATGCAGCATTCTTGAAAGATAGTAAACCTTCAGATAGGACACCTGTCAACAAAAACTCCATCTCCTTTAAGCTAGGATTTCACCTTGAAGCATAAATTCTCTAGTTTAAAATTCTTATTCTTCCATACTCCCAATACTTGCTTCACGACCAACAAGGCTTCTCCTTTGATCTATAAGAGTCTAATTCCCAACCGTAAGCAATTGTGCTAACCACCTTCAAGAGCCATGTACTCTGCTTCTTTGTAACTTTTTGCATCAAGTTTTAGCCCTTGTTTCCTTCCAAGCTTTCCTTGCGCATCATAATTGACAATGACTCCTGAAGCAGCATCATGACTTCTTGGATAAGTACCATCAAAGTATAATAGTGAAGCACCAAAAATGGCAAGAGTCTCGGCTTTCTTCTTTCGCACCACCTCTTCTTTAACCTAAACAGGAGTGCCTTTATAAGTGAGTAAATTTGCCAGGGTAGCCTGAGTATTCTCTTCCACCAAAAAGGTGAACTGAAACTCTTGAAGTTTAATAACCCATTTCATGAGTGTTTTTGATATATTTGAATTATTGAACAACTATGGAAGCAATGAATAACTGATGAGAAAGGTGAATGACTTTTATAGCAAGTAGTGTCTCAATTGTCTGCAAGCATAAACCATATTGGTCATCACCAATTCAATTTCAGAGAAAGCTCTTTCATGAGGAGTATTTACTTTTCTAGCATAATGAAGAGGCTTCATATACTAAGATTCCTTTCCCTTTGCAATAACATGGCCTCAATGGCATCATTTCCCACTGATGGGTTAACAAAAAACTCCTTTTCCCAGTCAGGAATTTGCATAATGGGTAGTGTACTTAAAATCTCTTTGAATCTATCAAAAACATCGTCACAATCATGAGACCACTTCAAGGGGTCATTCTTTACTATTTTTGCAATGGATTTAGTAGATGTGATGCTAAAGGTATGAAAAGAGATAGATATTTAACCTTCTGTATGAAAGTGTCCAAATGTTTGGTATCTTTTGGAGATGATAGCAACAACAAAGCTTCCACTTTATCTGGATATGCTTCAATCCTAGAATCCTCACCGTTGGCTATGCCAAATGACATTATTTGCGGTTTAACTGACCCCCTCATTCATCATACCTTGAAAAAGTCATTTCAAGCTTTTGAACATGCTCTTTCCTTGAACCGTATACACAAAAATCATCTATAAATCCTTTTACAAACTTCCCAAGGGACCAGGCAAGGACAAAATGTACTTTTCTTTCAAAAGCAACGGGCCCATTTGTCAACCCAAAAGGAAGGCAACAAAAGCAAAAACAACCCCATGGCGTGATAAAAGTAGTTTTTTTTTTGTCTTCAAGAGCAAGGAGAAGCAGAAAATATCCTAAATAACCATCATAGACACTATATCTTTCAAAGCGAGTCGCTGCATCTAAAAGTTGATCAATGAAATGCAAAGGGTAAGGATATTTCTTGGTCACTGCATTTAATGGCTTATCATCAACACAAACTCTCCAACACCCGTCTTTCTTTGGAGTGACCACTACAGGGCTCACCCATTTATCATTCTCAATTGGCACAATGAACCCTGCATCCATAAGCTTATCCCCTTCTTCCTTTAAATCATTCATTTTCTCCTTACCCATTCTTCTTAATTTTTGTCGTATAGGCTTTTCCCCTTCAACTCGTTTGATCTTCACAGGATCCCCAACAAAACCCCTTATTTCTTCATATGAAGTGATGAAAAGATTTGGGAATTTGTCCAGCTTTGCTAAGTACTCCCTTCTTTCTCCTTGCATCAAAATAATACTCAACATATTTTGAATCAACTCTTTCTTCAATGGCAATTCTTGTTTAGGCTGCATCAACTCTACAAATTTCTCTAAACGGCTTGAACAGTTTATATTTCTTGACACTTGATATATTTCAACCACTTCTCCCTTCTCCTTGTCAAGCAACAAGAATGACATTTCACCCTCGTCACTAGAACTGGAAGCAAAACTACTTTCTACATCTTCATAACTATCTTCACTCGTAACCCCGGATTCATCATTCACATCCTCTAGTGCCATAGACTGCTTGGTAGTCATATCAAACACCCTCTTTTCACTTTTCTTACCATACACATAGATTGTGCCCTTGCCCCAATCTTGCACAACTCTCAACCAAAGTCGTCCCAAAATGAGCGGGAAAGCTCCTAGACCAACTACCATAGCATGAAAGTTTATGATAACCTTCACGTTAAAGACTTTAACTTCCAAATTCATAAACATTCCCAAACACTTCACTTTGACATGGTTTTCTAGTCCAAAACCCAGAGCTTTTGCATGTAATGAGACCTAGTCTCTCGACACATGACTCTGTGATCACACAAACTTGAGCACCTCTATCAATGTAGGCCTCTCCCATGCGCACACCTTCGTGCCAAGCATTCACCACAAGACAAATGTTGGGTAAATTTCCCAAAGCCAACACTTTGACTTGTCCAAGCTTTGGCTCTTTCTTTGGATTCACTGCCTCTTGAGTTTGGGCACTGTATTCATCAACTGTCCAAAAGTACAATCTACTTTTCTCCTAATCAGGTCTTCCTTTAAACTAGAAGATGTTTGACCTTCTCTCAAAGGTAAATCTGGCACTTCAAACCGTCTACGAGGTCTTCTCTTTCTCTTGGCTTTTGCATCTTCACCCTCTTTCTCTTTCCCTTTCTTTCTGCTAGGACGATGAGCGGCATAGCCTTCCCTCTCTATGGTCAACATATCTACAGCTTTTTCATTTAAGCCAAACAAGATAGGGTGTGTGGATCCATCAATAGTCAAACCAATGGTACAATTCAATGTACGTCATGTGCCTTGGAATCTACAACCAATTCCATTGCCAAAAGCACTATTGCCAAAGCACTATTGCCAAAGCTTATAGGTTTACTCAATGAAAAGATAAAGATGGGGATTTTGGAACCTTCATGTGCCCCCTACTCAAGCATGTGGTTCACTGTACCAAACAAAAATAGAGCTCTATGCTTCATTCATGTAGCATGTCAACAAAGTCACAATCAAGAATATGGGTATAGGGCCAATTGTAGATGAGTTTGCAAAAGCATTTGCGAGCAGGGAAATATATTCTATGGGGGATTTGTACTCAGGTTATGATCAACTCCAACTAGTAATGGAAAGCAGGGACTTGACTACCATGAGAACACCCTTGGGTTTGGTAAGGATGTGCACCTTACGCAGGGAGCAACCAACTCAATTGCGTACATGATGAATGGATTAAAATTCCTTTTCTTGATGAGGTGCCAATCAAAGGATCTGACTTAGCTGAAAAGCATAAGGCTCTAAATTCGAGGGGGTGCCGTAAATATGTGGCGAACCGTATCAATGATTGTGACAAAATTTTAACAAGGCTAGAAGAATTGAACCTTACATTATCTAGGCAAAAGTCAGTGTTTGGGGTTAAGGAAATATTTATAGTGGGACATCTTTGTAATCCTCCTTGTCCAACTAAAGTGTATGCAATACAGAGGATGAACAAATTATGTGTAAATATCACTGAGGTGAGAAGGTTTCTAGGTGCATGTATCTTCTATCTCATATGGATTCCACATTATGCACATGTCGCACATCCTAATTATCAATTGCTAAGATGTAACCAAAGATTTAAATGGAATGATGCACATGTAGATGTTATGAGAAAGTTGAAGCAATTGTTGTTGTCTTCACCAACTTTGAGGAAGATTGACTTTGACTGTGGAAGATTGGTGATTGTGATAGTGACACTAGTCCAACGGGATTGTATGGGCAATATGACAAGATGATGAAGAGAAACACATGTATGTGGTGAGAATTGGGGCCAAGGTTCTAAGCTCTAGCCAAAGAGCATATCCACAGGTCAAAGAGAGTTATGGGGAGTGGTTTACAACATTAAACTATGACAAAGAGTACTTCATTGGAGAATTTGTAGTTGTGGAGATTGATCGCTTACCACTTCTAAAAATGATTTCAAGCGTCTCTAATCCTGATATTGCTATGCTTAGGTGGATTGCTTATATAAAGTCCTTGAACCTAAAATTGAATCATATTGCAGGAAAAGATAATTTAGTGGGGTAGATATGATTTCAAGGTAAAGGTATGAAGTTGAGGATGATATGATTGATGAGGAGGAAGATGTGGGCACAAAATTCTACACAATTTATCATGGAAAGTGTGGAAATCTATTCATTGTATCTTCGCTTGAGTCCTTTTCATAGGAGTTTTATCAGGATGAATGGTTTCTCATAGGTCGCTACGTCAGTACTGTACAAAAGCAAGATGATTGGGCTGAATCAGAATTCAAAAGGATCAGAAAGAAATCATATGGACTCTTCTTGAGGGATGCCTACTTATGCAAAAATCCTAAGAGAAGACATGGGACTTCATTGCAAGTAGTATGTGATAAGCCTACTCAGTGTTTGTGACTCTCATCATGGACTCTCATAGTCAGAGGTTTTGCACCTTTCGAGCTAGCCGCACACATTCCAATAGCGTTATCCTTATAATGCCCTTATCAAAGAAGGGTTGGGAAAGGAATTTGAATTTTCTTTTTGGATTCACAAATACTATATCTCCATACTTGCACTCACTTTCTTGAAATGAACTGAATGCATGTCATTCGGTGGATGATAGCCAAATGTTTTAGTTTTATTAGTGATTGGTCATATATTCATTTTGTCATCATTATCATGTTTGAATTTTTAATCCACAATAGGTGAAGGGATGTGTACTGCTACATGCCAAAGATGGAAGAAACTATATTGGACATTAGACATGTTGAGGGAGGAAAGTATCAGCATGGGTCATCCTTGCTCCACTTTTTATCACCTAGTTCTAGAAAATTAATGAAAAGGATTCTCTCAAAAGGCAATGGTCCTTTGAATACATTTATCTACAAAGGTTTGGCCAAGAATTTAGCCTATCTTCATGATGGAAAAGGATGATGACAATATATGTCATTTTGATGGATGAAAACTACATGTATTAGTTTCACACATATTAGTAGTTGGCCATAGCTTCATTCTCTCCTGATTACTATGTTGCATTTTGTCATCCACCATGGGCGAGGGGTAACACTCAAAAATAAGTTTGGACCTCTAGAAATGGGATTTCTATTTGGGTGGTGCTACATCTTGCAACTTGCCAACAGCTATGGCCATCACACTGACTCAATGGGGATGAGTTGGATCACCCCTTCCCTTGATTAAGCATGGGATTTGTTCTATGCACCAACTCTTATGGCACGTGCACTATCTCTTTTTCAGTCATACCATATGTGTCATAACCCATGTGATAGGCCATTTGATATCAAGTGTAGATTACTACCTTAGGATAATGATGTATATGATGGTGATGTTCCACCCCTTGATGTCATCCTCTATTAGTGCCTATAAGATAAATTCACACGAAAAATATATTTCTTAGGACAAATGCCTCTACAAGAAAAGAATATAAAGTATGAACTATTAAAAAAATTCAAATCTAGATGCAATAGATGAAGAAGAAGGCAAGTTCCAAGGAAAGGTGTAGTAGAAAATTGAAGAATTGATTAAGGAACACATATTGCGTGTATATGAGATGTGAGGGATCCTTGGCCTCATGATTGAGTCTTTTTTGGGATAGCTCAAAAGCTTGGTCCAAGGTGATTCATTGTTTGAGGGGAGAAACCTTATAAGGATAAGGGTGGTGTGTCCATGGTGGGAAAGCGACTGAGGCAAGGCTGACTAGTGTACTATGTTCTAGGTCCCCCAAAAGATAGGTCATGGGACCTATAAGAGGCAATGAAGTCTATAGTGACAAGCATGCATTTTTCTCTCTTAGAATCTACTTAATTATGTCGCCATTGCGCTATGAGCGAGTTTTCTTAATGTGCTTTTGGGACCAAAATTGATCGTAACTTCCAAGGTACACGAGGGATAGTGAAGATCACCATATGTGCAACAATACTAGGATCAACACAACTTATCTCGTTGGCTGTGATGGGGGCTTTTCACAAGCCAAGCTCCCATACCCCTCTTCTCTCGTCCCCACACCATGAAAACCCCCTCTTAGGGAGGGAGTGATAAAAGACATTGGAAAAAGTAAGAAAAAAATAAAGTATGATTATGTAAATATATGAGAAAGGTAAAATAGGCCACCTCATGCCTGCGGGGCAGCCCATCCCCACCTTGCCTCCTTTTTCTTCATTGTTGCCCCGCCGTGTGTCCCTTTTTCTCTCCTCCACTCAAAAGGTCAACCCCCTCTCTCTTTCCCTTGTCCTTTCTCCTTTCTCTCTCCCCTCAAGCTACCCCACCTCTCACCAATAATTCATTATAACTCACCAATAATGCACCCTAACTCACATGCAACCTACCCTATCTTCCAAAATAGTATACCCCACCCCCTCTTTCTCTCTCCTATCAAATCCTATGACCCAAATACCCCCCTCTCTCTCTAAAGGGCGCCATATCTCTTGTCTTGTAGCTAAATAACCTCCCCCACACTCACACACACTCAGTTTCACTGAAAAAGGTGCCCACAGACCCATCCCCACCCAATGGTTACCTGATTTTTCTTGTGTTCACACACATCTGTACACAGATTCACCTCTGAACACACTCCCCTCTCTCCCCTCTTGTAATTAATTTATTCTCCATGTCACCTCTCACTTTTTTTTCATCAACCCATCTCTCTCTCTTAGTCTCTATCTCATGAGACTGCTGTTCTAGCACATATACACACAGCCAGACAAGTGGGGCCCACAGTCACATGGCCTATGTAGATAATGATTTCTTCATTTCTAAATTCTAGAATTTCTCCCCCCCTCCTCCCCTATATAAAGAGGGGTCACCATCACACTAAGGACACACACAACATCACCAAAAAACACACTATGCACTGTGTGTGCCTAGTGCACACATACACACACCCACACAATCACCATCACCGCAATCACCATGCTTGTCTTGAGCATGACCTCTACACCCTTGGCTATGGAAGATGAAGGGAAACTAAATGAAGGATGATGGCCATAATCCTCGTGCGAGTCTTCGCCATCAACTCCCACCTATCCGCCATGTGCTCTACCACTCTCTCCCTTCTCATTCCCCTACCCTATCCTCCCCATTTCATCACCTAATTCTCTAAATAAAGCTTGAGCCCATGTGAGGTGTGCGGAATCGCCACCTAGTCTTGTGTTTTGGAGTGAGCTTGTGTATGTATGAAGGGTGTGCGGATTCGCCATCCTTTTCTGATGCCTAAGTACTAAGCCAATAAACCCCCTCCCTCACTCTCTCTCTCTCTCTCTCACTTGATCTCATTCCCTTTCCTTTTCATCATTACTCCCAAGCATCCATCTCTCTTGGATGAAAACTTTGTTATGGTGGTGTGTTGTTTACGTCCTAGCCGCTGAAGCTAGGTGGTGCCCCCTGTTTGCTTTACCATGACTGGCTGGAGGCGCTCCATTTGGTCCCCGGTGTTTTAGAGGCCGTCAGGGGTTCGGGGTTCGCTTTGCTCCTGTCATTTGGTGCCCCCACTGAGGATCTTTTCATGAAACCCTTCAGTTTACAAGACTGAAACCCTTAAACTATTGTGAATGGATGAATAGCTAGCGGGATTTGCTAATTGGATGACAGAAGAAGAAGAGCTCCAAGCACAACTAGACGAACTCTGCATCTCCATCAAAGCTCGAGTGCCAGGCGTAACGGTAATCAATTTGCAGTGGGAGAGTCAACCAACACGCCAAACCCAGTGGATATACATAGGCCAAGTGCCAAGAAGAAGAAGGAGACGGTCGAAACCATGTCCGCAACCTACAACCAACCCACAACAACAAAATGGAAGGAGCTCTACACAATAGAGAATCAACACTATTCTACTTTGAGAATCGGGTAACTCAAGTCACCGAGGTAATTATCACAGTCAGTTTTCAAGTCGCACCTGATGCTGCAGCACAGATAACGGAAGCATTGGCTCACACTCTCACTAGAGAAACTAGGGATCTACTAAGTTTGTTTCAGGAAATAACACCACCCTCTCCCACAAGCTTGGACAGTGACTAAGCACCTCTAAGCTTCACATGAATCAGTACAACCTACCTCAAGACAGATCACACATACCAACACATGTACGCTCAATCAAGGTAATACTGGATTTGAAGGCTCACTACCAGCACGTCATTGACACCATGCCGGGTGGGGAGCGGTTTTTGGAGGTTCTGGCATCAGATCAACCATTTGTCTTACCTTTGGTACAAGGCAATGTACCGTTTGAAGTTTTAATCTATGTCCTAGTATAAGAGGGTATACACGCCTCCTTGTAAAGAAGAAAAAAAAAACTTTTGCAAGTTAAGCAGTGTGTCTTTCTAGGTCTCTCTCAGTAATCATGGCAAGTGTAGCATTTCCAACATTTAAAGGAAAGAAGGGGGAGGATTTGTTAACAGACTTCCTAGATGACTTTGAAGTAGCATGTGTAGTGAGCAACAAAGATACGGATGAATCCTGGGTTAGAATCTTTAAGCATCTCATGAAGCTAGAAGGTAGATCATGGTACAATGCACTTCCACAAGCAACCAAGGATGACTCGGAACCCTTAAAAACCGCTTTTAAGAGGCGCTTTGGGGGAGGTACCACTTTAGAAAAGTTGTGGGACAAGTTGAGAGACTTGAAGCAGGAGGGTCTTTTAGAATATGCCACGTATGAGTCCAAATTTGTAGATTTGTGGGAATGGTGGGTTGAGTCACTGGCAAGGCGGGAAGCCGCACCCGATTTCCTAAAAAAAGATCGGTTCACGCATGGCTTATGGCCGCTTCTCAAGGAGAAGGTGAAAGGTAGATTCCCGGCTACGTACGAGTTAGCCGTTGAGATTGCTCGCCTTCAGGACAAGAAGCTGCGAATGAAAGCCAAAGAAACCGAGTCAACAGAACCAACAATATCACGTCGACTAGCAACTACGACAACCACCATTCCACCACCACCACCGGCTCTTGGGGTAAGAGATGACCAACAAGAATCTTTAAGAATCTTGGGGTTAGAATCTTTAAGCATCTCATGAAGCTAGAAGCTAGATCATGGTACAATGCACTTCCACAAGCAACCAAGGATGACTCGGAACCCTTAAAAACCGCTTTTAATAGGCGCTTTGGGGGAGGTACCACTTCAGAAAAGTTGTGGGACAAGTTGAGAGACTTGAAGCAAGAGGGTCTTTTAGAATATGCCACGTATGAGTCCAAATTTGTGGATTTGTGGGAACGGTGGGTTGAGTCACTGGCAAGGCAAGAAGCCGCACCCGATTTCCTAAAAAAAGATCGGTTCACGCATGGCTTATGGCCGCTTCTCAAGGAGAAGGTGAAAGGTAGATTCCCGGCTACGTACGAGTTAGCCGTTGAGATTGCTCGCCTTAAGGACAAGAAGCTGCGAATGAAAGCCAAAGAAACCGAGTCAACAAAAACAACAATATCACGTCGACCAGCAACTACGACAACCACCATTCCACCACCACCACCGGCTCTTGGGGTAAGAGATGACCAACAAGATATGTTGGCCCATATTACTGACCAACTGCAGAATTTGTCTGTCCACTTAATACAACAAGGGAGGAGTCAAGAAAGAGATCAAGACCCTGGAAGAGCACGGCGACAAAACAGGGAGTATCATTGCTACAACTACGGAGAAGACGGTCACGGTATGTACTACTGTCCCAAACCACGACAAAACTATAATAGAGGAGGTAGGAGGAACCAATTGTCACCCCCTAGAGAAAGAACACCCCCACCCCGAGCACCACCCCCACCAACACAAATTCTGCGTCCACCCCAGACACCACTACAAGCATCCATCCCACCTCTTCCACCAGCCCCACCACCTGATCGCCCTGTAAACATCATAAGGCTAGAAGAGAAAGGAAAAGCCATAATAGTGGATCCACCCAGAGCAAAGGAGAGGGACAAGGGTAAGGAGAAGGTAACCTTTTTAGAACCACTTGAAGCCATGACTGTGAAAAGAGATAGGAGGGAGAAAGCTACACAATCAGATGATGAGAGAAGCATGAGAGGAGAAACTAGCAAGAGGCCATCCAGGCCACGACGGAAATTGGGCATCACCGACTTCCAGCTAGGGGAAAGCTCTAAGCCCTATGATCTAACGCTGGATGTGGCAGAGAAAAGACCGAAGATTACATGGCCACAGCTGCTACATCTTGCACCAAAAGTAAGGCGACAATGGTCTAAAATGGTAAGTACAAGACGCTCCAAAACAAAGGTAGCCGGAGCAATTTCGGGATGCAACATGGATGACATCCTTCCAATTGTCGACATAAACATAAAAGGAAAGAGGGTTGGAAACACCTACATTGATGGAGGTGCACAAATCTGTGTAATGAGCGAAGCTATGATGCTTCGATTAGGGATCGAGGTTGACAGGCCTTCTCCATGCAAGGCAAAGATGGCAAACAACGCAAAAGTAAAGTGTGTAGGTGTGGTAAGTGCCGTGAAAATCAAAGCTTTCAACACTGAGGTAGAGGTAGATGTTTTTGTAATGCCTACTAAGGGGGAGGGCTATCCACTAATTTTGGGAAGGCCACGGTTGATGGCCATGAAGGCAAAACAGGACTGGGGTACTGGCCTTCTACGCATGACTGGTAAGAAAGGGGAGACAATCTACTATGACATGAGGATTGGCAAGCAGAAGCAAATGAATCTGGAAACATCGGCAGATGAAACCACTAGCGAATCTTCCAGTTTTGAGGAGGAGACCACATCCACCGACGAAAGTGACAGTTCCATTGATGTGATGGGTATCATTATGAAGGATCCACAAAGGGTAAGCACAACTGGTGATCCATCACCAAAAGGGAAACCCAATGAAGAGGAGAGAAAATCACCTGGCCTAGGAGGAAGTAGGTTGAAGGGTATGTTGTCTACGGAATTAACACTTCAGGAGAAAGATAGTTTTTTGCAAATGTTGATGGGATTTTCTAACCTGTTCATTGACAACTATGAAAGAATCATAGGCATTACAGTGGTGGAACATCATATTAAGCTGAAGGAAGGGGTAAAACCAGTGCAAAAGCTACGACGATTGGGGGTCATACAAGAAAAGGCACTCTTGGCCGAGGTAAGGAAACTGCTGGAGGCGGGATTCATCTATCCTGTAGAAAACTCAGAATGGGTGTCACCCGTAGTGGTGATGCCTAAAAGAATGGTAAGTGGAGGGTCTGTGTTGACTACAAACCACTAAATGCAGCTACAAAGAGAGACCACTTTCCTCTCCCTTTCTTGGATGAAATTCTGAATGAAGTAGCGGGTTTTGAATGCTATACCGTCTGTGATGGTTATTCTGGATACTTTTAAATATGCATAGCCTTGGAAGATCAGCTAAAAACCACTTTTATCACGCCATGGGGTTGTTTTGCATACAAGGTTATGCCATTTGGTCTCACAAATGCACCTGCCACATTCCAAAGATATGTCACATATGTTTTTCAACCGTTCTTTGGAACATCCATAAGAGTGTTCATTTATGATTTTTGTATATATAGCTCCCGTATTTCACATTTACAAAAGGTAACTGAAGGTTTGGCCAGGTTGCAGAGCCTAGGTGGGCAATTAAATGTGGATAAATGCCACATTGGGGAGAGTAAAGTCATTCTACTAGTCCATGAAATTTTAGCAAAAGGTATCAACGCCGACCCAAGTAAGGTGTCCGCACTCATAGCCCTACCTTCACCAACGACCGCACGTCAACTGGTCTCTTTTCTACAAAAGGTGAGGTACTTAAGTAGATTCATACATCTACTATCACAACTCACTCAAAGATCAACTTTCACTTGGGACGAGGAAATCGAACATCACTACAACAAGGTAAAGGAGGTCTTAGCCACTCTGCCAACTATCTCACCACCTAAGTGGGATGAAAAATTCTATGTCACCTCAAGTGTTGGTGATGACTCATTGGGGGCTGTGCTACTGCAAAAGGATACGACGACATCTTTCATAAGGCCAATCTACTTCTCTAGTCGAATGATGAGAGCAGGAGAGAAAGGTTTCACCCATGTGGAACACTTAGTCCTAGCTCTTAGATTTGCAACTACAAAGTTTAGGTCATATTTGCTGCCTAAGCAATTTCTGATTCTAACCACGGATGAAATATTTCCCTATGTTGTACAACACATGGATGTGTCTGCTAGAATTACTAAATGGCTAGTTCGTCTGCAAGAGTTTGACTACACGGTACAGGTAGAAAGCATGACAAGGGCAAGTTTGGGGGGACTCATGACCTACCAAGTCTTTGAAAGGAAGGAGAAGTCCAATTACCTCCAGTACCACCAATGGTAGAAGGAGCATACTCTCTCTACTTTGATGGAGCCTATAAGCGAGCGTCCGACAAAGCAGCTGCAGGCATAGTGGTCTTTGATGACAAAGGGACAAAGGTATTTTCGTTGGGCCAATTGTTAGATTCACATTCTAACAATGAAGCTGAGTATGCAGCACTAACCAAGGGTCTACAATGGTGCGTCTCACAAGGTGTACAACGCCTTAATGTATTTGGGGATGCTCTACTTCTGGTAAGGCAAGTAAATGGAGCATGGACATGCAAGAATCCTAGTTTAAGGACTCACTTAAGTGGTGTAAAAACCTTGTTGGGTAAGTTTGAAGAAGTTCAAATACACCATATCCCAAGGGCTCAAAACCAAGAAGCAGATGCCCTATCAAGTGAAAGACTACAGGAAGTGGTGGTTGGAGCAATAAAACTAAAGCTCCCTCTATTTCAAGGAAGTGATGCCTTGCCTGACATCATGCATTTTTTGGAAACAGGGGAATGTCCATCAGATTTAACAAAGGGATAGAAGCAATGGCTGACGCGGAAGGCCACAAGGTATCGACTCATCAATGACGGTTTGTACTGTAAGGGTAAGGACCAAATACTCAGGAAGGTCCCTCTCTCTCAGGAGATCACGGGAGTAATTGCTAGCTATCACGACGGGGTTTGTGGTGGTCACTTTGCCCTAGACATAACAAGTAGGAAAATCTTGCAGGCAGGCTTCATATGGCCTAGCCTCAACCGTGATGTACACCACTGGTGCAAAACATGTAAGTTGTGTCAAAAGGCCGGCACTAGGTCACTTATGCCTGAACCACAGACACCTATTCTCTCATATGGCCCATTTGAAAAATGGGGTATCGATGCCATTGGGCCATTACCTAGGGCCAACTCAGGAAAATTCTACATTATCATGGGGGTCGACTACATGACTAGATGGGCAGAGGCTACAGCCACCACTAGAATCACAGCGGTAGAGGTAGCTAAATTTATCTACGAGCACATATGCTGTAGGTTTGGAAAACCTTTAGAGATCATCTCTGATAGAGGGCCAGGTTTCAGAGCAGACTTGGTAGGAGAATTAATGCAGAAACTGGGCATTACAAAGAGGCACTCTTCACCATATTACCCTCAATGTAATGGCCTAGTTGAAAAGGTAAATGGAATGGTTTCTAAAATTATTACCAAGCAGGTAAACAATCATCCTGGAGACTGGGATAAGTATCTACTACCAGCTTTATGGGCCTACATAACTTCATTTCGTACATCCTTGGGATTCACACCGTATCATCTAGTATTTGGTAGGGAAGCAATCTTGCCCATTGAAGTGCAACTACAAAGTCTCAGAGTAATGGCAAGCCAGCTTCAACAGCCCAACATGCATTTGAGAGATCACATCATCAACTTGGAAAGACTGCAGCTGGACAGAGAAGAAGCAATAAATTATTATGCAGCACAAGCAGAGCATAGACGGCTTAGCTTTAACGAGCATCTCCGGAAAAAAGAATTGAAGAAAGGAATGTTGGTGCTCCGCTACGACAATCACTTCGACACGCGCAAGGATAAGAAACTCCTACTCCGATGGGAAGGTCCTTTCATCGTCAGGAAAAAGTATGACAATGGAATCTACCAGCTTATGGAGGCTGATGAAAAACTTCATAAAACCAGGGTAAATGGTTGGCGACTTAAACCTTATTTTCTTCGATTTGACCAGGCTCCACCAATTGACATTCCAGATGAGGACACACCATCAGCCGCCACCTCCGACGATAATGATCAAACACATGAGCTAGAGACATGAATGCCTCTAGCCAAAAGGGGAGGTCTAATGATGGGGGCTTTTCACAAGCCAAGCTCCCATACCCCTCTTCTCTTGTCCCCACCCCATGAAAACCCCCTCTTAGGGAGGGAGTGATAAAAGACATTGGAAAAAGTAAGAAAAACATAAAGTATGATTATGTAAATATATGAGAAAGGTAAAATAGGCCACCTCATGCGTGCGGGGCAGCCCATCCCCACCTTGCCTCCTTTTTCTTCATTGTTGCCCCGCCGTGTGTCCCTTTTCCTCTCCTCCACTCAAAAGGTCAACCCCCTCTCTCTTCCCCTTGTCCTTTCTCCTCTCTCTCTCCCCTCAAGCTACCCCACCTCTCACCAATAATGCATTATAACTCACCAATAATGCACCCTAACTCACATGCAACCTACCCTATCTTCCAAAATAGTATACCCCAACCCCTCTTTCTCTCTCCTATCATATCCCATGACCCAAATACCCCCCTCTCTCTATAAAGGGCGCCATATCTCTTGTCTTGTAGCTAAATAACCTCCCCCACACTCACACACACTCAGTTTCACTAAAAAAGGTGCCCACAGACCCATCCCCACCCAATGGTTACCTGATTTTTCTTGTGTTCACACACATCTACACACAGATTCACCTCTGAGCACACTCCCCTCTCTCCCCTCTTATAATTACTTTATTCTCCATGTCACCTCTCACTTTTTTTTCATCAACCCATCTCTCTCTCTTAGTCTCTCTCTCATGAGACTGCTGTTCTAGCACATATACACACAGCCAGACAAGTGGGGCCCACAGTCACATGGCCTATGTAGATAATGATTTCTTCATTTCTAAATTCTAGAATTTCTCCCCCCCTCCTCCCCTATATAAAGAGGGGTCACCATCACACTAAGGACACACACAACATCACCAAAGAACACACTATGCACTGTGTGTGCCTAGTGCACACATACACACACCCACACCATCACCATCACCGCAATCACCATGCTTGTCTTGAGCATGACCTCTACACCCTTGGCTATGGACGATGAAGGGAAACTAAATGAAGGATGATGGCCATAATCCTCGTGCGAGTCTTCGCCATCAACTCCCACCTATCCGCCATGTGCTCTAACACTCTCTCCCTTCTCATTCCCCTACCCTATCCTCCCCATTTCATCACCTAATTCTCTAAATAAAGCTTGAGCCCATGTGAGGTGTGCGGAATCGCCACCTAGTCTTGTGTTTTGGAGTGAGCTTGTGTATGTGTGAAGGGTGTGCGGATTCGCCATCCTTTTCTGATGCCTAAGTACTAAGCCGATATACCCCCTCCCTCACTCTCTCTCTCTCTCTCTCACTTGATCTCATTCCCTTTCCTTTTCATCATTACTCCCAAGCATCCATCTCTCTTGGATGAAAACTTTGTTATGGTGGTGTGTTGTTTGCATCCTAGCCGCTGAAGCGAGGTGGTGCCCCCTGTTTGCTTTACCATGACAGGCTCGAGGCGCGCCATTCGGTCCCCGGGGTTTTAGAGGCCGTTGGGGTTCGGGGTTCGCTTTGCTCTCGTCAAGTGCAAAGAAAAAGCCTTACCTTGTCTTGATAAAAAGTTTTGTAAAACACCTCTTCTCTTCTTGTGCTAAAAACTCCCCACAATGAACCTTTGGTTCTTTTGGAGATTCAATTATGGAATTGTGTCCGGTTCTTTTTGAATCCCTAAGATCTAGTTGCAAAGAGGTTTCTTATAGCTTTTTCTTAGAATTTGATGGTAAAGGCAAGGCCACTAGTCTTAGTTTCTTTGCTACAATTTTGTACTGGGTTTCTACCTACACTTTTAGTCCTTCATTGACATTGAATCATTTCTCCTTTTCAAAAGACTTAATATCATTTCATACATTTTGAGAGTGTATGCCTTCCATCAATGGTCACCTATGCGCCACAGAGATGTCTTTTAAAGCTTTTGGCAGCTCTAATCATCCAGCCATGGATAGTTTCTATTGGCCACTTTCCCTTCTTCTAAATACTCTTAAACACATAATATTAGTTTTGGGGCCATGATCTATCAATGCAACATATAGCTCCTCAAGATCACCCACCTTGACCAAAGTTTTCATTGTAGATCTTTCAAAATGACTTTTATAGTAGTGGACTTTATGTGAGGCATTATCTTCATCATCGTCATCCAAAAATCCAGCACACATATCTATTCTAAAAGATTGGTAGCATCCTACCACATTATCATCACATTTAATGTCTTATACATGTATTTCTTGTGCCTTCTATGGCTCTCCTTTACCTATGATTATGGAGGGATAGGCTCAACAAGAGTCTACCTCATTCTTTTCATGATATTTATAATATCCTCATGGAAATCACGCTCAGCTATTGCAAGAAACTCACCCAAAGTAGACTCAGCTTTACTATTCAAAATCCTTTCCTCCAATATATGTTTCAAGTTTTTAGCAACTTTAATATTTGATTTTAACCTATAAGTAGAGTCTTTCTCTTTTTTCTTCCCCCAATCTTTCATTTTTCTATAGATACCTCTTACATTGGTACCTCGGGAGGGGGAGGAACCTACAATGAAGCCTCATGAGAAGTTCTGGATCCTTTCTTCCTCCAACTCTTGTTGTTATCAACTTGTTCTCTTTGAAGTAGAGAGTCCTTCAACCCCGTTATCTTGCCTCCATTTCTCTCTCACAATTGATTTGCTGGTATATCACTTTGTGAGATAAGCATGCACCAAAAAAGAGTCCAAGATCATCCCAACCTATTGTGAGTTTTATACAATCACCATCTTCATGTAATACTTGTTTAGTATGCCATATGTGGATCTGTGATTGAGACAAATTGGTCTCAGACACGTTTATGCGTTTTGTTTACTATGACCCATAGGTGTTGTCTTGCTTCTCTTCGTCATGGTTGGAGAGCATTTAATCACTTTTCACTTGGTGTATGGCATATGTGGATGAGGGACTGAGTCTCTGTTTTGCACATTGTTGAAACAGCTTCATTGATGCATTTTTGCAATATTGTTTGTGCTGCCAATTGATTATGGCTAAGAGGTTTTGAGTTTCTACACTGAGTTTCTAAGATTTTAGGGAAAACACTGCTGAATTTTTATGTGTATCTGCAGTTTTAATTTCTACTCATTTTTCAGGGGAAACCCTACCAAATTTTTCCCACATTCGCACCATGTTTTATGCATATCTGCAGCTTTACTCTGTGATGGTTTAGTGGTCAAGTTTGACTCCCACTTTGATAGATTTTGTCAGCTTGGACATAGCTACGTGTTCTTGTACCCACTCTCACAGAAGTGAGGATTGCATATGCTCGTGGCTCAGGCAATCACAGGCTTTACAAGTAATTTTCATATTTTTGCAGGAAGTTTTCTTGTGGGATGTGTTTTGAGATTTTCTGCTCACTAATTGAGTTTATGGTTATGCACTTTATGCTTGGTTGAGTTGTTTATCCCAGATTGTGTGCATACATATGGAAGATTGTGGAGTTGTTTTATGCATATCTGGACATCAGTTTTGATGTGTTGATCGTGTTTTTTATGATTGTGTAGTGGTGAAGTTGATTCCTCACTTGGACATTCACTTATGGTAGCAGAAATGTGTGAGTTTCAAAGTTGATGGATGATGACTTGTAAGAGACAACGGTCTCATAGTTGCTGATATATGCGAGGTTTGCATTCTGGTCACACATGTCACATTAGACGCCATTGTTTCAAATATATGAGGCAACAATAGATATCTATGTGTGGTGTATATGAGGTTTTGACACACGCTAGATTGGTGGCTTCATATGCCAGTGATGACGATGTTACATTGTCAAGAAGTGCGCAGTGCGGCTAGGAAAGCGTAGGGTCTCTAACTGTAGGAGTTTGCAACAAAATCAAGAAACTCCTAGAAGTTTTGAAGCTAAAAACACACTCAAAAAGAAAAAAACTGGAGCCATGAAAGACTTACTTAAAAAAACATTCCAAGATCAACTCAAAACTCTTGTGTGTGTGATGATTTAGTGTAGCCTCGCTCCCACTTGCACAGTTACAATGTTTTTTTGCCCTGATAAAACCCTAAACAACGCTACAATTCCTTATCGTATCCATTTTGTGGAAAATTTAGATCTTCATTAGACACTCCCATCAATTATTTGAAGTGGGTAAATCCTAGTTGGTGGCCTCATAGCCTCGAATATAGGGTTCGAGCAACACTCAACTCCACTAGCAGACCCATAGGTGTAGGCTTTGTATCCCTTCTCAGAGGAACTCAAAGTGATGATATTGATGCTCTAAAATGTTCCTTCAGCTCTCATAGTCATGGCACCATGCATGAAGTGGCATTTTGAGCCAATTTTGGGTCATTTTTACCATGTTCTTGTCATTTTTAGCCCAAAAATGCTCTTTTTGGCCCGTAAAAAACGCAAACGAGCTGGATGAAAATCCCTAGAATTGTGGAAAACTTCATTGGGATTAAATTTCATCTTGAAACTCATTTTACTTCTTGGCAAGAACTCTGGATAATCTCTTATGCCCGTGTATGAAACCTTTTATTTTTGGCAGAGATCGTCCGCATTGAAATTTCTAGGCAAAACGAGCATGCCACTTCGAAACACTTGACATTCTTACATTTATAAATCAAAGTAGTCATGCTTTAATGTGATAAAACATGCAGCAATACTACTTGCTAGACCTCACCTTCCTGACAAGGTATGTACACGATTGCAATGGGGTGGCATCTGTTTTTGCATTTATCACACCATGTGCATCATGTAGCATTTCGTCCCACATAGCAAAATCATTGAGACTAAGGTAGATTTTTTAGTTTTACATTATTCATGTGCCATGGCATGACTTCCACCCCTTCTAACCGTGCACATCCTTTGACATGTGCCACACATATCATTTGCATGTTCAGTATTCATTTAATTTAGCATACATATTGATTTCATCATCACTTCCAACGAAGTCAAGTGCTGCATCATCATCTCTTTCTTCGTCTTCATCCATAACATGTTCATCAGAGCCTTGATTTTGACTTGCTGGTGAAATAAAGGGATCATATTGCCTCTTCTTTTGAACAGTTTGATTATTTTCCTTGCTATGGAAATCTTCATTTTGGTCCCATCCAGCTCATGCAAGGTATAAGTTGCATTACCATGTCCATGTTTAACCATATAAGGACCAAACCATATCTTTAAAAGCTTTCTTATCATTGAATGTTCGTCATACACCAACACCCAATCACCTTCCTCAATAGCTCTAGGTGTGAGCATGTGCCTTTTATCAGATTTGTCCTTATTCTTCAACCTTACATCTTTCAATCGTGCTATTGCAGTCTCAGTATCCTAAGGCCTTCTTTCTAAATTTTTGTATGCACAAAGCAAAAAGGTATTCCTTACTCATTCCATCTTCCCAAGGCAATACATTCCATGTATGAATTACATCCTCAATTGGCATTATAGGTTTTTGACCATACATCAACTCAAAAAGGCATAACGAGTAATTGAGCTATGACTTCTATGATCAGCCCATAAAGCATGAGGTAATAGCCTAGGCCACTCTTGCAATTTTCCTTTGCAAGCCTTAGCCAAAGCTTTAATGATAGGAGGATGCCCACTTTGGTTTACGATTCCCTTCAGGATTGTATGTAGTAGTGAGAACGAGTTTAATGCCCAACGTAGAGAAAAACTCCTTGGCTATGTCAACATCCAGCTCACCCCTGTCAACTGTTACTTTCCCAACACAACCATAATGGCTAATCACATTGTGTAAGAGGAATTTACATATCCCTTCTGTGCTTTTTGTTCTTAAAGCATGACCTTTGACCTGGTTAATTAAATATTCTCATGCAAGGACTCATTTTCATAAACCCAATGGCATTGTAACCAAGTCTACTACCCACTTATAGTGCATCGCCAGTGGGTATATAGGGTGCTAGCATTACGATGACATACATTTGAATACATTTGACAGATTTCACAAGACTACACAAAATGAGATGCATCATTATACATGCCTTTGATCCACCAATACCTCTCTTTGATTTTAGTAAAGGTGGCCCACATACCTCTGTGTCCAGCATGAAGACTCTCATGAAACTTTTGGATAAGGTCCCTTTTAATTTCCGGATCATTCAACCCTCAATGGAATCCCATTTCTTTGTTTTGGATTCTTCCACAAGTATCCATCTTTCAAAAAGTATCCATAGGCTTTTCTGTGTATTTTTTGAGCTCTTGATCAGTCCACCATTCTTGCCTTGTCAAAGTGCTCAATCTTCTTGATATAGGTCCTCTGTAAATGACTCAAGTGGATTTGATAGGAAAACATGATCACCCTTTGCATGAGAGCTATGAGAAAGCCTTGTGCCTACACCATAACCCTCGATGACCATTTCTTCTTCATTTTCATATCTTTCTCTAAAAAGCATATCCGCAACTAAATTATCTTTCCATGCTATACGGTTAAATTCAAGATTCAATAATTTTATGTAGGCAATCCATCTCAACATAGCAATGTCAGAAGTTGAGCAGTTTGTGGTCATTCCAAGAAGGGGTAGACAATCCCTCTCCAGTATTACATTTTCCCCTATCAAATAATATTTATCACATTTCTAGTCTATAATCGCTCCCCATAGTTCCCTTTTCACATGTAGATAATCGCGTTGACAAGCACTTAGGACCTTTGCTCCAAATCTCACTACATATCTCTTACCATCTTCATCATCTTGACCAATCTCCCATCTAGTTCGTGTGGGGCTAGTATCCACTGTCACAATCACATGTCTTTCACATTCATAGTTTACTTTCCCCAAAGTGAAACAACTTCTTTAGTTTTCTCATGGCATGGGTATGCATTTCTTCTATTTGGAACTTCTTGTTCTTTCTCAAAAAATGATGCAAAGGTTTTTGCTACATGCGAATCCAAATAGCATAAAAGACATATGCACACAAAAACCTTCAAAGCTCGGTCACATTTATACATTTCTCTTTCATTCTTTGAATTACATTAGTTTTTGCAGGACAAGTCCTTCTACCATATAGACTACACATATGTCCTACAATAAGAATTTCATTCACTCCAAACACTAATTTTTGCCCAGACAAGGTAAGGTACATCTCTTCCAACCTTGACAAAATATTATCATAGTCATTGATATGAGTCCAGAGCCACATCTATATCACTTACATTTCGTCCTTTGATTGGCACATCATCAAGAAAGGGCATCGTAGTGTGAAGTATGAAGTCATATAGGACTTTGTCCATACCATTCATCATATGTACAACTGAATTATTTTCTCTTTGAGATAAGGTGCACATCCTTACTACACCCAAAGGTGTCCTCGTGGTAGTCAAGTCCTTGCTTTTTCATTACTAGTTGGAAATGATGATAACGCTGAGTACAGATCCCCCATAGAATATATCTCCCTTCTTGCAAATGCCTCAGCAAACTCATCTACAATTGATCCTATACCCAAAATTCTAATTGTAACCTTGTTGACAAGTTGTAAATACTAGATAAACCGCAAAGACCCAATTTTCTATGAATAGTGAACAATCCGTTTCAATATGGAGCACACGAAGGCTACAAAATATCCATCTTGAACTTTTTATTAAGCAACTCAATGAGTTTTGGCAAATGACTATTTGGAACTAGAATAGGTTGCAAGGTTCAAGGTACATGAGATATAGTGAAGATTCCCATAGTAGAAACAATGGAAGGATCAACACACCCTATCTCATGCGGTTGAAATGTTAAATGCTTTCCATGTTCGGCAAGCATATCTTTTCCGCTTATTTCAAACTGTCCTTGCAACCAACCTTTAGATCCTTTAAGGAATCGTGCATAAACTTGTGCCCAATCTTGCTTGGGTCACAAATACTAGTTTGCAAAGCATCTTGTTCCATGTTATTTGTGCACTCTTTTGGTAAATGTAATTCCATTGGCTTCACTTTCTTTGCCACAGACTTATACTTAGTATCCACTCACACACAATAACTTTGTACATTTCTTGGAGCATATTTTCACAACCTCATTCCCAACACACAAATTGCAATCCTCTAAAAACTCCAAGTCTTGCATGGTATCTACAAAAACACTCATCACACACACGTGCAATCCATTCCTCGTCTTCTATCAAACTATTGGTTCTCAAACCTTTCTATACAATATTTACATGTTGTCTTTCACCCCGCTTCAAGTCCTCACACTTTGTAAAATCAATAGCTCTTAATCTGATAATCCTTAGAGCCTATAGAAAACATCTCCTTTTCATATACATCATGCGAGAACGTTTCCCTTCTTGTATCACTGCAATCCCACTCTACAATGGTACATGGCCAGACCCCCCCAGATCCCTACTGTCCTTGAATTCTTTGTTTGTCTTTGGCAAGGGTTTCTCTCTAAGAATTTCACGGCTCTTTTGTTGGTCCACACAAATAGTAAGGAATCGGACTGCATGATTCCAATCCCTGCTCCTTATCCTAGCATAAGTTGAACCATTGTCCATTACCTTTGTTTCCATACGAGTAGCAATGATGTATGACTGCCCAAGGATAAGAGGGTACATAGAAATATCCTGAAAAAATAAACTTTGACCATCTTTCACGTCCCCTATAGTCACCCTTACATTTGGACAAGCTCCATATAGCTCCCCTGATGAGTTGTTTGTTGCACGGACCATCCATCCACGATTTATATCGATTGTCCATTTGCCTTTTTGATATAGACTCTTTGATATGAGGTTAAAAGTTTCTAGCCATGATCTATCATCACAATGAATGTCTCTTCTAAGTCTCCCACTTTAACTAGGGTCTCAATAGTTTCTCTTGCCCAATGAATCTTTCAGTAATAACTCAGTGGTCTCAGCTTCATCTTCATCATCCAACAAGCGAACATTTTTTACTCCTCCCCTAGACTTGTAGCATTCAACAATAGTTTCATCACCTTGCCACCATAGACCTATATTCCCTATGCATTTGAAGTATCTTCTTCACCCTATACATGGATAGACTCAGTAAGATATTGTTGCTTTATCTTGATGCTATCAAGTATTTCTTCATAAAACTTCCTCTTTGCTATGTCAAGGAACTCACACAAGGTAAATTCAACCTTACTCCTGGAAGTCCTCTCTTCCAAAACATTTTTGAGATCAATTTCTACCTCTATATCAGATTGGAGTTTATAGGATGGACCCTTTCCTTTAGATTTTGTTGCATCCTTCTTCTTTTCTTTAGAGTCTTCTTGCATAGGCACTTTGGGGATAGGCATCTGGTGCGGGGAAGCTAATCTAGGAGGCGTTGTGTCATATCTAACTCCACTCCTTGTGGCCCATTTTCGTTAAGTATGGAGTCTGATTTACCCCCTGTAATTTTTTGTGGTAAAAACGCACATTTGTAAGGCCCCCATTATGAGGATAAGCCATCATGCGTGAAGGAAAATCACTCGCTGGAAATAAAAATCACTTGCCAAAAACCAAAATATTCATGGCCAAAATTAAGGGCAACTTTAGGGGTATGAAGTAAAAGGTAAGGAGAAAATGGTTTGAAGATTAAATAAGAGCTTGTATGGTTTAAAAAAAGCATCAAGAAAATGGTACTTGAAGTTTGATCGATGGATGTCAAATCAGGGATTCACAAGATGCAACTCGGATCACTGCATCTACACGAAGAATTTGAGACATGGGAAATTCATCATCCTAATGTTGTATGTTGATGACATGTTGATTGCAAGTGCTAACATGCAGGACATCAAATACCTAAAAGAGGAGCTATCTTTATCTTTTTCAATGAAAGATTTAAGTGCTGCAAAGAGGATACTTGGTATGAAAATATCAAGGGACAAGATGAAGAAGACAATAAATCTATCTCAAGAAGATCACATCAAGGAGGTACTAGAAAGGTTTGCAATGAAAAATGCAACACCAGTTTCTACACCTTTGGCTAGTCACTTTAAACTAACTAAGGATATGTGTCCAAATACACAAGAGGAAATAGCCTATATGTCTAAAGTTCCATATGCTGCAGTGGTAGGCTCTCTAGTGTATGCTATGGTATGGACAAGGCCAGATATTGCACATGCAGTGGGAGTTGTGAGTAGGTTCATGGACAACCTAGGTAAAGAACACTGGCAAGCTGTCAAGTGGATACTTAGGTATCTAAACGGGACAACAAAAAATGCTTTGTATTTTGGAGAAACTGATATTTTTCTAGAAGGGTATGTTGATGCAGATATGGCAGGTGACAAAAATACTCGAAGGAGCACTACTGGCTATGTCTTCACAGTTGGAGGCACAACAGTAAGCTGGGATTCAAAGCTACAGAAAGTGGTCTCACTTTCTACCATGGAAGCAGAGTATGTAGCAATGATGGAGGCAAGAAAAGAATTTCTCTGGCTTCAGAGATTCTTAGAAGAGCTTGGATTCAAACAAGACAATTGTGTCTTGTACAGTGATAGCCAAAGCGCTATCCATCTTGCAAAGAACTTAGCCTTTCATTCAAGGACAAAGCACATTGAGGTGAGCCCCCATTATGAGGAGAAGCCATCATGCGTGAAGGAAAATCACTCGCCAGAAATAAAAATCACTCGTCGAAAACCAAAATATGCACGGCCAAAATTCAGGGGCAACTTTAGGGGCCTCAGGGGCTTCCGTCCCCGAGACTTTTTTTTTTCCTTCACCAAAATATTCCTTTTCGCCATAATATTATGGCCGGATGGCGGCCGGAAAGTGGTCAAAAAATAACCGGTCAATTGTTCGGTTGACCTGTGACCGGTGGTCGGAAGTCAATGGCCGGTGTCCGAATTCAGAAGCGGACTTGTCTTCTCAAGGGCGGCCACACATGGGCGGATTGGAGGGTCCGATTTGGACCTATCTGCACAAGGGCAGCTAAACATGGCTGACTCTCATGAGAGAGGGCAGCCCTTTTGGCCTATAAATGGAGGCCATTTCTACACACATTATATAGTGTGAAGTTGATGAAACAAGGTGAGTGTGAGGTGGTGAGAGTGAAGCAAGGCGGGAGCTCCATTAAGGGTATAATCCCTTTGTAAACTACTTCTTGTTTTGAAGTACTAAAGCCATTGAGTGGCTGCTTTCCCGTGGACATAGCCCACATTGGGTGAACCACGTATATCGTGTGTACACTCTCTCTCTCTCTCTACTCTATAATCTTTTGTGTGTGAAATCTATCTCTCTTCATTAAATAATCTACTCAAATATCTATTTAGCTACGTCTTATTTCCTAACAATTTTGAAGGCCCTTCCTCTCCATTCTCACGCCTGTGTTTCTCTTCGACAGCGGCCTCATTGGCTTGACATTTGGCTATGTACACATGCACTAGCAAAGAGTGCCTTGGAAATCCTAAGTGTGTTGACACATATCACTACCACATGTAAAAAATCCCCCTAGGAGTGATGCGGTGAACGAGAGCTGGCAAATAATGTACAGGGAAGTGTCGTTCCTTGAGGACATGATCATTCTAGAAAGGGGAGGGTTGGCGGATATGCCGTGACGGACGTCAGCACAACAAGAACTCACCTAACAAGATTTGTCAGCTAAGGAAAAAGCTTGACCCGCAGGCGCGTGGAAGCAAGCATAGGGTGTCAATCTACACTTGACCGACTCTCGACTAATTCCTATAGAGGTCTCTACCCAATGTCTAAGCTACAGCCTTCAAGAGTGCATAAGAGAAGATTTCCTACAACGCTTTCAAGAGCCGAATACCCATCAAACATTCTCAAAACGCCACAGAACTTGAATGAGACCCTACTAACACCAATAGGTCACTCTCCCTAAGGTCTATGAATCAAAATCCCAACCTTAAACACGTGGTGCAAAATCACGTAGGATATCTGGTTGAAATTTGCAGGTCGTCGTTTCCAAAATCTAAAGTGCCTAATGACTATCTCTATTCAATGCGAACACGTGGATATGCTGAAATGAAAAAATGAATAACGTATGCTCACTGAATCACCAGATGAAGCTCGTAGGTCAAGCTCGCAAAACCAGACTATACGCTTGCAATGTAGGTATCGATGCGTAGCTCTCGTCAACGGCAACACGCTACACTTCCCCGCACTCAATTCCGACGACTGGTACACGCGGAGCGTCAAGATGAAACTCTCACTCTATCTCATACACAGTACGCTCACTCACAAACATTACCTTTTTAAAATGACAAAGGTTTTCTTCATTAAGGTCAAAAAGTGGTATAAATACCTTACAATATCAAACCCTATTGTTCTTATTTGACCATCTATTCAATCTAAATGTCAAAAATGGGATACAATCTGGAAGCTTCTGTAAGCCCCACTATTTACAAAGGTGAAATGTCGGTTTTTCTCAATAAATGAATAATTACAAGGAATAATTTTCCATCAAGCAGTCATTCTTCGTTGGGTGTGTCCAACTGCTAACACTCCCCCCCTCCTTGTTCATGTCATCCCCGACATGGCAGTTGAGCTGCTTCTTCAACGTAGGCTTTCTCTCATCTTGAGAAGTGACTCATATCTCGCATGTTGAGCTAGTAGCGTCGGGCCAAATATGTTTGTACTGATTGTGAAGAAGCCGGTGTAGAAGGCTTCTTCCAAGACCTGGAGGTGATAAGATGGAAAAAACATAATCCTTTGATACAATGCATGTATGAACTCATGAGAAGGCTGACCAAATAGATTGTATGCACATTTGTATGTATCTTGAAAGCAAAAGATAATGTCTGTTGCCTGGCCTGGTTTGAAGGTCTCGAAGACTGCCGAAAGTGTTTTACATATCTTTCTCATCATGATGCAAGATAGGTCACGTGAGCTAGTGAACAATTTGATGGCACCCCTTAGGCTTTTTACCATGTATTGCTCACTTATTCTCTCGCCTACCTCCAATCCTGGCAGCTTCGGGTAATTTAGCCAAGTAGGTTGGCTTCTCTGCAACATCTCATGGGCTTTCCATGTCCTCATCCTTGGTAGGGGAAAAAAACTGAGGTTATCTCTGATCACTTTTGGTGCCTCTACCAGATGAATTAGATATTGAGGATACTTTGTCAGCCATGCCTTTCTCCACCTGGGCTGAGAGTCCACTATCAGCTTGACTCCTTCAGGTTTGGAGATATCTGCTTTGTACAATGGCACTGTTCGTGCCTTTTTTATTTGTTTTTTGATTGTGGCAGCTTCATATTTTAGCAGAGGATATGGGAGAGAGGGTTGTAGCCATTTACGCCGAAGGTTACTAACATCTATCTTCTGAATAGTCATCAACTAAAACACCCTATGCTCCCACTCCAATGCTTCTCTGGTTGTGTCTTTGACTGCCTCTTCTATGGCCTTTTACAGCTTCTCTTCTTCTTCTTGTGTCAGATCTTGTGGCTCTTGTGAGGGCCCACTAGGATTTCCTCTTACATGGTGGTGTCCACTGGATCTGACACATTTTCTATGTCAATACCCTCCATGGCTGCTGGCCCGGTGCTAAACTGCTGCTCTTCCGTTTGTTGCTGGCCTCTCAGCTCTTCTATTTTCTTCTAAAGAGTCTTCTTTTCCTCTTCTTCTTGCTCTCCCATGTTTACTAGGAGGTCGTTTAGATCTGCATTTATCTTTTCCGCCTCCTCGAGCTTTCTCTTGATGGCTTCTAACTCATTCTTCATGGCCTGATTTTCTTCTTCTAGGCGGTTTTGCATTACCATAGACCCCTCGGCCAGCATTAGCCTTTGATGCTTTTCCAGTGTTAGCTCCTTTTGGAGCTCCTTCATTTGTTCTTCATATAGCTCATTCTCTGAAGTGGTGCTAGTCGAGTTAGTAGCTCTGACTCTAGCAGGAGTTGCCCGTAGCCTTTGGATGGTTTGATCTTTAAATGTAATCTTATCTTTCAGCTCGATCACTTCATCCTGGCTCGCTTCATGCTCTATCTCTACCTTTTCTTTGGCATTACTCAGGGTTTCCACTTCTTTGGATTCTTCAGCAAGTTGTAGAGTTAGGTTGTCCCTTTCTCTCTCTGCATCTGTCAATGACTTACTGATTTTCCTGTATTCTTTGTCAGCTCTTTGAAGCTTGTTTTTTGCTTCCCGATTTTCTCGTTCCATCCCGTGGCATCTTTGTAATGCCGCATCCAAACTAGCTTGCAGCTTTGTTTGTTTGTCCATATTCTCTTGGCTTTGTCTTTGTAGTGTGTCGACTTCAGCCTTGATCTGAACTTCATTGGCTTTGAAATTATCAATCTCACTTTCCGTGGCCATTGATCTTTCCCTTAGCTCGTGTGAGGTCCCTGCCCCTTGTCGAGAGGAGCGGAGTACCTTTGATAAGTCTCCAATCCTGAGAAAGAAAAACCAATGGACATGGCTTTAGCTACTACGTAGCCACGGGCATGAACCGTTAGTGAAGGATTGGTCCTATCTTGCTATGGTGAAGCGTGATCACCATAAACCTATCTAAAAACTATCTATAATCAATTATAGCTAAAAGTATAAATCTTAGAGTGACCAACCTATGCGCTTTTTTCCCCATGTTTCAGAAGCACAGCCGCCAAAGTTTGTCTGTTTTAAGATTTATGACTAATAAAAAAAAATTATAGCGTTGGAAAGTTACCCGACTCATCGGGTCCACCCGTCGATAGAATGATACCGTCGGGGTATCATTCTCCCACTTTCCACACCACACTCACCCTTCTCTTGTTATCTAATTACTACCACACTGTTTAAACATACATGTTCCTTTACTTTATTTATGATACTTGTACGTTAAAACAGCCCTTCAAACAGTATTACAAACAATTGTCAAACAAGAAGTCGTCCAATTTTAAACCAACAACCCTTGGATTAGGTTCACTCAAGAATCTCTACTGGCGCTATTATGTCCGATCGGTATATACATTATTTAAAAAAACCCTTGTCCTCATGAGCGTCCCATATCACTCGACAAGTTCTCGTTGTGCTAATTTGGACGTACTCCTGTCATAGCAACAATGGTGCCAATCTGGGCGTCATCCTCACGCCACGGCAAAACAAAACCGTAGTATCCAGCTGGGCTAATCTGGGTGTACTCCCACCACAGCATCAGCGGTGCCATCCTGGGCGTCATCTCATGCCTCGGCAACTGCCACATAATACTAGCGCTAATAAGTAGAGAGACTTGAGAGAAACCATACAGAAGGTTTTGGACAAACATTCTTTCCTATAGCAATCTGTTTAACCAGACAATCTTTCCTACTTGTCAATCATATGACAAGTTTCTTGGGGTTAATCCCCGTGGTTTCGATCCGTGTTTTCTTTTTATAAGGTAAATAATATATTCCTATGGTCTCGCATATGCAATGATGCATAACTTGAAACTGCAATACTAACCTGTACCATATCTCCGATTGGTCCGATTGGTGGAGACATAGCATGTTCCGCACGAGTTCCACCGTTACTTGTACCGGCTCATGATCATTAGCGCCTTGTGTTCGAGCACGCTTCAGAGCCATTTTTTTGTACTACACTTATGTTATACACTTAGAACTTTAAATTGGTCAATTTCTCTAGTAATCTCCTTGTTTTCAAAGAGAGTCTGTAATTTGAACCCTTGCCAACTCGGATTCACAGTTAGTGTTGTTGTTCTACATCTAATTTCTATACATCAAATATTTTCTAATCTTAATTAATCAAAAATTAAGTGTGTAAATTACGAGTGAAAGTTTAGGAATGCATTACTTTTATGCGTGACATTTCTAATCCAATTCTAACTTCAATTCTATACCTCAACTAAATCAATTTTTAGTATTATTCAAAATTCTATTTAACCTAATTGAGAATAACATTGGTGAATGAGAATTTCATCTTGTATAATAAGAATATGATGAGTTCTCTTATGTATTAACTTTCAATTGACAATATATAAGTTAATAGTGAAGATGTACTAACTAGAGAGAGTAGGTATACTTAGAGAGATTAGAGTAAGAGAAAACATACACACACATCTTTTCTAAAGTTAATTGAATCTTACTATCCATTAGAAAGATTAGAGTAAAAGAGAACACACACACATACTTTTCTAAAGCTAATTGAATCTCACCAATCTATTAGAGAGATTAGAGTAAAAGATAACACACACACGCACACATATCCTTCTTAAAGCTAATTGAATGCTCAATTAATACGCACCTTATTAGTCCACTAGAGTTTTTGCTCTCTTAGTGGTTTGTGGACACCTTCTCTCTAAGAGAAGTGGCAGCACTTCATAAGCGCTATAGAGGCAATCTCTATGTCTAAAGTGTGAGCATGGATGCTCTATTTATAGCAGAAAGAAAAACATCCAACTTTTTTTCCAAAAAAAATAAAAAATAAAAAAATATATATATATATATATATATATATTTCCAAAAATCATACCCTCGTTTTTGGTACCCATGAGCTTGACCACTTTGTCATTATCATCAAAAGATAAGTCCACACAAGCCCCCCTCATTAAGATTAGTCAAGAGTAGCCTCTCCTTTTTCATGTGATAGTGTGTCCCACTTTGTCGCCTCCTATGTGATCCATGTGCCTTCATTTGTCATCCCTGTGTATTCTTTTGTCTTTATAATTATTTTATTTATTTCCTTAATGATAATTTACTTTACATTTTTAAGTTAAACTTTACAGTCTTAAATTAACTTTACAGTAGTAAAAGAAAATTCTACAATCAGTAAATAAGTCTTGCAATAAGTTAGTTAGTGATTCATATAGCAAAAAATGTCAGAATTTTGTAGCGTAAATTTTAATTTCTAGGTTTTCTCAACCTACGATTCATAATTTGAACTCGAATATCTTAAATAAGGAGTGATGGTTCAAAAAAATACAAATACGTAATAGAACTTGTGTGCAATTTGAAAGTATAGACCTTACGATCTCCCCAACTTAGATTTGAGATGCCCTCATCTCAAGAACAGTGAAGGGTAATCCTTAAGAAGGGATGTCTCATCTTCCCAAGTAGTATCTTCTATAGGGGAATCCTTCCATAAGATAAGATGTTCTTTGATGGATCTATTCCTAAGCTTTATCTCTCGAGTTTCTAGGATAGTATCAGGTTGGAGTTGTAGAACATCTTGAACAGGTAAAATGATTTGCTCATCATCAAGGACATGGTCAGGGTTATATACATAAGGTTTTAACAGACTTACATGAAATACATCATGAACTTTGAGATGAGAAGGTAGTTTTAGTCTATAACCTTGATCACTTACAACCTTGATTATTTCGTAATGTTCACAATATCGGTAGCTAAGCTTCTTATACCTTCCAAGAGACAGATTGCTCTTTTTGGGCTTTACTCGTAAGAAAACTTTGTCACCTTCTTTGAAAATCCGATCAGATCTTTTTAAGTCGGCATACTTCTTTTGTCGATCTTAGGTCGCTTGAATATCCCTTCGAATAGCTTTGGTTTGAGCTTCCATTTCTTCAAGCATTTTCTTTGAGGCTTCTACCCTTATAGTGGGGTCAGAAAAGTTAAGAGGTGATAAACATTCTTGGCCATAAAGAGCGTTAAAAGGTGTCATTCCAATACTTATATGAGTAGAGGAATTGTATGCATACTCTACCAACGGTAGGTATTGAATCCACTTGCGAGGTTCTCTATTGCAGTAGTCTTCAATTACTTGATTAACTCTTTCAGTTTGGCCATCAGTTTGAGGATGATAAGCAGTACTAAAACATAACTGGGTTCCAATAGCTTGAAACAATGATACCCAAAACTTTGAAGTAAACTTGGCATCACGATCGCTGACAATCCTCTTGGGTAAACCATGAATTCTGAAAACCTCCTTCACAAACAGATGAGCAATATCTGAAGCTGTAAAGGTTGTCTTGACTAGGATTAAGTGAGCCACTTTAGTAAGCAAGTCGACTATGACCATGATTGAATCATAGCCAGCTTGGACAGAAGAAAACCCGGTGATAAAGTCCATGCTAATACACTCCCATTTCATTTGGGGAATATCTAAAGGATGTAACTTACCTGGCATCTTTAGTCTCTCTGCCTTAATCCTTTGACAAGACAAACACTGCTTGACATAGCGAAGGACATCACCCTTCATACCTTGCCAATAGTAACTTCTGTGAATTGCATTGATGGTTTTGGCATAACCTGGATGTCCTGAAGTTGGGCCATCATATGCTTCATATAGGATAGCATTCCTTAGGGTAGAATACTTAGGTATGCATAATCGATTCTTATAGTAAATTTTCCCATCTTCTAAGGAGTAATGTAGAGGTTTAGGCTGATTTGATGATACCCTCTCTTTACATAGGATACTAGCAAGTATCAAGTAATCTGTATCTCTGATAGCAGCATCCAAGACCTTGTCTAGAATAGGGTTGTTAGCCATGGAAATTGCCCCCAGAAAAGCTTTACGGCTTAGGGCATCTGCCACAACATTATCCTTACCTGGTCTAAATTTAATATCAAAATCATATTCATGCATGAGCTCTATCCATCTCCTCTGTCTCATGTTAAGGTTAGGTTGGGTAAAAATCCACTTAAGACTCTTGTGATCTGTTACCAACTGGAATTTGCGTCCCAATAGATAATGTCTTCATAGCTTGAGAGCATGAATAACTGCTAGCAATTCTAAATCATGTGTAGCATAATTCACTTCATGAATCCTAAGCTTTCGAGAAGTATAAGCTACAGGCCTTCCTTCTTGAGTAAGGACTCCTCCTAATGCACTCTTGGGTTATCAATTGCAGCATGTAGAGTTGGTCTTTCCTCTTGTTCTTCTCCCAATGTTGGTGCTCCTATGATAGCATTAACTCTGGCAGCCATTCCGCGCCCTCGACCTCGTCCTCCATTTCTTCCTCCACGATTTATTATTTGTCCTCGTCCTCTATCTCGATTAGGTGTATTTGTTGTGGAGACTCGCTTAGGACATACATTCCTGAAATGTCCTAGCTCGTTGCATTCATAGCATCTAAGATCTGCGCTCAACTAGGACTCCTTCCCCTTTGAAAGAGGGAAGTTTAGCTTGCTTGAGAAGTAGATTTTTCTCTTGAAGAGATGTGTACACCGCACTCTGTGCTATATAGATTAAGTGAAACTTTATTGGATACTCTAACTTTAATCCACTTTAAGGAAAGAATTGATCAGACAATAATACAAACAAAAGATAATACTCATCCAAAATTTATTTATACACATATTATTTGCTACCAAGGTTGGTAGTATTTAGGTACAAGGATTGTAATGTCTCTATATTTTGAGTTTAGTGACTACAAAATGATAGGCTAAAGGATCAAAATAATAAGTTTTCTTTGACCCTTGAAAGTTACGAGATACACATATGGGTCGAATCCTACCACCATGGATAACTTTTGTAACTTGGTTATAGACCCATTGAGTATGAGATATCTTTTCTCCTCCCAAGGTAATGGTAGCATCGAGATTCTTAGTACCAAGGAAAAGATAAACTTCGATGAATTTTAACTCCTCTGTCCAATGAAGTTTCTTGAGATTGGTATCCGTGCACCATATCTTGTCAGCATCGATGGTATAGATTCCTCCAGATGGACTCTAGTTGATGCCCCATCCTCTATGCACCCTTGGAATAGGTGGTGCAAACACCCTATCCAAAATCATCATCACCCTTTTTCGAAACTGATAATTTGGTGATTGGCATGCATTTTCAAACATGATGGTGAACACCTGGAATTTCTGGTAGGCTGAATGAACATTTTCCTGTATCAGGAAATTTCAGTCTTCAATACCATATAAAAACTCAAAACAATTTTTCTAGGTTCTTCTATTATTTCAAACATTAGCATCCTTCAACATCCAAACATCAATCTAAAAATCTCCCCAAGCTTTAACCTAGGATTTGATACCAGTGTGAGGTCCCGATACCACTGTGAGGTCCCTGCCCCTTGTCGAGAGGAACGGAGTACCTTTAATAGATCTCCAATCCTGAGAAAGAAAAACCAACATACATTGCCTTAGCTACTACGTAGCCACGGGCATGAACCGTTAGTGAAGGATTGGTCCTATCTCGCTATGGCAGAGCGTGACCACCATAACCCTATCTAAAAACTATCTATAATCAATTATACCTAAAAGTATATATCTTAGAGTGACCAACCTGTGCGTTTTTCTCCCCATGTTTCAGAAGTAGAGCCGCCAAGGTTTGTCTCTTTTAATATTCATGACTAATAAAAAAAGATTTTAGCGTTGGAAAGTTACCCGACTCAGCGGGTCCACCCGTCCATAGAATGATATTGTCGGGGTTTCATTCTCCCACTTTCCACACCACACTCATCCTTCTCTTGTTATCTAATTACTACCACACTGTTTAAACATACATGTTCCTTTACTTTATTTATGATACTTGTTCGTTAAAACAGCCCTTCAAACACTATTACAAACAATTGTCAAACAAGAAGCCGTCCAATTTTGAACCAACAACCCTTGGATTAGGTTCACTCAAGAATCTCTACTGGCGCTATTATGTCCGATCTGTATATACATTATTTAAAAAAACCCTTGTCCTCATGAGCGTCCCATATCGCTCCACAAGTACTCGTTGTGCTAATCTGGACGTACTCCTGTCATAGCAACAACGGTGCCAATCTGGGCGTCATCCTCACGCCACGGCAAAATAAAACCGCAGTATCCAGCTGGGCTAATCTGGGTGTACTCCCACCACAGCATCAGCGGTGCCATCCTGGGCGTCATCTCATGCCTCGGCAACTGCCACATAATACCAGCGCTAATAAGTAGAGAGACTTGAGAGAAACCATACTGAACGTTTTGGACAAACATTATTTCCTATAGCAACCTGTTTAACCAGACAATCTTTCCTACTTGTCAAACATATGACGAGTTTCTTGGGGTTAAGCCCCGTGGTTTCGGTCCGTGTTTTCTTTTCATAAGGTAAATAATATATTCCTATGGTCTCGCGTATGCAATGATGCATAACTTGAAACTGCAATACTAACCTGTACCATAACTCCGATTGGTCCGATTGGTGGAGACATAGCATGTTCTGCAGGAGTTCCACCGTTACTTGTACCGGCTTCATGATCATTAGCGCATTGTGTTCGAGAACGCTTTGGAGCCATTTTTTTGTTCTACACTTATGTTACACTTAGAACTTTTAATTGGTCAATTTCTCTAGTAATCTCCTTGTTTTCAAAGAGAGTCTATAATTTGAACCCTCGCCAACTCGGATTCACAGTTAGTGTTGTTGTTCTACATCTAATTTCTATACATCAAATATTTGCTAATCTTAATTAATCAAAAATTAAGTGTGTAAATTACGAGTGAAGTTTTAGGAATGCATTACTTTTATGCATGACATTTCTAATCCAATTCTAACTTCAATTCCATACTTCAACTAAATCAATTTTTAGTATTATTCAAAATTCTATTTAACCTAATTGACAATAACATTGGTGAATGAGAATTTCATCATGTATAATAAGAATATGATGAGTTCTCCTATGTATTAACTTTCAATTAACAATATATAAGTTAATAGTGAAGATGTACTAACTAGAGAGAGTAGGTATACTTAGAGAGATTAGAGTAATAGAAAACATACACACACATTTTTTCTAAAGTTAATTGAATCTTACTATCCATTAGAAAGATTAGAGTAAAAGAGAACACACACACATACTTTTCTAAAGCTAATTGAATCTCACCAATCTATTAGAGAGATTAGAGTAAAAGATAACACACACACGCACACATATCCTTCTTAAAGCTAATTGAATGCTCAATTAATACGCACCTTATTAGTCCACTAGAGTTTTTGCTCTCTTAGTGGTTTGTGGACACCTTCTCTCTAAGAGAAGTGGCAGCACTTCGTGAGCGCTATAGAGGCAATCTCTATGTCTAAATTGTGAGCATGGATGCTCTATTTATAGCAGAAAGAAAAACGTCCAACTTTTTTTTCAAAAAAAAAATAATAATTTTTATATATATTTTTTATTTTTATTATTATTTTTTAAAAAAAAAAATACCCGCGTTTTTGGTACCCTTGTGGTACCCATGAGCTTGACCACTTTGTCATTATCATCAAAAGATAAGGCCACACAAGCGCCCCCTAATTAAGATTAGTCAAGAGTAGCCTCTCCTTTTTCATGTGACAGTGTGTCCTACTTTGTCGCCTCCTATGTGATCCATGTGCCTTTATTTGTCATCCCTGTGTATTCTTTTGTCTTTATAATTATTTTATTTATTTCCTTAATGATAATTTACTTTACATTTTTAAGTTAAACTTTACAGTCTTATATTAACTTTATAGTAGTAAAAGAAAATTCTACAATCAGTAAATAAGTCTTGCAATAAGTTAGTTATTGATTCATATAGCTAAAAATGTGAGAATTTTGTAGCGTAAATTTTAATTTCTAGGTTTTCTCAACGTACGATTCATAATTTGAACTCGAATATCTTAAATAAGGAGTGATGGTTCAAAAAAATACAAATGCGTAATAGAACTTGTGTGCAATTTGAAAGTAGAGACCTTACAGCTCTGTTAGCTTGTGCATCACCACATCCCAGTCATTGGTTAGTGGCTGTAGTTCCACTATATCAGTGGCCATCTCTTTCATTTTTACTAACCGCAGGCTCTGCATCTGTTCCTTGGGCCTTGTTCTTGCCAACTCAAAGGCCACAGTGGCTGCCTCTTTGCAACGAGTAGATCAAGAAATATTCTGAAGTTCTTTTCTTATGGATCCAACTTCTCCTCTTTCAATTCAGCTTCTTGTTTCTGCTCTTTCTCTTGGCTCTTCTCTTGCTTTGAATCTTCTTGTTCATCCCCCGTTTGTTGGGTTTGTGGAGGGCTAAGAGGAGGTGGTGATGGCGATGGGCTGGACTCCGTACTTGACGGTGGAGTTGCTGGCTTCTTCTTGAAGTCCTGGTCCGCCACCTTGGTCTTTCTCTCCCTTTCTTGACCTTCCTGCTCTTCCAGTTTCTATCATGGTACTTTGTCCACTTCTTCTTCTATAAATGGGATATTAGGTATATTCTCTGTCTTAGCATCTAGGATCTCGAAGTTTTTGATGTAGTCTTCAAACCTATCTCGGTGCACCCTTCGAGACGATCCCGACATGGCTTCTAGGGAGGGCTTCCACAGCTCACTCAGATCTCCCTTGAGTGCTCTTTCGACTCTGAAGCTTTCCATTAGTCTCTCTAGCCGCGCCGATTTTTGTAATTTGGTTTCTTTGATCGACACTTGTACACTTTCCTTCTTTCCTTTCTTTGACTCCGGCGGCTCTTTTCGCACGGTCTCTAACCGACGCTTCAACCGTGTGGCTACTCTGGGTGCTTTGGGCGGTTCCTCTTCTTTATCTTCTTTCAGCTTTAGCCAATCATTCTGTGATGGAGGTTCAGGCCAGTTTCCTTTGGCATGCAACTTGTGTTATTAGCTCACGAGGTACAATGTAGGTGGGATTTGTGTTCCTCATTTTCACTAGGTTGTCATGGATGTAGGTAGCATAATTGATCACTTTTGGCTTGCTCTTCTGCATTGCCAGGTGAAGGTGGTACCAATGGCTCCAAGTGGCAGTATTGGTTGTAGAGTTGGCTCATGATAGCCACTTTGGGTTTGCAATGTCTTCAAAAGTGTAGTTGTTCTTCTTTTCGGAGTACACCTTGACTTCATCGCGGTGCTTTGTCACACTATCTCCCTTGTTGGAGATGTCAAGAGCGGCTGCCACCACCCTCTCTATGATGACAATCATGGTATCCGGCTTGCCTTGCAGATCAGTGACTCTGTCCACTCCATCTTCTTTCATAGTGGTTACAAATTCCCACACTCTTTTGATGTCCATCCCCGCTGGCAAAGCTTCAAAGTAGTTATGAAGGTCCAGCTTTTCCAGATAATCTCCCATCTTGCTTCTGACAAATTCGTTGAGCTCCCGTAGTATCATGGGTAGCTCTACTGCATTTCCTTCAATATCTTTGAACACGCCTTGGTAGATCTTCAAATCATTGGACTCTAGCAAATCATCCTGAATCCATGTGCTGGTTGGCTTCAGGGTTCCTTATGGGATCACAAATGGCTCTACTTCTTCCAAGTAGTCTTTTATTGTCATTCTCTTCTACTTTGCCGGTGATTTTGCGGCTACCATGGATCCTGTTGCACTCAGTAGTCCGAAGTTAGCCTTTTTTCCCTATCAACTGAGAAACTAAGTTTTAACTATCCAGATGACTTGAAACTTGAGAATAAAACTTAAAAGGAACTAGGAAAACTCTGCATGTGCTCACAGTATCATTTTGGCCAAAAATTATCATATAGACATCCTACGCGTAGGATGTCTATCTTGCCTATTTTTGGTGAAACTTGGTATGCTGGTGGTCCTTGACCTGTTGAACATGGCTATGTGATTGGAATTGGGTTTGGGCATCAAAAAGTGCATTTATGGGCAAATTCAAGATTTTGGCTTACAAATTGGTTAGGATGTCCTCAACAAGTGGCAAATGATATTCAAATGGGTTGAAAGTTGATATATAGGCTCCTTGCACCATGTTAATGGCCCCTATGAAGTTAGTTCTTGCACAGTAGGTCATAATCATGCTGGAGATATCCTACGCGTAGGATGTCTTTTTCATAAAAATAGCTTGAAATTGGTTCTGTGGGTAACTCTTGGCATGTGGAACATGGCCCTGCTCTTGGATTTTGATTTGGACAAGAATTGGTGCTGGTAAGAGCATGTGTAGTGTTTTTGGGCCCAAAAACTGCATCTTGGAGGTATTGGGGGCCAAATATGATGGGAATGGCTTGAAACTTGATATATGGGCTTATGAAAGTGTCATAAAGAGATTAGGAACTGAAAAATATCAGATGGGGGCCAATTTGGTCATTTAGACATCCTACGCGTAGGATGTCTATTTCATCATTCTTCATTTGTGACCCCACAGATAGCTTGGCAATGTGCTCATGAGTGTATTGTGCAAGTTTCATTTGATTTGGGTAGGTCCGTGGCCCATTATTGCCTCTATGCTCTGACTTTGCATTTTTTGATGCATACGAGGTCAATTGTTGTCCAAATGTGATGAAACTTGGTGACTAGCATGTACAGGCTATTCAGAAGCTGTGTGTGATGAGAAATGTTAGGTTTGGTGCCCAGATTTGGCCTTGAGACATCCTATGCGTAGGATGTCTCCTGATGAAAATTATATTGGAGGTGCTACTGGTACTTGCCCTGAGTCCCCCTGAGTCCCTTTGAAGCACTCTTTTAACAAAAAAGTCAAATTGATATAAAGAAACTCCCTGTGTGGATTTCAGAGCCTTCGAACCGTTTTCTGACTCTTGGAGTGCTTTTTGGCGATGAAATTTCTTGATGTTGGTCTCCATAGCTTCAATGTCCCTGGGGATCCTTGCCATATGGTTTTTGTTGTCTTTGGCTTCATTCAAGCTCCGTTTGGCAATTTCTCGCTCTGGAAGCACGCGTGGTTGAGTTTACATGTTGTCGATGACTTGTGGTGGTCTACCACCATAGGATCGGTTGTTGATGGTCTAGGAAAGCCGCTCGTGAAGTTTGGTGGCAAACGCACACGCGGTTTGGTCGCGAGAGCTATTTGACGCTTTGTGTGTCTGATTCCGTTTCTGAAGTTTAGTGCGGCTTCGGGTCACCGTATGGCCATGTGGGCTATATAGACTTGTCGAGCATGTCGAGATGCTCCTTTCCATGAGTTTTGATAGCATTTGGGCGCCTTTCCACCGATTTACCATTCGGTGGACTCTTGCGGGGCTCTAGGAATTAGGGTTTTTCCCGATGGTTTTCTACTCCCTTTGGGAATCCAAAAGTGGTCTCCTATACTAGGGTAAGCCACCAATGAAGCCTCATTGCTTTTGGGCTAGTCGTTAGGTGGTCGCTGCTACCTGTAGGTCTCTACTGTCCTCTTCCCGTGTGAACCCTACGCTAGTTTTCGCGACAAAACAACAAACATGCGCAAAAATCTCAAAGTGGTGAGCCTACCTCTCATGTCTGGAGCTTGTCGGGTGATCGTGTGCATCGTAGAAGCTGCTAGAAGTCCCGTTCGCTCTAGGTCGTAGGAGCTCTCTCAAAAGTCAATAGTAGAAATGAGCTTAAAATGAAGTGAAAATTTCTTATAATGGGGGTCCCCGAACCACTTTCCATGAAATTTGATATGTGCTCCCAAATTCTTGCGAGGTGCGGTTTAGGCTCCAAAATTTCTCGATTTGGACTCCATTTGCCCAATTTACCAGAAATTTGACGTTTCGGTCAACATCTGGCCAAAACACGCTTTCCGCTCCATTCACATAATTACACCCCCATTGTACCATAATTTTTCCTATAGTCACTGAGCATCCCCATATTTTTTGTTTTTCATTGCAATCGTTTTTCACCTGCTTTTTGTATTTTTGAAGTTTCTCTACCGAAAATTAGTAAAATTAAAAGAAGGAAAGCAAATTAAACCCAAAAAATCCCTAAAAATCATAATAAATCATAAACATCATCACAAAACACTTTATACACTCACATGAAATTTTTATGGCCGGATTTCTTCATTTTTTTGATATTTTGCCCGAAAAATGGCTATTTTTACTTATATACACACACTCATTCCTAACCACTCTCTTTGAGTGGTCAGTGTTTAACTATCAGCTTGCATAACAAACTAGGAAATCCATTGTTTTGTCTCCAGGTTGAGCCAGAATACTCCCGATTGCATATGGAGATGCATCAATGTGAACATAGAATATCTTTTTTCAATCTGGTGCGTGGAGTACCGGTGCTGATACAGGGTCTTCCTTAAGCTTTTGGAATGAACTTTCACACTCCTCAGCGCAATGGAAATTGACTAACAAGCGATACAGAGGTTGTGCAATGACTTCATACATACATATGAATCTTCGATAATATCCATAAAAATGAAACATCCGGGTTAAGACAGATTCGATATGTTCTACACTTCTCAAATACCTTTTGTAAATGGTCTATATGTTCTTCTCGTAGAAGAGAGTGTATACAAAGATCATCCATATATATTTCTAAGAATATTCTCAGGTATTCTTTAAATGCATGCGTCATTAACTTCTAAAAGGTAGCCGGTGCATTGGTTAAGCCAAAAGGCATAACTCTATACGCATATATTTTCCATTTTGTGGCAAACGCTGTTTTTTGTTGATCCTCTAATGCAATTGCAAGTTGGTTATACCCTGAAAATACATCCAGAAAGGAATAAGCTCGTTTCTTGGGCACCCTTTCAAGTACATGTTCTCTAATCGGCAAGGGATAATTATCCCTTATGGTGGCTGCATTTAGTTTTTTGAGGTTCACACACACTCGCAGCTTTTTGTTCTTTTTGGTGATAACCACAATGGGTGACACCCAATCTGTATGCTTGATTTCATAAATTAATTCAGCATCCATCAGCTTGTCAATCTCCTCTTTGATTTGTTTAGAAAATGTGTCATTATATGTATAAGGACGCTGTTTGCTGGGTTTGGCATGTGGTTTCAAAGGAATTGTATGTTGGCATATCGATGGGTCAACTCCTTTGAGGTCTTTGTAGGACCATGCAAACACATCTTTATCCTTCTTGAGAAGTTGTGTTAGCTGTCCTTCTTCTTCAAGCTTTAAATTAGCTGCGATATAGACCGGCTGAGGCTTTTCACCTGGTTCAACGAGGTCTATAAGTTTTGCATTTTCCGGCCCATCGTAAGATTCCTGGTTTATTCTTTCCCTGACTGGTGGTGTCATTATGATTCTTTTGTCCTAGATGGTGAAGTTCCGATAGTGTGATGGTACATTCATGTTTCCTTTGTCTCACTCCCCCTTACCATCACTTTCTCCCTCAGTCCTCCATACCTCTCGTAATGATCGTTTTAGTTTTTGGTATTTCTTTTTGCGTTCCAAGTTGGTCCACTCTGGGTCTTTTGTTGTTTCTTATTTTGATTTTTGAGATTTTGTTGATTTTGTTTATGTTTTAGCTTTTCGTACTTGTTTTATTTCCTCTTGCATCCTTTCCTTTCACACTCTCGAGAATCTTCCTAATATTGGTCTTTTACACAATCCTCTGCTTTGACAAGCATTAGATAGTGAGTTTTATCTTTTATCCCGGGCATTAGGTTCTCTCTCATTTTGTTTTCTGCTCGTTTTCTCCTATAGCGTTCCTGGCGTCTAGGGTGCTGATTGGAAAAATCATAAAACCTGATATTCTTTGTTTTCTCCCCACGCTCGCTTGAGCTGTTTGAACACTCGTTATCTGCATCATTATTTTCCTCCAAATGGTCAGAGGAGTTATAAAACTCTTCTTGTTCTGGTGGTTCTACAATCTCATCTCCTCCTGGTATAAGGCTTACCATGTAATAGGGTAGCACATCATAGCCATACTTATCACAAAATTTCGTCGTTGGGCTATCTGTAATGGTACAAACATCCAATGTTTCTAGTATGTGTTCCCATTCCAAAGGTTCTAAGGCATCTTCAGGAAAAGGTTCTGGAATATAATCCTTGTCCTCAATAGATCTTTCTAAGACACATTCCTCTCTTTTTAAGCTCCCTCAATGTGAAGCTCCGCACATCCATAGCTCTTTTTTTTGCCCTAACCATGCTCAGAGTTAGGACCCTGCCAATGTAGCCGAATCAAACTCTTCCACTATTGTCTGGTTTACATCTTTGTAACTATGGTCTTTTAGGTGTATTTTGGTTATAGTCTCGCCATGTCTGAGGTATATGTGGTTGTAACCCCAATCCTGGACCATCTTTAATTGTCTCATGAATGGTCTTCCCAAGATGATCTCGTAGTTGTTCTTTTTGTCAAAATCGACTATTGCAAATGTGTGTTCATACTCGATTCTGCACGAGGTGACAATTACTTTCTCTAAGATTCCTAAAGGCTTCTCCATGAACCCATCTGCCAGTTGCAATTTCATTCTGGTAGCTCTCAAAGCCGGTTTTCCCCATTTTTTCCAGATTTCCTTAGTGGCAATAGCGACTCCTGCTCCTTTGTTTAGAATAGCTTTGGAAATTAATCCCTCAAATTCTACTGGTAGCGTGGTGTTTCCATCTTCCCCCTCGCAATATTCTCCAACCTTGTTTAAAGGTACTGGCCTAGTGTTTAGTTGAGACTTGTCCAATTCTCTGATCCCTTCTTGAAGCTTCGAGGTGGGGTCTTTTACTCCAAATGTTTCTAAGCATTTGCCTACAGTGGTCCAGATGTTTGGTCTTAACGTGAGGAGTTGGGCTAATGTGATTGTACATGCCACAGGGGTGGACATCAACTCAATCAACCCTTGTCAATCCATCACTCTGTTAGAAGAAAGTCTTTGGGATGGGATTTCTCTCACCTCATACTTGGCTTCATACTCTCCTAAGTAAGAGGATACAGTTTTTAGTTAGTTTGGTTGGCTGTGCCCCGAATTAATTGATCCCTGGTCTCCCCCTTGCGAATGTATATCAAAGTTCATTTGTGATCTTGCCTCAAATTCTTCAATAGGAGGTAAGATCTCATTTTCTCTTTTCTCATGCTATTCACGTGGCAACTCACCCTGTTAACTTCATTGGCAACGGATTTGCTTCCACAGGTCATCTAGACCGTTACAATCCCTACCCATTTCTACCAATGCTTTAAGCTGGAACCCCTCACTTGTCTCATCTGTTGTATTTGGCACTATGATAGGCTTTCCCCTAGACTTAGAGGCATTCGTGAGTCTTTTCTTCATTTGTACTTGTTTCTCTAAAGTTGGTTTGATAGGGGTTGGAGTCGGTAATTCACGCCAACTTGCAGGTTTATCAAGTGGATTTTCTATCAAGGATTGAGCTGTTTCAATCATCTTTCGACACATTTCAACCTCTGTTTTTCTATTTAAGCATATGGATAAGTCATCCGTCTTTGCTCTTGGGTTTGGTTGTTTTTGAGTCTGGCTTAGTAAGCTTTTAAAAGTGCATCTAACTGCTCATTTACGTTTTCTGCCAACACGGATCCTCCTGATCCTGCACTTTTGGTTCTGCTATTTCCTTGGGTGCTATGATTTTCACAGTGTGTGAACTTAGACTAGCTAGATCCTCTAACTGCTCTAATATATCCTTTGTGTGTTTTAACTCCTCGGATAGAGCCGTTTGCTTCCGTTCACTCCTGGCTTTCATACGCACCTTTCTAGCTTTCCAAGTGCTTCTATGATTCTTCACTTCTAAACTTGGGGCATCGGTTTTTGACTGTTCAATTATGGGCTCGTTCGCCATTCTTTGAGATTGGGTTCGTGTCACTGCCTGAATAGGTATTATTGTCTCGTTTTCTCACCCTCCACTGGAAGGCACTGCTTCCAGCATGTTCAAGGTAGTTTTTGCTCCTTTGCTTGGGTTCTGAGGACAATCAAGAATTAAATGAGTAATTCCACACTTGGTGCAATATGCGTTGACTCTAATGATTTCATCATGAGGACGGTCTCTGAGGGTTCTTAGGGCAATCAGGAATTAAATGAGTAATTTCACACTCGGTGCAATATGCGTTGACTCTAATGATTTCTTTCTTGGGTTCTTAGGGGAAACACGAATTAAATGAGTAATTCCACACTCGGTGCAATATGCGTTGACTCTAATGATTTCAGCAAGAGGACAGTCTCTTGGCCAATGGTCTCCACCACACTTGTAGCAGGGTCCACACTCGGTGCAATATGCGTTGACTCTAATGATTTCTTGCTTGGGTTCTTAGGGCAATCAGGAATTAATGAGTAATTCCACACTCGGTGCAATATGCGTTGACTCTAATGATTTCATCATGAGGACGGTCTCTTAGGGTTTTTAGGGCAATCAGGAATTAAATGAGTAATTCCACACTCGGTGCAATATGCGTTGACTCTAATGATTTCTTTCTTGGGTTCTTAGGGGAAACAGGAATTAAATGACTAATTCCACACTCGATGCAATATGCGTTGACGCTAATGATTTCAGCATGAGGAAAGTCTCTTGGCCAATGGTCTCCACCACACTTGTAGCAGGGTCCACACTCGGTGCAATATGCATTGACTCTAATGATTTCTTGCTTGGGTACTCTAATTAGGTACTCTTTACCACTTTTCAAGGCTGTAACCATACCCCATAACTCTCTCTTTATCTATGGATAGTTTCTTTAGCGAGCACTTAGTACCTTTGCTCCAAATCTTACCACATACCTGTGTCGTTCTTTGTCATCTTGCCCTATTGCCCATCCAATCCCTATAGGACTAGTGTCTACTGTCACAATTACTGGCCTTTGATACTCATATTCTACCTTTCTCAAAGTTGTTGGTAACTGGAGCAACTCCTTTAGCTTTTTCATGGATTTTACATGTGCTTCTGCCCATTTAAACTTTTGATTCTTTCTAAGCAGCTGATAAAGAGGATCAACTATATGTGCATAATGTAGAATCCAAAAAACATAGAAGACACATGCTCCCAGAAACCTTCTAACCTCAGTGATGCTAGTGCACGTTTCTTTCATTCTTTGGATGGCATCTACCTTTGTTGGACAAGGTTTCCTACCATATGGCCCGCACATGTGCCCCACAATGAGCACTTCATTGACACCAAACATAGACTTTTTCCCTGACAATGTAAGATTCACCTCTTCCAACCTAAACAAAATTTCATCACAATCATCTATGTGATCTTCCACAAACCTGTGACATCCCTTGAGATCCAAAGCTTCATCTTTGTCACTTTCTTCACATCCTTTGATAGGAAAATCATCAATGAAAGGCATTGTGATTTGAGGAATAAAGTCACGTAAGATCTTATTCATCCAATTCATCATATGTGCAACCGAGCTGGTTGCTCCCTCTGGCAAGGTACACATCCTAACCAAACCGAAAGGTGTCCTCATGGTTGTCAAGTCTGTGCTTTCGATTGCAAGCTGAAATTGATCATACCCTGAGTAGAGATTCCCCATTGAGTAGATTGCCCTCCCTGCAAACGCCTCTGCAAACTCATCCACAATTGGACCTATACCTACATTTCTAATTGTCACCTTGTTTACTCGTTGCATATCTTGGATGAAGCGTAGAGAACCATTCTTCTTTGGAACTGTGAACCACCTGTTTGAGTATGGAGCACAATAAGGCTCCAAGATTCCCATTTCGATTTTCTCATTCAGTAGCTCTACTAACTTTGGCAAATGAGCCTTTGGAACCGGAATAGGCCGCAGATTCCAAGGCACATGAGGTATTGTGAAAATTACCATAGGAGCTACAATAGAAGGATCAACACATCCTATATCATGTGGCTCAAATGCAAAAGCCTTACCATGCTTTGAAATCATTTCTTTGAAGCACTTTGTATCTTCCTGTGTTAGGAACTCCTCGCAACCAATTTGCAACTCTTGAAAAAACTCCTTTGTGAAGGTATGCCCGATATTTTTAGGATTCCTTAAACTTGGTTTCAAAGAAGCCTGCTCAATATTTTCCCTATTGTTGGGTGGTAAGGGTGAAGCTACTGGTTTCACCTTCTTTGCTACACTCTTGTATTTGGTTTCAACATGGACTTCTGGTCCAACTATTTGGCTTTCTTTAAAGGCTTCTATTACTTGATACATTTCCATAGAGCAAACTTCCACAACTTCATTTTCAAGATGCAAACTAGACCCCATTATAGCATCAAGCTCACCCATAGTATCTACAAACGAAACTTGTTCACACAAAACCAGAACATTTTCAGTAGGCTTTAGCAACCCACTCTTTTTCATGCCTATTTGTACATTATGCACATATTGCCTCTCACATCTCTTCAAATCTTCAAGTGTTGTAAAACATACTGATCCATTCCTTGTTACCAAGGAGCCCGTTGAAAAAAATTCACCTATTTGTGGATCAGGCGAGACCCTTTTTCTTTCTGTACCACTCAATCCCGGTTTACAATGGTACTTGGCCAAAACCCATCATTTCTTTATGATCATGAAACTCTTTGCTTACCTTTAGTAGAGGATGTTCTCTGAGGTTGTCATGATTTCTTTCATGGTTTACACAAACTGTGAGAAATTGGATAGCTCGTTTACCATCTTTGCTGCGTATCCTAGCATATGCTGAACCATCATTCATTACCTTTGTTTCCATTCGAACTCCCACAATGTAGGGTTGTCCAAGGATGAAATGATACGAAGATGTATCGTGTACAAAGAAGTTTTGGTCAATCTTTACATCACCTATTGTCACCTTCACACCTGGACATGCTGCATACAATTCACCGGATGAATTGTTTGCCACTTTCACCATCCAACCATGATCTGTGTCCATCGGCCATTTGCACTTGTTGTAGAGACTCTTTGACATTATGTTTATTTCTGAACCATGGTCAATCAAGGCAAAAAATGACTCTTCAAGATCACCTATCTTGACCAAAGTTTCTATAGTAGCCCTTGCCTAGTGACTTCGTGAATAGTAGCTCCTAGGAATATCTTCAACTTCTTCATCATCATTTGAGAAATGCACTTGATTCACTTCCCACTAGGTTGGTAGCATCCCACCATAGTTCCATCATCCTCCTCCTTATTTTGCAGCTGCATCCCTTGTGTCTTCGAGGTTTCCCCTTCAACCTGTGGACGAGAAACTTGAGCAAGGGTTTGCCTCTTCATCTTGATGATGTCAATGATCTCCTCATGGAATTCACGCTTTGCAATGCCAAGAACTTCTCCCAGAGTAAACTCAATCTTGCTATTCAAGATCCTTTCCTCCAAGATTTTTTTTAAATCAGTAGCAACCTCAATATCAGATTGTAGTTTATAAGTTGGGCCTTTTGTCTTACCTTTTGTTGACTCTTTCTTCTTTCTTGTTGTAGACTCTTCCATGAGTACTTCAAGTGGAGATGCTCCTTATGTCGAGGGTGTTTGAGAAGGCTTTGAGTCGCTTCTTCCCCCCGTTCTAGAAGCTTCTTTTGATGGTCCTTCATCAGCATTCTCATGTCTGTGCTTCTCTTCTAAAATTGCCTCATTTTGTAATGTAGGCATGCACTGACAATGAGTCCACTGGATCATTCCATCCTATTTCTAGACGTATGCAATCACCTCCTTCATGTAGAATCTCTTTTGTAAGCTTTCCCTTTTTAGCTAATTGCATGACATTTGGCCAAATTTGACCATGATAGTCAATCACCTCTTCATCGAAAAAATGCTCAATTTTTACTCCATAAGTAGCTGCCTCAATTGAAGAGCTGACACGGTTAGCTGCCATATCTTTAACTAAGGTTTGCATTCCCCCCTTCCCAAAGTTAGTTCTCAAGGGTAGACCTGTCTCTCTTAAGTGGATTTTACCATCCTTAAAAAAGACAACATCTTTTGTCAAAGCATCACTAAAATCATCACAATCCCTTCTTACATGGTCTATACTATCACACCAAATACATCTATTAACAAACCCTTCTTTGGGCTGTTTTCTTTGTCTAGGAAGTGGCCCTGATGGTTGGACTTTTTCTTCAAGCTTTGCAAGCTTCACCTTCAAGTCACGCATTCCCTTCACAAGCTCATCTAGCATGGACTCATCAAACTTAGGAGCGATAAAAGTAGGGTTTGCCATTTTGTCAGAAGTTGAGGTTGAAGGACTTGTAGTGTTTACTACCATCTTGTCCCTTCTTCTTTGTCGTTTGGCAAGCAACGAGACAACACCTTCAACTTCATTCCAGTCGGTCTTTAGTCCTTGCTCAACATCTTTATCTTCAAGAAGAAGCTCCAAATTTTCTTGAAACTCTTTACCTTCAGCTTGTAAGAAAAGATCTATCTTCTCTCCATCTAGTGTGGCCCTTTCTGTCCTTGTGAGTTGTGCATAGCGCCGCTTAAATTCCCTAAGTAACTTTGTTATTGATAGTCCTTGCTTTGGCTTGACTACCCATTCTAAGAATGTCCTTTTGGTTACTCTCTCAGAGTCCTCCATGAAATATTCCTCCTTTAAAGCTACTTTGACCTCTTCCCAAATTCTCCCATGCCCATCTTTAATTGCCCTAACATGCTCCCTAATTTCTGGAGCAACAACTAGCTCAGAGCTTTGAATCATCTCACCGTCTGACACGCGATGCAGCTCCATCTCCTTCACATACTCACGTAAGTACTTGGTTACATCTTTGCCATTGAATTGATCCATTCTATCGACGACCGCTTGTATGGCCTTCGTTACTGAAATCTCCCTTCTTTCAGTGGCATGTTGTTGTTGCATGAACATTGCAAATGCTTGAAACATTTGCATTGTTGTTGGGTCAAAATGCATACCGTGTTGCTAAACATGATCACCCATGGTTATCCACAAACTCTCACCCTGGCAGTTTCGCGTCCGGTTTTGTGAGGAAGATCAAGGGTTGTGAGAAAGAGCTAAGATGTAGATAACATAGCTTCTAGAGCTAAAGAAGAAATGTAGCCAAAGAAGCCGCTCACTTTTCCTTACAAACACACACGTGATGGAGAGATCTCATGAAAGATAGTCAGAGCAAAACAAAAATGAAAACATCGATATTACGATCATATCGTATCATGGGTAGGATAAAAGGGTTAATGGATGAGTTAATGATATTTAATCTTTGTTGTCCAAATAAGCTGCGGATTTCTCTTTGGAACTGTAGCTTTGTGCTTACTATAATGTATATGTTTTGTCTAGCGATTGGGATTAGTGGTGAGTACAAATCCTCTTGCTTTATAATAATATAACCACATTCACATCAAAAGAGAAGTCATAGTCAATAATAGGTAGTATGATGGGGTCTGGTGAGAGAAGTATTTCGTTGAGCCTTTCGGGACCAAATAGAAACACTATGCGTTGCTGAAAGTGAATCTTTCGACTAATCCAAATGTTGACCCTAATAGATTGCACTGAATGGAATTGAAAGAAATTACCTCTATGTGGATTATGGCTATTCATCAATGATATACTTAGTATGTTCAAAGATGAAGGTGTGAAAGAATTGAAAGGAGAAGAAGAAAAGAGTTTCTCTCCCAAGCCCTATTGTTGCCCTTAGGCAATAAGGATACTGCGGGGAGAGAAGTACCTGTAGCAAGGAGATTCTAGAGTTTGTGGAAGAGAATGAGAACCTTAAGAGAGAGAGATGCTTGTGGAAGAGAATGATAACCTTAAGAGAGAGAGATGCTTGTGGAAGATGAAGATATGGTTACTAACCTTGTGCACATAATTGTTTCCCGCAAGAAGGTTGTACCCATTACATTGACAAGGTTGCTGCTTGAATACCTTCCAATGAAACAATTAGGACACAACAAGAGAGATCGAAGGAGGAGTAATATAGAATTAGAGATAAATCTAAGTGTGGTGGTGGTATTAAAGATAGATAATGAGAGATAGAGATAGATTTAGAGACAAGTATTGGACTAGATATGCAAATGAAAGTAAAACTAACAACATATATCTTACATGAGAGAAATCGCCACCACCTTAATGGAGAGAGAAGATGAGGCAAGACTTCAGCCTTTCTTCAAGAGAAAGTGTGGCACTAAGATGAGTTTGTCACTATGGAATTGAGCTATTCTCACTCACTCATAACTTTTTCCAATGAAGAGAAGGTTGCCATTTTTATAGGTGAGGGAGCCATGTTTTACATAATCACTTGATTAGGCTAAAAAGTTAGCCCAAATCAAATGTTCTTTGGATATTTATTAAAATGGGCAATATTAAGACTCAAAATATCATGAAACTCAGCATTTTTGGTCGTTGAGGCTCCATGTGGGTGCATGATGTATGTGGGCCCCACCTAGGCATCTTCTGTGTGGCTCGAGCAGGGGGTCCCAACTTGTGTGTCTTGTCCTTCAAGGAATCTTTGAGGTATCACATTCACATGCTTATGTATTTTATCCTCAAAATATCTTATTTTATGGAAAAAGACCAAGATTACCTCTTTTCACTTGATTCACCTGTTTACCATCTCTTCTTGCAGTGTAGTTGTGAGAGGGTTTTTCACTGTTTTCCCTGTAACTTTTGACCTGTAGCTCGGATTGACATGCTTCAAAAGGAAACATTGGCCTACTAAAAGATCTTGAATTGGTTTTGGACTTTTCTCCATGACCTTAGGTTGAGATTTTCAAATTGGGATGGTCCAAGAAGCTTTGGATCTTCCTTTTCATAAAGTCTTCTAGTAGGCCCTTCCCTCTTGTATGTATCCAAGAAGGTATGCATTATTGAAGGGTTATATTATTAAATAAATATGAAAAGAAAAAAATAATTTATAGATGGTAGGGTATAGCTGAGATATTAGAAGAAATATACAAATGCTTTTCCCCCAGACAAAAAGAGGAACAATCATTGATACTTCTCTTGCAATACTTTCTAATAGTAATGTACATTTATATTACTTCAAAGGTAATACTAAGGTATGGTAGAAAGCTTTTATTTATTCATATGAGTATTATATGAAGTATACTTATGCGTCAAAAAGTCACAAGATAAATCATTTAATGCCCGTTCCCAATATATACGTGCCACAGCACGACAACGCGTAGGATGTCTCCTGCTCTGTTTTGTCTGGTTTTTGTACTATAGACTCCCCTTGATGTGCTGAGTCCACAACTGTTTTTACTTTTTGTTTTGGACACATATAAGCTGGCCAATGGATCAAAAATCATTTCTAGCAGCCTGATGTTAGTCTGACCAGTCAAACCAACTCCAATTTGGACCAAAATTGACTAGGAGGCTTGTTGCCTCAGGCTATACAACACCCTTCTCTATGCCTATAGTCAGTTTCTGGCTTCAATTTCATGCATTAGACATTCTACGCGTAGCATGTCTTATTGATCAAAATGGCTTTAAATGCAAAACCCAGACTCCTCTTGAGGTGCTGATCACTTTGGTATGCTCAAATCTCAATTTGGAGTCCCAAATCACACAGAACACATCCTACGCATAGGATGTCTGTTTGGCCTATTTGACCCCATACTTGATCCAGAGCTTCCCCTTGATGTCAGCAATCCAGTGCTATGCTTAGATTTTGGTTTGGATTTCAAAAGACCCCAATTTTAGCTAATCTAGCCCTTTTCAGTCCAAGATGCTAAAGTCTTCTTAGAACCCAAATTTCTTATCCAATTGAGATGAAACCCTTCTCATGCACTCAAAAAGTCATGCAAATCATGCTCATGCAGCCACCCTATGGTTTTGGTCTTAAAATAATACCTTGGCACAATTTGGGTAGGATGTCTGGCAATTTCTGTCTATCAGGCCTTATATTGTCAAGATATGGTCAAATTTCCACTTTCCAAGTGAAAATAGGGTAAAACCTACCTTCTGAACACACTTGTCAACTCAAAATTTCAAAATTCCCACTAGATCAGCCTGTAGACATCCTATGCGCAGGATGTCTCCTGGCTTAAAATTTATTTTTTTCTTGACAGAAATGCTCCTGATGCTCTGCAGCTCTCTCAAAAACACTCATAGCAACTATTGAACTTCACTTCATCTTTCAAACACAGCAAGTATAACATGCATGAAGTGCTCTAGATCATGAATCATGATGTCCTACTTATCCTACTCCTACTCATCATGTGAAATGGTGATATTGGTGTTTTGGTTGCTTCCTGGCCTCTCCGGACTCTCAAGCTCTCCTTTCACCGCTTCTACCACTCCAACTCCTACTCTCTACAACCCAACTAATACCTAGAACTATCTAAGTCTACCTAAGTCGAAGGATCTAGGCCAGACACTCGCTCCGTAGACTCCTCCTAAGACCTAGAGAGTCCTCCATCCTCTGATCCTATATAAATGTAAAACAAGACTCTGGAAAACTAGAGAATCCCTATACTCAAGGACTAGTCTTGGTCACCTACCTAGGGTTTTCGTCCCTAGCAGCGGTGCCAATGTTGGCGGATACGCCGCGACGCACGTCAGCACAGCGAGAACTCACCTAATCAGAGTTTTCAGCTACGAGCAAAGCTCGATCCGCAGGCGCGTGGAAGCAAGCATAGGGTGTCAATCTACACTTGACCGACTCTCGACTAATTCCTACAGAGGTCTCTATCCAATGTCTAAGCCATAGCCTTCAAGAGTGCATAAGAGGAGATTTCCTACAACGCTTTCAAGAGCCGAATACCCATCAAATGTTCTCGAAATGCCATAGAACTTGAAGGAGACCCTACTAACACCAATAGGTCACTCTCCCTAAGGCTTATGAACCAAAATCCCAACCCTAAACACCTGGTGCAAAATCACGTAGTATGTCTGGTCAAAATTTGCAGGTCATCCTTTCCAAAATCTAAAGTGCCAAATGAGTAGCTCTACTCAATGCAAACGCGTGGATATGCTGAAATGAAAAAATGGATAATGGATACTCACCAAACCACCAGATGAAGCTCGTAGGTCAAGCTCGCAAAACCAGACCGTACGCCCCCAATGTAGGTATCGACACGTAGCTCTCGTTCGCGGCAACACGCTGCACTTCTCCACAATCAATTCCGACCATCGATGTGCGTGTAGCATCAAGATGAAAATCTCACTCTCTCTCGTACACAATACTTTTTTTAAATGACAAAGGTTTTCTTCATTAAGGTCAAAAAGTGGAATAAATACCTTACAATCTCAAACCCTAATGTTCCAATTTGACCATCTACTCAATGTAAATGTCAAAAATGGGATACAATCTAAAAGCTTATGTAAGCCCCACTATTTGGAAAGGTGAAATGTCGTTTTTTCTCAATAAATGAATAATTACAAAAAATAATGTTCCGTCGAGCAATCATTCTCCGTTGGGTGTGTCCAACTGCTAGCACGGAGTAAGCCCAAACCTTTGCAGATGGCTTCTAAGTCTTCACAATAAAATACCTTTATAAAAAGATCTGCAAGGCTGTCCTACATTGCCACATAATCCATGTTGATCTCTCCTACTGAGAGTCTCTCCTTGACCTAGTGGTAATGCACCTCAATGTGCTTTGTGCGAGCATGAAAAAATTGGGTTCCTCACAATCACCAATGTAGTCTGACTGTGAGTGTAGATGGTGTTGGTAGTGTCATGTCCAATGCCAAAATCAGTCGAGCCATCCACACACAACGTAGTTATGAAGATTGCTTGGTACTTAGCCTCACAAGTATAATTTACCACAATAGGCTACTTCTTACTCAACCATGAGTACATGAACTGCCAAGCATGAAATAGAAACATCTTGTTGACACTTGTGTGTCAAAACAACCAACCCAATCTGAGTTCAAAAAAGCATGTAATTGTGGTGGCAGTGATCCTCCCTTGGGATAAAATAAGACAAGATGTAAAGTGCCACTCATGTAGCCCTACCAATTCTCAGACCTTGGGCTATGCATGAATTTGATGACCTATGAGGCTACAAAGTAAATATCCAACCTCATGTTGCATATATAATTAAGGCAACAAATACAAGTTTGGTAAAGAGTAACATTGGGAGAATCATTAGCATGATGAAGACTCAATTTCAACTTCCATGGGAGTAGCGATAGGTTTGCAATCCTCAAGTCCAAACTTACATAGAAATGCCTATATGTAGCTTGTCTGATATAAGGAAATACCACCATCACAATGCTTAAATTGTATGCCCAAGTAATGATGCAACAACCCCAAATCTTTCATCTTGAAATTATCAATATGTCTCTCATTTGGTGCAGTGATCAGAAAATCATCCACATAAAGAACAACAATGATAAGTAAATCACGCTAACATTTTACATACAATGTGCTTTTTGATGGACTGTTACGAAAGCCTTGTTGAACGCTTTTTGATGGACTATTACGAAAGCCTTGTTGTAATAGGACTATTCTTTGAAGTTCTTAAAGTCGAAAAGAATGTAGCAGGACATATCTTTCGTTAGCACAATTTGAAAGATTGTTGAATAGTCTATTAAATAGAGCTTATACGAATGAGTTGAGATATTAAGAGAGAACATATATTCTTTTTTTAAAATAATACACTAAAGACGGATTTGGTAAAGATTAATGAATAACAGATAGTCTGTCTATGAAATGTAAAATTGAGATTTTTATTAATATCAATGTTTTATATTTATGTGTTTTAGCTTAAAATGCATGGGTAGGCTTAAAATAAGTTGTTAAAGTAGTGGAGACCCAAAAATAGAGGTTTTATGAGTCGCGACCTAAAAGTTGCGTTTTTAGTCAAACAGAGATGTTTTTCACGTCGTTTTGAGTACCTGGATTGCTCTGTTCTGAGTTTGTTTGTAAAAGTTATGATGAAAACAAACAGAAGGCAACAGCAGTGTAGTGTACACAGGGACAGACATACATACAACATCATACAGTTCTCCCTGCTATCAACCAAGAAGTGGATTGCTTCTTCATGGTAGAGTATGGCAATTGAAATTATGAAGGTATATAATTATGTTTTTTTACTTTGATTATCATATTGAATTGGTTGCACGAGTATGTTCTTTTGGCTATTTTGTAGGCGATGCAGAAATCAATGTGTGAAACAGGATCTGTGCAAAGTGTCATGATAGAAATCTAACCTTTACGGATCGCTTAGCGATCACGTTCTTATATTATTCTCGCAGGTATACTTGGTACGAAAATCGTGCACGCTTTTCGAGGAAAAGAAGGATAAAAGCACGACGGGTGGTTCGTTTGGGGATCATTCACCGATCTCTTCTTCTGCGAGTGCGAGTGCGAGTGCGAGTGCGAGTGAGAGTGAGAGTGAGAGTGAGAGTGCCAGTGCCAGTGCGAGTGAGACGCTGCATGCAAGCGAACTGAAGCTCAGGGGTGTTCGGGAGGTTCGAGCTCCGTACAACGGAGTGCGCCCATATATTTTGCTCCTCTGTTGTATCAAAACTCTACAAAGATTCATCAATAGAAAGATCTCTTTCTCTATCTTTTGCTATCGATCTCTATTATTTGGTTCCCGTGACACTTGTTGAACCATTCAAGGAAGCAATAATAATGTCTGATTGATGTACAAACTAACCAAAATGAGGTATCAATGCACGTAGAAAACACACAATAGTCATACAACAAGTGGGAGAAAAGTCTCTTCATAATCTATGCCTTTTTGTCATGCATAACCCTTTGCAACAAGTCCAGACTTATTGTGATCAATCTCACAATGAGGCTAGCATTTCAATCTATAAACCCACTTTGTCGCAATGGCCTTTTTTCCAAGAGGCAAATCACATAAAGTCCATGTGTCATTTTTTTCTAAGTGCATCATATTCTGATCGCATGGTAGCCATCCAATTTTTTGCATTTTGTGCTTCATTAAAAGACAAAGGTTCCTCAACATCACATAAGCTAAACTCAGCCAAATCATAACAATCTAATGCATAAGATGCATGGCTAGAGCTTGAACAAGTACGGCTAGACAAAGGTGCATCCAATTTACTATCACACAAATTATGCACCAGCCAATTTGGCATAAC